>NC_031986.2:44140862-44482112 GCF_001858045.2 Oreochromis niloticus
GCTGTGAGCCTGACTCGATTAAATACCAGAGGAGTCACATAAATGCTGAGATTCATGGCATGTGGGGGTGTCCCGTCTAAAGCTGCGTGGTGCAACTACTTGAAGGCTCGAGTGTGGCCGACACACACACAGTGACATTTAACCGTACAATCACCTGTTTGTAGCGAGCGTACAGGTACAGCAGCTGGTCCCTGCTGGCCGTCTGTATCAAGTCTTTTACGCGGTCGGCGGCAGACTCGAACTCGCGCTCCAGCTCTTCTCCCTCCAGCCGGTCCCCCACCTCCATGGCGCTGCAGTCAAATTTACTCAAACCCAAGTCCGAATCCGAGTCCGAGCCTGCTCCACCGAGGGGCTCTCCTGTGTCGGGCCGGGCTGGATCCGTACCTGAGCCCGTCGCGGTGTCCGGAGAGGACGACGGCGAACCAGAAGCCATTGTTATTATTGTTTATAGCGTCTCAAACGACGGGAGCCGCGGATCTCCGTGAGAAACGCTGAGAAGCGCACGGAGAGCAGCTGCCTGTTATTTATATTATGTCTGCAAAGTGTTTCAGCAAAGACTTGGATTTTAATCCGTTATCGTAGCAAATCCGTGACAGTCGGATCTGTTTCTGCCGTAGGTCCGTGTCTGGTACTGTCAATTTAAAAGCGCCGGTAAAAAATCGCTGTTAGTAAGAAAGGTTCCGACTCCGGTACAAGTAAACACGCGAACACGCGCTTTTCTGTATATTTGTTATGAATGATTAAACAAAAACTAAATATTTTCTAAATGAAAATAAAGTATTTAAGTTAGCCAGATAATATATATTATTATTTGACCTACGATAACGTGACATAGCAACCTACACAGCAACCAGGAAAAACTCGAGCGCTAAAGTAGCTTGCGGTGGGTTTGTTGATACTTTGGGTGGAAAAATGTTTATTGAAATCTCCTCAAATAATAATAATTTAAAAAACTACGTAAAGTACTGTATTTCGAGACAGCCATTAACCCATTTCTTTATATTTTGCTGGAAAATTGGAATTGGGTACAGCAACTGATTAAAGAAATCTGCGAAGATAAATCAAAATAAAGCTTATAAGGCAAAATCAAAGTCTGTTCCATTCTAATGACTTTGAAAGTCAATATTTGTTTTGAACACAGTTATTCCTCATAGCCCGAAATCCCTGTAGTAAGCTTTCTCGTCATTTCTGTAAGTACTCTTCAGCAATAGTTCTCCCGGCTTTGGAGGACATTCAAAGCTCTTCTTTGGATGTTGGCTGCCTGTTGTTCTGTTCTCTGTCGCGCTAAGGCAAGGTGGATCAAAATGGGATGGTACTTTTTTGTTTTCGCAGTTTCATTTGACAAGAGTCGAGTCTATTTCCTAGTTCTTAAGTAATAATAAGGCACACCTCAGCCTTTCCTCGGTGTCTTTTTGGCAGCCGCTATTATACAGAGATCATTTCTAATGGTCCTTCAGCTGCAGGGCCAAATGCTTCTATCAGGTCCCGTGTCAGGTCTTTCCTGGACTTTTTTCCCTTCTTGCCACTTATTGTCCTATATTTGTCCGGGTTTTCTCCGTTTTCCTCCGTTTTTTCTTCCTCCTTACAAAACAAAACAAAACAAAACAAAACAAAACAAAACAAACATGCTGCTCACCATGCTGAGATATGCAACGTTTTTAGGAATCACCTTGTTGGTACCTAGTCGAGATATCCGTCAAACTGTGTTAGCTTCGACATTTTTCACAAAATAGAACAAATTGTGTTTTTGTGACAGACTGTTAGTAACACAGTGCCTAAAAATGAGGGTCTGGAAACTTGGAAGAAAAATGTAGGGAATGAACAATCCGTCCATTCTTTATCCATTCTCGAGACTTTTGCGCAGTACTGTATATTCATCACAGACATTTCCTGGTAGAACATTTTTGTGTGTGAAGTCTGCATGCGATGGGTTCTATTTTATAGGGACTCTTATTATCCTAACATTAGGATAACTACAGACAAGAAGGTAATAGCCTAATTTTAAGACTCAAGACTCAAGAAGTTTATCGTCATTTGGGATGGTGTCACCCAGCCTGAAACGAAATACTGTTTCTCAACAGCCTCTCCAGTGCAATAAGCAATACAGTTCAAAAATAATAAATACAGTTTAAAAAGAATAATTTTTAAAAAGAGCAGTAATGAATTGCAACAATAGTTATGGATAAATAAATAGCATAAAATCAAAGTTCTAAAGCAAACTCCGGTCACATTCGTTCGGGTACAAAAATCCTTAAAGGGCCTCAATTTAAAACTTTTTAACGACGTTTTTCTGTCCACCAGATTTTTTTTAAATAAATGTTTAAATTCTACTTGGATTCTACTGCAGCACATATTAATCAACCTGAATGTTTGCGACACCTGCCACAGCACTCTTTGTGACAACAATGTATTAGCACATCGTGTCCAGCAGATGGTGCTATTAACACAAAGATGTTTTATTTTTGCGTCTGGCACTTTTTATCCCAAGTACATGATCTCGCTCACCACGTTCACCCGGACGAAAATGGATTCAGCTGAGAAATAATCGAGTAGCCTGAGCTTAAATCGATGACGTTTTTATTAAATTAAACGTTTTTTTTCTCTTTGAGTAAAAGCTCAACTTCCAAATTATTTCTGCTTCGTATCTTTCTGTTTCTGTTCTACTTCATATGCGGTAAACACGGGGAACTTCCCAGTATATTAACAGTATTAATGAATATCGTTTTACGAAGCTAGTGGTAGCCTGTTATCGTGTTCTTGTAAACCTGTTTTTAGACCGAAAGCTACAAGCAGCTTACATTAAGCATCAGTGCGTATAATTTGTTGTCTACGTGACTTTCTGCCATATTGTCTACTTTTTCTTCACACGACAGAGAGATAAGCCTCACAGACACGTATTAGTTAAAGAAATAACTGTATATTTTTTAAACGAGTTATTACTGTTGGTTGATCAGTTTAAATATATATTTAACTTTGTTCCTTCTTCTTTTTGTAGACACGCACAGCTGACAGCTGGCTTTCTAACTACTGTACAAAACCCCAAAGGAAACAAAGTGAAGCGAAGACGGTGAGGGGGTCCTAGGGTGCACCACTAACAGTTTTCACGAGGTCCCAACAGTGTCCGAGTTACACTGCGCGCTCTGCTGACGCAACCACGTCACAGTGGTTCATAGCGATGGCGGACCGCAGTGTCCCCAGACTTGCCCAGGGAGGGACCGAGCAAAGTCACTGAGCCACTTTCACCGGCTCCAGTAACCTGTCGCCCGACCACCTGTTAAACGGAGGCCACTGTTGTTGTTCTCGTTGTCCCTCCCATGAAATAGTATGTGGGACGGGATCTGCTGGGAGTGCGCAGACCGGGACGAGCCAGAAGTGGAGTGAGCAGGAGCGCAGTGTGCCGGGCTGACGCGCCGCATGTTGAGCCAGCAAGTTGACTGATATAATAAAAGTCGCGTCGACGGGGAAGGGGACAGCCGCGCTCGGATTTAACAGAGCTTTGAGGGGGACACTTGTTCCGGCAAAATGAAATTCGCGGAGCATCTTTCGTCCCATATCACTCCAGAGTGGAGGAAACAGTATCTTCAGTATGAGGTACAGCAGAATTTATGTTTATTTAAAATGAATTTGAGGTGGAAACGGACGTTGACCAAAACGGAGCTGCTTTCATAGTGCATAAGGAAACTGGAAGAAAAGAGTCGCGATTAACTAAGGGAAAAATGTAAAGTGTTTTAAGTTTGATTTATTTTTCCCAGTTTCAGTAAAGCCTGCTCCTGAGGGCAATAAACGACGGGAAAGATAAGGGATGCCTATTGTTTATGGAGGGGAAATTGACTGCGGTTGTTAAGAGCCATGGGGAGCATTCAGCGTTTGTTATTGCTGTTTGTTGATTTTAACACATATGAAAATTAACATAAATAACTGTTTGATTAAAAAAACAACAACAACAAAAAAACACGTTTTTTCATACTGTGAAAAATAAGTAAAATTATTATTTTTTTCTTTATTTCAACAAATTTAAATAAAAATATTATGGAGAGCTTTATACAAAACTAAAAATTGAAGATTGTCTTTGTGTTTATTTTTCACATTTCTTTGCAAAACAACTCAATTTTCAACATTTCTTTTTGTTTTGTCACATTTTTTATCATCATGTTAACTGATGGTGCATTGTTAAAAAATAATAATAAAAGACGCTCTTTGTCCAATGACACCCCCCCCCCCTCCCCCAAAAATCACCTCCTTAAATTATTAACATTTATTTTCATTACTCTAACTAAAGACAAAGGTAATATCTCTTCCACCAACTGAGTACAATTTGTTGCAAAATTTCACATTTCTAATCATTCTTTGTTTTTGCTAGCCTTTTGAATAAAAAAGCATATTTTTTTTGCAAGACTTTGAGACTAAAACGATGTTTATTATCATTTTCTCAGTCAACCAGGAATAGCTGTCTGTGAATCAACCTGCAGGGCTTCGTCTGACCTGTCTGGTTTTGATATCTGTTGATTTAGAGCAACATCTTTGTGTGCACACATGCTTTTTTGTTGTTGAGTCTTGTACACTACTTGAGGAGTATTTTAATTTCACACCCCACTTCTTGCTGGCTCTACAGTGAGAGCTTTAGTGCAGACATGCATTGACAGGACAGACTGCTCACTTCCATTTGACTCTATGAATTATAGACAAAGACCCCGTTCTCTTCACCCTCAGCAGCCCAGACTCAACAGAAGCTCAGTGCGCTGGTTTTATTTTGGTATCCTGCTCTGAATGATGATGTTAAGCTGGTCTGTTGGTACAGCAGACATTTGGATCTCTTGCTCTTGACAACATGATATGCTGTCATTGTTGTGTAATGAAAACACCTTTGGACACTATAATTAAAAGGGAAGACAAAATGAATAGGCATACCTGGTAAACCTGGGAAAATGTATTTAAAAATTAAAAAATGGTGATTAACATGCATGCGAGTGCAGTATGTTGTCTTTGTATGTACAGACTGAAGCTCACTGAAGCCCAGGGACAGATGCATGGCCATACCAGCCATTTTACACCTCCAGTATTCAGTGCAGCACTCGCTGACCTGAGATGGATGATATATTTTCTCTGTGATTAGTGTTGGTTTTATGGTTGCTCTTTTCTGGGACATAATCTTGAATTTGACATTTAAGTTGATAATATTAAGGAAGAACTATTATTAAAGCCAGCTGAGTTCTATAATATGTCCTTTTTTCTTTATTGTATTCAGTGATTGACTCTTATCGTCTCTGCATGTGATCCAGAAATTAGACATGAGAACTGAAAGGCGAATAATAAATCCTTTAAAACACAGCTGTGATTGATCATTGATGCTGACTCATGTAGCCGGGAGTTAGTATTTACATTTTTTAACCATTAAAAAAAAAATCAGTCTTTACAAACATGTTCTCGTCACACATGTAAGTTCCTATTTTTAAATGATGTGGGAGAGTTGCTCTCCTGTGTCTGCACTTTATAGTCTTGCTCCAATCTGAATTATATATAGTGTGTTGACCGAGAATGTGTTTGTGTATTTATGTCATTGTGGGAGTCTTCAGTCTTTGTGCGAGCCCTGTGAACACACACTGAGTGGGCGGGGTGGGAGAGGACTCACACCTATAGATGATGGACACTTCATTAGAAGAACTGGATTTTCCTCTGAAACAAGTCGGCAGATAGGGCCAAACATGAAGCTAAACTGAACTCGGTTGACTTCACAGAAGTGAGTCACTTAGATGAAGCAGAAATTAATTTTTTATTCTGGGAGATGCAAAAGCTTTGATATGCTGCTGTGATGCAACCCAAGCTGCATCACTTCGTGGGCTCTTATTTTGGTGAAGCCGTCGCACACAGATGCGACTGTTGCATTGTAATAATGACACACTGACATAATTCCTGCAGCACGGGTCATTTTCATGGTTAATCCATGTAGAAGCCGCGACACTTCTGCTCATTCTGTCACTTATGCTGCATTAGAGTCAGTCTCATCCAACCTGACGGTGGTTTGAAGTTATGTTCTTGGCTTTGTGTGCTGGTTGAATTCATTAACCTGCTGCGCAGTTTTCACACTTTATTTTTTTTTTTTTTTTGTTAGATCGCACTTTTGTGTGGAAAACTGTGGCGCCCGTTCAGATTGGTCAACCGGTTTCTATGCAGATGAAAAGGATGCAGCAAAGTGGCTGTTCCAGCATATAGAGGCTCTAGTTAGTAAGGCACCTCATTCAAATGTGGAAGCATTGACAAGCCAATTGAGTGATTGGGCAATTAGGTGTTTGCTTTATCCTGTAGGACTGCAGTTATAAACCTGTATGCTAAACAGCTGTTTGATATGGAAGTGTGTATGTCCTGCCAACCACAGATTTATGCCAAACTGCAGCCTGATAAGATTTTTCCCTTTAAATGTAATGCAACAAATCTGGAAATCTTAGCAACAACAGGTACAATTTAGTGAGTTTTTCAAACCTGAATATATTAGCGCAGGTAAGATGTAGACAGTAAGTAACAATTGTGTTTGGCAGCTGTATTGAGCAGCACAGTTATAAGAACAAATGAAGGATAGTGATTCAGGTGTGTGCGTGTATGTGTGTGGGCGAGAGAACAAGGACACTTTTGCATTTAGCTCTGCAGCCTAATCACTCATGTAAGCTTAGATGTGGAGGAGGAGGAGAGTGCATGCAGAGACTCACATTTACAATTCAAACGATCAAAGTAAAGTGTTGCAGAATAACAGGGACATGTGTGATTTCAGTGACTGTTCAAAGGTCAAGTCTTGTCTTTCTGTAATTAATCTGAGTGATTTAAAGGTCTAAACAAGCGCAGCGAGCTTTGTGTCGTTGTAGCCATTACAGAAATGTAACTGTACCCTGTTCAGTGAAAGTATGATTTATCAGCACTGCGCAACAATATGAACATTATGTATACAACAAGCATGGCATGGCAACTGCTGAGAGGCCCCATCTCTATACCTCCCTCCTTCCTTGCATCCTCACCTCATCGTTCCTCCCCCACTGGGAGGACATCTGGTCCCCAACCAGACCTGCCCTCTGCTCCCCTCCTCCCCTCCCTTTATCCTCTCCTCCCATCTTCGCTTTACATGCAGGCATCCACTCAGACGCTGAGCTGCAGATTGAAGCGATCCATAGATCCCTTCAGACTAATGATGTACGCTCCGCACTTCCTCGAGCACGATCTCAAGCATCGTAGAGCAATGATTTGGCCTAATATTTTGGCTAGTGTCCTCTCAACATGATTCAGCATTTAAAGGATTAAAGTCCACACACAGCATTCAGTAACATGGATACGCTGCTATAGAGGTCTAGTTTGAATAGTGACATAAATCTGGTGCGGGCCATCCATCCATCCATCCATCCATCCATCCATCCATCCATCCATCCATCCATCCATCCATCCATCCATCCATCCTCTTCCATCCATTCATGAATCTGTTGATCCTCTTCCACTTATCCAGTGCAGGGTCATGGGGGTGGGCGGCTGTGAGTATGCCACATCGTCATGTTAATGTTTAGTAATTCTAACTGATGACCCTGAAAGCTTTGGCTTAGTTATTGTTACAGGTTTCACCAATGATTACTGCAAATTTATCTCCATTCCCCAAAGAGACACCCTGCCCCCCTTTCCCGTCACAGCCATCGCCATGGCAATGCCCCCCCCCCCCCCCCCCCATCTGAATCTGTATTTCTACTTCCCACATATCACTCGACCGTATCAGCTGCTAACTGTTAGTTATTAACTGGACATCAGCGAGCTGTGTGTGAGTGCGTCCACAGTTGGTCCCTTTGTGATTTTAATCAGACAAAATTTGGAGAATGCTGCATAAAGAAATGTTTACCTCCAGGATTAGGCTCCAGAGCTGCAGTCTCACTGCATATAATTCACAGAGGAACTTAGTATCAAGTATCAACAGTCCAGGCTTCTGCTAATGCACTGGATTTCTGAGTGGTTTCCACCCACACACACACACACTCAGGAGTCCTCACAGTCCTCGCTGTCTCTCCCATGTTGAACCCAGACAGATGATAATGACAGCACAGTATATTGGCACCTGTGTTTTACCTGAAGCATGAAATTTGGTGCAAAGCTTAGATTTTACTTCACAATAAATTAACTTTTTTTTTTAAAGAAAAGTCCAAAATTGTAATTTCCTTTTTTCCTCTTATTCTGGAGCAGTTTGGTTACAAAGATGTCCTTATTGTGAAAAAAGTTATGAGGAAATGTCCAAATGAGCCAGCATGCAGTCGTCTGTTTCCATTATCTTCAAGATCAGTCTCACTGAAAAGGAGCGACCCCATTTAACCACAGCTGCTGTCTCTGCTTTGTATCTGCCAGTTTGTCTCTCAGCTTTTGTCAATCTGCTATTCCATTAATTATTTATTTCATAAATTGTCACATTATAATATAGTCATAGGGCAATTATATTTTATACTACCACTGTCTCTCTGTGAATTGCCTCTTTGTTGTCTATGGGATTTGCTTGATGATCCCAGTATCTGTAGTCGGGGCTAATTTGCTCCAAATTGGGTCTTGGGCCCAGCTTCTGCCCTCCGGTGGGCTCACTACCTGCAGAAGGGGCCATAGCTTTTAGTGCTATGTGGATCAGGTGGCAGTCAGGGGCAGAGGTCCTGGCATCCAATTCCCAGTTGACAAGTTTGGCCACAGGGACGTGGAATGTCACCTCTCTGGTTGGAAATAAGCCCAAGTTAGTGGGTGAGGCTCAGATATACTGACTAGATTTCTAGTTAGGCTCACCTAAGAGCACTGCTTTCATTCTGTAATGAGTCTCTTTGATGGGCTAAAGGGAGATCAGTATATGTGCTAGTGAAAATAAACGTCAGTAAGTCTTGTTGAATGCAGCGAGGGCTTCAGAAAGGGTAAATGTGAAAGGCTACGTATGATTTGAATGTTTTTGTGCAGTTTTTGCATGTTCAGAAGAGAGCAGTGCTATATGGTGGTCACAGGATGCACAGACCTCTGTGATAGTGCCTGAGTTTCTTCTGAACCGTTGGATAAAAGGTGCTACCTGTGCTCTGTCCACTGAGTCATTCTTTCGCTGAAAAATTCTGTCTCTGGAAAAAACCTTTCCTGGAGCGGGGCTGGACTTTGTGAGAGGTAGTGGGCAGGGTTGGGTATACTCATATCCCTCTGGTTCGGGGTTTGTATGTGTTTTTATGTTTTAATGTATAATCACATGATTTCACAGTGCTCAGTGTAACAAACACAACAACATAGCAACAAGCGGGCGTTTTAAAATGAAGCTTATGCTGTGCAGACTTTGTCTATTATGTTAACAGCTGTCGGGTCTTTACTGTAATTTCCCAGAGAATAAATATTTGCTTAATAGCTCTTAGGGTCCTTTTTAAGGTCCTTCTCCTCTGTATGCAGATGTTTCCAACAATTTTGCGGCACCTTACGGTTTACTCTAATCACCTCATTTATCTACTGTAAACACGCCTTTACAATTGATGGGATTTTAGATAATGAGGTAATTCAAGCAATTAGCAAACCAGAGTCACTTCGCACATGTGCAGCCATCTCCGTGAAATCACGGGCTCTGTGAAATTGTGAATGTCTTTTGCTCAAAGCAGCTTTTTGTTTTTGTTGTTTGCAGACACTCATATTTGTTTTCTCTCCTTCCTCATCAGGCATTCAAGGATATGCTATATGCTGCCCAGGACCAAGCTCCATCTATAGAAGGTAAGGAAGCTCGCTATGTGGATAAAGAAATCCAGACACACAGACAGAAGAAAACACACTCCCAGACACACACTTATGTACCCCCTTTTTGGGCATCCCCAGAATAACAGCCCTGCTAAAAATAGGTGTAAATCACAGCTAACACGTTGCCACTCACTTCAGTCTGTGACTTAACAAGGTCTTGGCTAACCTGCTTAAAGTAATAAACACATGCAAGGGCTGAGGAGTAAATTAAGCATTTAGTCAAAGTTTTTTTTACTGTTTATTTCATATTCATATAATGTAAACAGAGAGCGTTAAAAATCCTAAGCATCGATGGTTAACAAGGAAGACCAGAACTGAGAAGGCCAGCAGCACTCAGTGCACCAAACAGCAGGAAGGCTGCCAGCTATAATTACTCTTTGGCCTCGGAGTGTGTGTGTAGTGTGGGAAAGAATGTAAACCATTTGTTTTTATTTTAGACACCAGTTTGTGGTGTAAACAACTTTCTTCAGTTGCAGGGTTTGGGTGTACTTAATGATGTGACATGAAACACATGTGAGAGCTGTGGTTATTAAACTGTGGGGCGAGCCCCACTGGTGGATCGCTGAGCCAATTCAGGTGGGACAACAAGGTGAAAAACATGGAAGGAAAACTCTGATTTTTATTTGGGGAACATCCGAGTTTTATGATGCGGCTGAAGTAGATTCAGCATTTGGCTGCAGCTCGCGCGCTCGGGATCAAACGCGAGCCTGTGTAGGGATTTTTTCTTTTTCAGTGTTTTGCTGTGTTCCTGCTGAGTGGGGTTGGTGTGGATGTGAGTTTGACTATCTGTGAATGACAAAGATGTAACAGGTGCTGAGACTGCAGTGATTAGAGCGCTCCATCTCTGTCAGCTTCAGACTCAAAAATCAATCTGACATATTTGTTGACTTTATTTTTGACTAATTTCTGGACATTTTATTATTTATAACACTAATAAGAATTCTACTTTAAAACTACATAAAGTAGTTCCTGTGTTAGTGTCAATATTCTTGACTTTAGTGATATTCCCTGCTTGTTAGTAGTCGAGCTCGGACTCTCCCTTTAAGAGCGTCTCCTTGCTAGCTCGCCTTGCAGCCTCGATGTGGATGATGAATTACTTCCTGTCTCAGGCCTGAGCTGCACTCATGGGTCACTGCGCTCTGCCTCTGTCAACTTGACACAAGATAGGTGAGCATGTCTTATGAAAAGCGACGGGCTCGATCGATCCGTTCAAAATCATATTCTGCCATCCATGTGATATCATTGTGACAGAGTTTCCTGCTCGATCAAAGTGATTTGTCTTCTCCTCGCTCATTTTTGCAGCAAGCACGTGCAAAGAAAGGAGTGTGATGTGTGCGAGAGTCAAAGTCTGTGGCAGAGTTGTGTTTGGTGGGAAAGCGCATAAGAGCCATAATGAAAATGGCGGCGGAGACAAATAGCATTATTGAGCCGTGAAAAGCACGCTCTCCTGTGGCCGTTGACTTTTCATAACAGAAATGATATTAGGATGTGTTATAAAATAAAAGCTTACTGTAGCACTTTTTCATCATCTGCTGAACCGAAAACTTTCAAATGTGATTTAATTCAGACTGGGGCCTAATGCCATCACAAAAAATAGACCAACTGGACTTTTATAGCTTTTTTTAGTGCTTTAATATAAAAACATTATAAGGCTATGGTGGCTTTAACACCAGGACCAGATTTCAGTCTTGTAGGTCGCTCCTGAAGACTTTTTCCACGTGCACACGAGGAGCGAGAAATGAGCCCACCATCTGCTTTCTTACTGTCACGTCCATGATGGCAGCGTCACATGTGTGCAGCTCACAGACCAGCTGATAGAGACAGTTTGGTTGCTATCACATTATAAATCATCAGAAAACTGAAAATGAGCAGAATATATTTAGCAAGGCCAAATTAGGTATTCGTTGCATTTTTAACATGAAATAAAGTCTTAATGTGCATGAAACTTGATGCCCAGATACAATTACACCACTTATTGTAAGTTAAAGTGTAGTGTCACGTGCTGATGTAGTGCAAGAAAAGTACTGTAATTTAACTTTATGTTGTATATATTGGAAATATTTTAAGATTCTCTTTAGTGGTGCAAAAAATAAGAGACAGTATTTTTAGATTGAAGCAGATGTTGTGCTTCTGGTGACTTGGCTCCATATTTTAAACGCTGATTAAATAGCCTCGGTACACTTTGCTATAGTTATAACATTACTGTGTTATCATTAGCCCTAGCTGCTACCATAATAATAATAGAAGGCTAATATTACTGCCTGGTAGTTGCCAAGTGTTAAACTCCTAACATTAACTTGTGTGGGGTTAATTTTTATAATAAGTGTTTAAAACTTCACTCTTCGCTCTACTGACCTCCGGAAATTCCTCAAAGTCTTCATCAGTGTTTCGAGACTTTAGCTGATACTAATATTTACTGTTGCTTAATATCTGAGCAGCACATTTGTTGACATTCCTTGTGTAGAGTAGCTAACAATGAATTGCAGTCATTGTAATGTCAAGCCCAACATTAAACCTTCATCATTTTAATGTTGGAGGAGGATTTTCCATTCCCTGACAGCAGAAAAGTTGGTTTTAATTTGGGACTTATAACTGATCTATAAAGGCCGAGTTAATTAATGATGTTAAATGTAATTACAGCATATAAACTATTTTTAGATGGAGCCTCATCAGAAAGTGTTCCAATAAGCTGAAAGGGAAATATTAGGATTTGATTTCCTGATGTGCTTCTCTCTGCTTTTCTCTCTGTCTCGCGCCTGCCTCAGTCTTTATAAAAAGCAGCTTTTTGGTATTCGGCAGATGAATCCTCGCCTGAGGGAACCAGTTTACTGGGTTATGACTACTTGCTCACCCGCTCTGCTTTCTCACTAGACGCCCTGCTGTACCTGATAGAGCTGTGTAACATAGACATCACACTGAACAGACAATTTGAAGCTTCTGTCACAGCCTTTGCATCACTTATCAGATTCTGTGACAGCACATCACCAGCAAATACGGGGAGTGCTACAGTTTGATGCAGGATCTCGTAGGCTGTGTCACGTGTGGTTAATTTTATTTATTTATTAAAAAACATTCCCTCACTCAGCACTCCTGCTGCAGATCGCCACCGAAGGAATGTGCCACAGAATAATGCACTTTCATTTTCACTCGGTTATCATTGAGTTCAGCAGGACGGATGTACACTAATTAAAGGATCTTGTTGCAAAACGGCATGCACCAACACATGCGCGTTAATGTGTCTCTGATGCTGTGACCCTTCACCCCTTGTTAGGGCTTTTGTTCTCGTTCCTTTCATCTCTCATTGGTCCTGGAATAATTGTAATTAAAACAAGTCTGCTCCTGTGCGGGGAGACAGGAAAAGGAGAACAGCTGGCTGGCTCTCTGGTTCTCCCTGTTCCAGCCATCACAGTGAGTCGTGCCATGATCTAATTCAGTTAGCCTGCTGGTTCTTAACAATGGGCCCAGATACTAAACACACAGCTTTTCTTTATTAATGCATCATCATCATCATCATCATGTTCCTGGCCATGATCACATGCCATGGATGCCTGTAATTTATAACGTGTTACGTTTTCTGCTCCTTACAGTCATTCACTTGTGTTTCATTCACTCACTCATTCATTCACTTACTCCTCCTTTGTGTCCTTCCTCCTGCTCTCTCTTAATGGGCAGTCTATTAGTGTGATGGTATCTGTGCAGGGCTCGACTACAGGGGGGCTGGATAAACACTGAGAATCTGGCGGGCACCCTTTTACCATCACGAGCACACGTGGGGTCTGATAAAAGGAATGGGGTTGCACATTATTGACTTCATAACTCAGGGGAGCAGATTTTTCCTGAACTACAATTTCTGAATGAAGAAATGAGACCAAAGACAAGTCAGCTAATTGTTTCTTGTGTTACACTGCATCTGAAACCATTAACCGCCTTCTGCACTTAAGGTTTCACTTCAGATTTGTTGCTCTGCTGTGGTATTCAAACTTTAGGACGTTCCATGTTTTATCCAATGAAATAAAGAGTGTTGTGTGCGCAGCCTTGTGAAAAGGTCTGCACTGTTTCTTTGTGGTGAAATGAACTTTACCTTCATTATGAAAAAAAAATGTAAAGAAGCCTTCATGTAACCTCTGAAAGGTGCTTATTTGTGCTGAAATACCACGAGTGAACACTAAAACTTCTCATGTTGTATATGTGATATTCAAACCATAGTCTGTCCTCGATCGCTGATGAGGAAATGCAGCCATGGCTCGTTCAATCCACAGCTGAAAGGAAGACAGTCAGAGGTTCTTCATGATGAATCTCTTGCTGAGATGCTATCGTGCTGCTTGTCATTTCCTCAGAGAGCTGTATGAAACTACTCTCAGGCCTCATTTCATACTTTCATAGCTTCGCTTCAAAGACAAAGACTAAGATATAACCGAACATAAACTACACTACAGATACAGATATATGAATCATGTTTAATCTTTCAGTCACTCATTAGCTTGGCTCTCATTCTTCCAGCCCTGATACCTCTACCACAGCGTCACAGCTTCCCTCTCACCTCTCCAGCGTGTCAGCTTCTGTTGGATGATCATTTTCTTCAATTCTTTTTAGTTTCATATACTGATGAAAAGATGGGACAGTTCACCAACTCATTGCTCTTCACATCTGTCAGCAGCCCTCATGGCTCCAAACACTTTCTAATGATCACTTTTGTGTAGCTGTTGGTGTTTCATGCTTTCATAAAAGCAGCGCCACTAATCACAGCTACATCTCCACCATACCTTTGTTGCCTAAGCTGTTTGCTTGCGCGCCATTTTGCCTGCTGTTGTCGACGACCATGATGAGAGGTTAGTCAGAAAGCTGCTAGCCTGCGCTGATTGTTATTCTGCTTGCGTATGCGATGGAGCAGCAGCTGTTATTACTGTTGTTGTTCCCCGCTGAAGTCTTTTCTCGCCCCCTGCCTCGAATGACTTTCTAATTTGTGCAATTTTCTTGCCTTAGCATGTAGTTGTAACGTTTGCTTCCAAACATGTTTCTGTGCTTTAAAAATGATGTTTTGCCTTTGTTTTATTCACCTCAGCAGTGGTGCGTTACTTTTGCAAGACACTGGACCAAAACCTGACCCACTTTGGTCCAGTTTGTCATGCAAATCCTTTTTATGATTTAACTGTAAAATATCATAATAATAATACGGCCCAGCACTAAAGTTCTTGCCTGTCTCAACCATCGTTAGTCTGGGATTACACAAAGAGTCTGTGACGCACTCTACTCACATGGCATGTTTGGCAAGTACCTTAAAAACGACATCTTTAAAAGAGCACCATTTTTTTGAGCACATAACAGTTGTTGATCAGTAGTTTTAAAAACAACAACACTGCAACTCAGGGATGCATGCCCAAAACACATAACAGACAAACGGTGCCTAGTGAAAAAGGCAAAACAGGTGCTGGCAGGACGGCAGGAGGTGATAGAAGCAGTCGAAAGGAAGAGACCCAGATGGACATGCAGACAGACAGGTAGACGGGCAGGAGGGTTCATCAGGACAGTGGTCTCCCAGCCAGGGTCTCCCACCCACCTGCATTATTGATGGGCTCTTTGACAAGCTGCTCCTTGTGCTCGCTTCCAAACACTAATTGCTGGGATTTTGTGGGGGTTGGGGTTTTATTTATTTATTTAAGTCCTTAATCTGGGCGCCACCTGAGCAGATATGTGAAGTCAAATAAAAGTAAATGGGGCAACAGTGAGATGTGCAACTGTGAATAAATTGAACAAACCTAGTGAGATCTTTTAGATCTGCGGTGCAGACAAATTTTACTGCCTGTAACGTGTCGATGTCTGTTCTCCTCCAACATCCACATGGTATTTATAGGAAATGAGCCATGCAGACTCTGTCATGACTATTAGTCCACATACAGGACGCTGCATTGTTATCAAGATGTTTTGAGCACCCATGGAAGGTTTGGCTTCATGGGTGTTTAAACTATCGCTGAGCTTACAAAGCAATGAAATGTGGACATAGCAGTGAATTCATAGATTGGTCCTTTGATGGGGTTTCTGAGGGTATTAGAGGGGAGGAAGGAGGAGGATCGGGGTCAATATAAAGCTGGGATTGCTATACCAAGGTCAGGGACGAATCGAAGTGAGGTAACGAATGATGAAAAAACTGATGGGTAATTGGAGGAAGAAAGGGATAAGAAAGGATCGTCAGCGCTCCACTCTTATGTTTGCTGTCGTTATTACGAAACAATAATGAAAATTAAAGATTTAGGAAAATTACAATATACATCAGGATTGTCGCAGACCAGTCTGGAAGAGTATAATATTGAGAAATCGTGTGTGAGAGAGATCCTTCAGGCAGCAGACAGACAAACAGACTGAGTGGGAGGTCCCTGGGCTCATCTCCAATGCATGTTGCCCTGCATTAGCACTATAGCCTTCCCACAAGATAAAGACAGCGAGAGAAAGAGAAGCATGGTGGATGAAAGTCTCCTATCCATCCATCCATTATTCATCAGTGAATTAGATCTCGCCTGAATAAAGTGGAGGCGAAGAGGAGAAGAAAAGGTATGGGCTGATTTAGAGGACCAAGTGTTGTGATGTTTGAAAAGGGTGAGGAGTTCAGAGGCAGCAGCTCCAACTGAGATAGTATTTTTAGATTTTAGGTGTTTGAGGGGAGTCTGGGAGGTTTTTTCAAATGGTGCAGAAGCAGTGTGCCGGAGAAAAACTGGCAAAGAAAGGCAGAAATAGCAGGAACAGGGGGGATTGATCAGGGACAGGGGTGAAGGAGAGGTGAGCAGCACTCAGAGGAGACAAGGTCATCCTGGAAACCCTCTCACCTCTGAAATGCAGTTAGGAGGGTTTCTACTAATGCCTATAATGGCTTCATCCAGCATGCATATCTATCCTTATACATACATATGTGTTTACACTTAAACGAGGACGAACATGATGTGAGCCTTTCAGAAACACCAACCCAGAGATGGACACTAAACACATGAATGAGATGCAGCTTCTTTCCCCAATGAGAATGCAATCATGTAAAGGTTAAATAAGCATAACGCATCCATCATATGATCTGGCTGCTTGCCATGTGAACAACTGCACATCATATACAACGAGCTGCAAGAGTGATCGCAACAATCTCAAGCATGGGAAGCACGTCATTGTAATGAGATCTGTCTCTCTTGATTAGAAAAGATCCCTCGACGTCTCAGGGGTCCACTATATCTGTTGGGCATTAGCAGGGGCTTCCACGCTATAATCTAACCTTTGTTATAGGCGAGTTATTTTTTAAATCAGTGATGAAATGTTTAATTGACAGCTTTGGCTGGCAGCCAGCAGATCAGCCAGGCTTTGCTGAGCGTAGCAAATCAGGAATAGCTGACTCCGTATCATTTATCTAGCCCAGATTCACACAAATGTTTTTAAAGGATTAAAAGGAATCATTTTTTTAATCAATTGCATTGCTTGGCAGAATTTCTCAATTTCAATTTGCATATTTGCACGCCCAAATAGCATCTGTCCTGCATTCAACGATTAAAGCTCAGCAGTCTGAGTGATAGAAATGCAACAAGAACACAAAGCTGGCTGCTGATGACGGACAGAAGAATAGAGACGTGCGACCTTGTGTTTGCTGTGCGCCGTGATGTTTTTATCCTCTCATGCCGTCTCTGCTGCACTCACATACAACTGTTTGCAGAGGGTTTCACACTTGTGCATATTTGCATGCAGAGATGCACGCATACACACACACGCATAAGGAGCTGCATGCTACAAGCATGTGGGTGTGATTGTGAGCTATAGGTGATGACAGCAGGGCCATATGCTGCTGTATTTCTGTGTTTTAGTCCTTAATTAGAATACAGCCAATAAAATCATTACACAGTGTCCACTCTAATCTGCTTTTATTTATTTATTTATTTATTTATTTATAATTTTATGAATATACTTGCCCATCTGTGAGGTTTTTTCCTTTTTCCCCCCTCTGAGATAGATTTTGCAAACATGCTTCTGTCTCAGTTTATTTAAAAATGTTTTGCCGGCTGCAGATTCAGAATGAGAAGTTTTCATTTCCAACATTTGCTTAAACTGGGTTTGTGTGGTTTCTAAAGTAATTTGACATCGTGGGCCACGTCCAGCCCTGGACCAGTGAAACTATGAGTATTTATTTGATATTTCATTGTCCAGACTTATATCATATAAATTATTTATATTATATAATTTTTGTTAATTCACAGAAAATATCTCTTTTTTTCAAATGTGAAATCAGTATAAATCAAAACCAAAAGCCCAGACGTTTCTGTAGTAGATGGTGAAAAAACTGGCCTCTTTTTGTCATTAATGATCTTTCACTTAATTATTTTGGTGCCCTCATTGGCAGAGAGGGCTCTTTATTAACAGGAAAAGCATCTTTTCCGGGACAATTCTTGTTTGACACCCGTACTCTTTTAATTTTGCTTTTTGATTCGGCTTTTAAGTAATTTTCTCCACATTATAGAGGTTTTAGTGAGCATTTTACTGGTACTACAGCCAGCTTGATGGGAGGTGTGGGTGGGTTTGTACAGTATGTGGGCCTTGCAGAGGACACAGTGTCCTTTACTAGATGAGTATATTGCATCGTTTCTCTGGAGAGATAACTGGAACCTGGCACAGATTGGCTTAGAGCACAAATTCACGATGATGATATACCGATCAGTCTCCTTTTCTTAGCTCTTACTGCGATGACTTTTGGCTGATTGTCACCCTAAACCTGGAAACGGAGACACCAATTTGAAAACTAGATCATAATGAAAAAGTGTGAAGTACATGTGAGGAAGGGATTCTGTGCAAAATCAGTCCTTGAATAATTAAGTAGACTCTTATTGCTTCCATGGGAATTAACGGGGTAGGTGTTAAAATGCTCTGGGCTGATCATCACCTGTCAAGTGCGGTGGGAACCACAGGACCTGGGCACCGTTCAGTCAATGAGTAGACCATGAACTCTTCTGCATACCAAAGTATTTTAGGTTCATTTGTCCAACAGCTACAGCTTGTCCCAAACTGGGTCAAGCAGCAGGACAGCGACAACAGAATGGGTGAAAAAGAAAAGAATCAACATGGAGTTAAAGTCCAGACCTTAACCCGACTGAATGCTACCGCGGGACCTCCTGAGTCATCTTTCCACGAACCTCAATGTACTGAAGCAACATTGTAAGAGGTATAAGAGGCCAATAAAGTCATACACATATTTATTTTTTTCCCAGGAATCCATACAGCCCTATAGAAACTTTCTTTTTCACGTCACTGTAAATAGAAACTGGCCCCGTGGGCGTCAGCACACCTGTGCATGATTGCATTTTTGTGTATAGGTTACAAAGGTGGCATATATGCACTTCCTGTGGTCCTGATAGATTTATTTTCGGTCTTCCCATGGGCAGAGCGACATGCAGAAGGAAGTGGTAGCCACGATTGTATGACAGATAAAAAGAGTGAAAAAAGAAAGGGAGGTGACATTGGTGGTAATTGGAGGAAAGGAAGCTAAAGCCTCGGGGAGCCTCGTCTCCCAAACGTTACAATTACTCCAATGAAAGATGTGTGAAAATAAAAGAACTGGAGGCAGAAAAGACACGAGAGCTCAAACTCTTTCATTTGCTTCTTCACTGACTTTGGATTTGCTTCACATTTTAACTGCATCCCAAAAATGGCAGCAATAACTCGCAATTTAGGTTTAATACATTTTAGGTCATTTCAGAGGGCAAAAAATATTGCTCCAGATATAATTTATCCCCTTATTTACACTATATCCTCTTATAATCCGGAGACAACAGGAGAGAGATCAATAATTCACAGCTATTGTTCCCTCCCGGACAGCCCGTCTGTTTTTATATTAAATGTTGAATTATTAACTCAGTGAGAGATTGGAAATGTGGTGAATCTTTCCCCTGATGCCCGTGTGTCTTCAAAAACTGCCCTGTCACTCACTGGCAGACACAAGGGCACCAGAGCAACTTCAAGCATCAGTCAGAACTGAATTAGCACACGAGTACTTCAGACATTTAGGGGATATTAGAGGGAGATGGAGAGAGTAGACAATGCAAAGCAACCATACTGTGTGCACGCACTCACGTGCTCAGTCACTGTCTCAGGCTCTCCTGTCAGGGTTGTTGATGTTCATCATTCTTGCTCCTCCTAACCATCCCTGCTACCACTGGACTGAGGGAATATGCATATTTCATATCCTCTTCAACATGTGATTGATGTATTCATGCCTCGTGTCAATATTATCCAGCGCGTAAGGTTGACCGACTGTGAGGGTCGTGGCCTGTCTGTGTGTTACATTTCTGACTACACGTCTCAGTGTTGCACCATGATGGTGTTTGATTTGACTTCTGTAAAAGTGTCCTCTTGACTTCTAACTAGCTGTAAAAGGAAGACGCTCCCGAATGCCGTTCAGTAGAAACAACAGTTTGTGTCTGTTTTGCATTTCATCCTCAGGCAAACTGCATGGTTTCTCTTCTTGACAAGTGCCATCTGATAATTAGGTCTCATAATCACCCTATTAGTATGCAGCTCAATTGAGCAGAGAGCAGCTTATTGTTCCCCTGGCATGTGCAGAAGCCATTTGTAAGAGGATTATTGTAGATTTCATGTTAGAGTTTTTATGAGACTCACATGTGTAATGAGTTAAACTGTTGCATTGCTATTCTCAGAAGTACTTGTTTTTTTTTTTCAAATTGGAGCCAACATGTTGTGTAGCAGAACTATATCATTGTGATAAATCCTCTGTTATGATTCTAGTTATGTTTTTTAAAAGCATGAAGACACCAGGGTGGAGGGAGTGCCACTGTTTCAGCTTCGGTTTCATTGCAGTGTTGCACATTAAGCTGTGTTGAACTTTCTCCATCACAGTTACCATGACGCCAAAGAAAGAGGCCACAATAATTCAGGCCTTTTTTGTTCCTGTGACATTCAGGACCCAAACACAATAAACCTAGAACAGGCAGAACTAAGGATGCGAGCATTCGCTGGAATTATAATGTTTGCTTCTGAAAGCATTCTGATACTCGTTAACAGCACAACACATACAGAGGTACCAAAACAGGTATAGGGTGGCACGGTGGCAGCAAGAGGCTCCTGAGTTCAATTCCAATCCAATCTGTTCAATTTGGGGATCTGTGTGGAGTTTGCATCTTCTCTCTGTGTTTGCGTGGGTTCTCTCCTCCCACTGTTCAAAGACATGCAGTTAGTGGGGAAAGGTTAACTGGATACTCTAAATGGCCCATAGGTGGGAATGTGTTAGCCCTGCCTCTCACCCTAAGACAGCTGGGATAGGTTCCAGCCTGATAAGGTTGGAAGGAAAACAGGTATAGGTGATGAGGATGAGATAGATGACCCTAGTAAGGCTTTAACGGGATTTGAGTGTAGTGTTTGTGTTCGTTTTTTTAATAGTTGCTTCGAATACGCTTCGTACAATCTTTTTGTGTCTTTGTTGCTGATTTCCAGCAGTGGACTCTATTTGAGTAGCTCTGCAGGATTTATTGAGCCTTTGTGCAGCCCCTCAATTTGTCCTAAAATGAGACTTTTGTCTCACTCACTTCTCCCTTTATGCTGATTAGTTGCCCCTTTTTAAACAGGTTTGAACAGCAGGTTCAAACCTGAGATGACCACATTATGAATATCTGCTCTCACTGACATCACACAGATCCAAGAGTAGAAAAAAAACTGTAAAGCCATGCACAGAGCACTCTGGGGTTTTGCAGTCACATGGCTTTGACCACATGACAAAATAGATTACTCTATTAGATTACTAGTAATCCTTAGATTACTCCAAAGGAATATAATATCCAGAAACTATCATTTTGACATTTAAATGGTCAACGACAATGCTTTCTGTTCATGTACTGTAGGCATGCTGAATAGCATGTTGTTGCTTTAACACCTCCAGTGTCTGTTGCATTTAATGTGATGACTTCATTTGGTGATGATTTTCATTTTTAGCTGTTGTTGCTCCTCAGCCTGAAAGGCTTAGACCGTTGTTGTTACCCCGCCGGCGAGGTGGGCAGGTGTCAGGTGACGTGGAAATCCAATTTTGTGAACATGATAACTTGAGAACGAGGCAACGTAGGATTTTCACATTGGTACCGTTGGTGTCTGCTAAGGTTAAGGTCAGAAGTCAAGTTTACAGGAAATCTTGTGAATGCAGTAGCTTGAGAGGGAGGTCCCTTTAAAAACCATGACACAGGTGTATTTTCTGAGGAAGGATATCATACAGGAAATATATCATTCATGCATTTTTTAAATCTGCTGGTTTTTCAATGGCACAGTCTAAATGTAGCTATAGCAGCAGCACTGTTTCAGTCTTTTGACAAAATGACATTCAGAGCTTTTTCCCAGTTTGCTTTTAGGGAATTTTCATCATATAAAACTCTTCTGCTGTCAGATGCTGTAACCGTGCAGATATTCAGACCACAGCACGATGATAGAATGATATGATTGATGGGAGTGTTAAAGATGTTCCACAATTATTGAGTCACCATGAAACAAGGAATGTGGAGCATCTTTTAACCTGGTGAAAAATGACCTGGTGTGTTCCCGAACTTGTACTTTTTGCCACCGGAAGCTTCTACCAACAGGAAGCTCAGGTGTGGTGCTGGTGGCTGGCACTATCTTTAATCTCTGGTCATCTATAAGTTAAATATGCACTGTGTGGAAAACCTATATGAAAGTGCCATTGGATCAACTCGACATTTTCACCTAGACAAAATGTTTTTGTTGTTGTTCGTTTAAAAAATTCACCAAAGTAAAAATGCTAAAATACAGATTTTCAATGATGGTTCTGAATTTTCTGACTTGGCTAAACTTACATCCAGACTGTAGAGATGTTTATGGTTCATCAGCTCGAGCCAATCGCAGGTTAACAAGGAGCAAGTCAGATTTTCAAGGGTCATTTTATCTGCACTGAAAAATATCAGCCAGATGCTGTTTGCTGCAGGGCTCAGTCAGTAAGACACACACACACACACACACACACACACACACACACACACACACACACACACACACAGAGTGAGAGAAACCTTAGACTCTGATTTGGTGTTCTGTTTGTACTGAGGCCACATGAAGGGGATGAATGAGAGTTCAGAGGCTCTGTGTTTGCTGGTGGTTGACAGTCAGTTTCTGTCTCTCCTCTGCACGCTGCTCTTTAAACTCTGCTGCTCAAACGCACACGTACCCCCTTGCACATCACAAATACTCCTCAAAACGTTCACACTTCAGTTCATTCAGTTTCTGTGCCATCCATGCATATTTTACACAGAATGCTCACAAACACCCCTGTGTACCATATGAAAGTTACTCAGTTTATGCCTGCTCATCTTCACTGACATCTGCAGCATGAACATCCATCCATCCACCTTCCTCCATGTATCCAATTCAGGGTTGCTGGGGGGGCGGAGCCTACCCCAGCTGCCATAGGACAAGAGGCCCGGCAGGGGCGCCAGTCTGTCACAAGACTAACACAGAGAGATACACGACCATTTACCTTCACAGCTATGGCTAATTTAGAATCACTGATTAGTCTAACCCCACTCACTGTCTTTGGACTGTGGGAGGAAGCCCGAGTACCCGGAGAGAAGCCACACAGACACGGGGAGAACATGCAAACTCCAGGGAGGAGTGAAAAAGTGTGTGCAGGCACATGAAAATGATCTTGTTTGACAGGATTTAGTATGAAACTGCAGGAACTTTAATCCCTGCTTTTAAGCCGTTTGTGTATCTCAAGGTGTGATTTTATCTCCTTTGTTGTTCTAACGTGATGACCTTGCATGTCTGCACTGATGCAAACGTCACATTTCTGCCTCTCTAACATCAACAATATAAACCCGTCGTGTGCTTCAGTCTGTATCTGGCTCAGATAATTTGGCAAGATAAAAAATGAATTTCAGTGGCCAAGGTCGAGCGATTGAGTCACCTCCGACGGGGATATTTTCTCAACTTCCTGACTCTTCTCTGATTTTGTAATGTTTTGCTCATTTTATTTTGTGAGCATCACAAAGACAACATTATCAAATAGACGGTCTACATAAATTTCCCCTTTCTGGAAAATCCATCTTGTTGTTTACGAAAGTAGTCGATCCACCGGCGAGGCTACATCTCCAACATCGGCACATTTATTGATTTTATTTATAGATTTAATTTCAACCGAGATCAGGCATAAAAAAACAGTCATTTGATAGTATTTTAATGGAAAACCACAAATAGTACATTAAGCAGGAGAAAATGAAGTTCCCCTTCTCTTTTTACAGACACATTGGTGACAGATGAGGTGTTTTATATTGTTTTAATGTAGGTGAACGAAAAGAAAAACAGGGTCCTTCTTGTGCATGTAAATCATGTTAATGATACAACACTGAAGCACCCCAAGGTCAGTGTGCTCCTAATCAGATTGAGTCAGGAAATTGCTCCTAATCTAATAACATTAAGTATTGGACTCCTTCCTCCCTGCCAGGATGGCAAAGGTGGAATGAGCAGGACGATCGCTCATTCATAAGTTAGAGTTACAGGACTGCGATGAGAAAATGGAAACAGATTTTTCCAGTGGGAAAGCTGACCTCCAGAACTGCATCATCATAATCAGGCTGAGTAAACAAACTGGTAATACTGCCAACTGTGTACTAATTACTTCGTCCACTATGCCTAATGTTCTGGCAGTACTGATGTTGGAGGTACAGTGTGCTACATGAGTGAACAGGCTACACTCACATTTGTGTGGCTTTGCATTGCTCTGGTAAGACGTATTTAGACATTCACGAGCTCTTCTGATCTGTTTGTATACTCACGTTTCTCCTTTATTGCGCCGTATTTTGATTCTGTTTCATCTTTAATCTCCAAGACTCTTTGAAGCCCAAACACCTTTACTTTCTCTCCTTTTGTGGTTGTTTTTTCCCCTCTTCACGCTTCCCTCTCACTTTTCATTCCCTCTGTGATCCACCTGATCCTCCCTCTGCCTTCGCTTATTTACCTTCTCCTCTTTTTGACCCGGGGTTAACCTGGAGTATCACTGTGACTTTTGACATAATACTGGCCTGTGCGGCTCCGGAGCCGGCAGCAGTGCCAGCTCTGCCTGACTAAGGATTTTTCAGGAACGGTGCACAACATGTTCCTGTTCTCAGAGGGGAAAATGCCTTGTTTCATGCTTGCTAATCTGCGAGCTTCCATCTTACAGACATAAATGAACACCAAATCAGAGTCTAAGGTTTCTCTCACTCTGTGTGTGTGTGTGTGTGTGTGTGTGTGTGTGTGTGTGTGTGTGTGTGTGTGTGTGTGTGTTGGTGTGCTTTTCTAAATGTTTTTCTCCTAACATTTCAGTTCTCAAAGTGAAGCCGTTTAGTGTGAGTCTTATCGAGAGGCTGCAGCTGGTGTTGTGAGAATGCCACGGCAGCCTGGAGGGACATCTTCACACACACACACAAACACACACACACACACCTTGGCTCACTGTCCTCAAGCTGACTAGGCATACAGCCCTAAACAAGTATGAATAATAGCATGTTGTTATATTTACCTGCAACATGATAGACCTGCGAGACTCTTTTCAGAATAAAAGACCGCTCATTTAGCTGTCCACTAATTAAGTTGCAGACCGATACTGTGAACACAGAGTATCCATACAATTTTCCCACTAATCATGTCAGTTTGAGTTTGTCCTTCTAGCAGGCAGTGTATATATGTGTGTTCCAGTCAGAACTGACAATAGATCAAGTGCAGCAGAACGTTAAAATCAATAGTGTTTATGCAGGACTTTACACGGGTGTACCACTGCCATTACTGTCGCTGCCTATTTTTGATGCTGCCTCTGAAATTGAGAAGAGGAGCCGATGCTGCAAAACAAATAGCATGCAAAGCAGCGATACTGCACAGCTCTGAGGATATATAATGGCCCGTCACATTTAGTCTTATGGGTGATGATGAATTTGAATCTACAGCAACATCCTTGCTGTTTGTGTGCTGGCTGTAACGTTACCTCTCTGCCCCCTCTGTTAATGACATAGCCATCGTGCAGTTTAATGGATACTGAATTTCATCCACCTCTACAGAGCCGGCCTCGCTGCTTCTGCCATGGTTACAGTAGAGGAGCCTGAGCTCTTGTTCTGTTAGATTAATGGCTTCAGTTTTTACTATTGACACAACACTTATCTTGTTTTTATGAGTCCAGTGGCTTCTATCTATAAACCCGAGGCACATGCATGCAGCCGCACTCACACACGAACACACTCGACACACACACACACACACACACACACACGCCTACAGCGGTGTACGGCGTTGACTCTTTATAACTCAGTTGATGTTTCCTGCCTGACCCAAATGGCTTTAAGCTCAAGATTAAGAGAATAGCTGAGCTGGCGTTTTACACAGTTCACCCGCCCAACTTATCTAGCTCCCCGTGACATGACTGCACGTTTCTCTGGTTGTAATTTTTAACAAATCTAATAGGATGAAATCATGATCAGGTAAATCTAAAAAATATGTTTTTCTGGTTTCATCAGATCAGATCTTTGGATTATGTCGAAGTGTTTATTGTGAGTCCAGACAAAAACAGCTTCACAGAGGCATGTCACCTCGAGCTGGTCATTTGAGTCTCTCTCTGTGGTCGCTCCTGGACTGTATACGTGTCCAGTTTTAGTTGTCACTTTTGCAAATGATTTAGCTGCTGAACGTTTGCGAGCTGTTGTCTCAGCTACATTTTTTAGTTGCATCTCATCTCAGGTCACACTTGTTCTTGGAGACAGATGCAGGTGCTGTTAAGGTGAATCCTTTTGGCTTCCAGTTCCATTTGCACCACCGCTTTACTGTAAACTAAACTTTGTTTTATAAACTTAGTTTTTAGCGTTATGTGGTGGTAGTCTGGTTCAAGGCGCAACACCAGAAGGGAAAGCAGCTCGCCTAGTGTGTGGCGACTATAATGCTCTCTCCCTGATAGTAGTGGCAGGGCTAGGTGAGTGGTTGCTTGGCAGTGGACACCTGGGACCAGTGGAAGAAGCTGGGCTTGCCTGGAAAGACAGCAGCGCTCCAGCTGGGCAAAGTGTCACAGCTGATTTTAGTGTAAATAAAGTGCAGTGTGTTATCTGCCATCAATAAGGAGAACCGACGGGTAGAGTAAAGCAACACTGTACAAGTTCTCAGAGCGCGGCTGTAGAACTGAAAACCTCGACGAGCAGTCCTTTCAAATACCAGAATTAAACATATGTAGAGAAAGACGGCAGCTTGTTGATTACAGCTACACAGAAGGTACGCCTACCTCTGTGTTTTGGTGCTGTTTGTATTGTTATGCAGCATCACAGCAGATCAGAGAGGAAGCCAATGAGACTAGGCAGACGAGGTGTCCCTGTAGGCTCCGCTTCCTCTGTACCTGCAAGATCAAACAAAGAGAGTGAACCAGACATCACAGAAACCGTCAGCCACGTTTAGGCTAACAGATTGCTTTGCCCGGACTTACGTCTGTCAGACTGAGTTGGGTGATTTGCATGTGAGAGACGCGAGGACGGGAATCTGTGAGATAAACGATATTTCACCTTCACCACATGAAAACATTGTCGGGCTCCGCAGAGGTGCTTCTGTCAGCAGGTGTGTGCTGACACACACCAAATCTGACCTGCGCCCATCCTCAATAATAATACAGTCTAAGAGAATAGTTTTTTGTTTTGTTGTCATCTCCCGTGCGGGTTTGTGATCGTCAGAGCTCCACGAAACCGAGTGGAAATCTCATTTTGTTGTATATGTGAACATATTCTGTCGTGTCAGCGTTGAGACCACACTCTGTAACACTGGGTTAGGTTTGAAAGTTTTCTAGATACTTTGATGCAGAAAAAAAAGTCTGCACTGGATACTGAAGCAGAAATAATTGAACTGCAGAGAAGCGGTGTGTGTTTGCAATGGAGTTTGTACTGGTGGCTCATAAAAACAAATCATAAAAGCATAGATTAGTGGTCAGAATGATTGGCGCAGAGCTTTACTGTATAACTGCAGTATTAATTTCTATTAATATATTTTTCCACAGCCCCTCAGTTCGTCTGGATTGATACAGTGTGCTGGTTGTGTTGTAAACTCACAGAGCTACCTATACATTTGGGCGTATACTGAGCAGGTTGGCCATGATAATGGCTCTTTCACAGCAGCTGCAAGACATCAGTCATGATTGGCTAAGGTGGAAATTGATGCTTGTGATTGGTTGATGGTGGTTAGATACAGACTGCTGATGCTTGCCGCCCAGTTGCCTGGATACAGCCATCCCTCAGTGTGTTAGTGGCCTTGGCAAAGTGACGGACAGCATAAATGTTCTGCAGAGGAATTTGTCAGTCTGTTGATTCTGTCGGGGATTTCTTTATCTGCCCGTGTAATGGATCTCTATCATTATTTGTATCATGACATCTCTTAATCCTGCTTGTTCTCAGCCTTTTATTCACTGCATGCATTTGTCATTTCACCGATCCATCCTACTGAATAGGATTTACAATGAAGCAGCGATCAACTTTCTTAAATTCTTGTAACAATAATGATTTCTCTGATCCATCATTTTTGTCAGGAAGACATTCGTGTGCTCCAGGACACGATTCCTGGGACTGTTGAAGTTTGGGATGACTTTACTGTGGGAAGAGCTGCAAGCTTGGAGAGGAGCTGACTAGAAGCTGTAGTGAACTGGGCATTTGGGCAACCGGGGTAAAGCGAGTGTGGAGCTGCTGGATGGAAAGAAGCTGATTAGGGTGGTGCTGGGCTGGAGCGTGCTTCCAGTCAGAGATGGGAAGCGATTCTAACATATGTGGGGGAACAGATGTGGATCAGAGCAAAGAGTTCCAATACACATGAGACAAAAGTCTGAATATAACTAATGAACTGGCAAAGAACTGGTGAGAAGCCAGTAGTAAATATAGCGCATGTAATGCAGAAATATACGAATCAGTAGATGAGCAAGTTGACTGACTCTGGAATAATCCAGACACACACAGGCAAAGACAGGGTGCAAGAAAAGTCCAGAAAGGTTTGTTGTAAATCCACGATGTATAAAATCTCCTACGTTGCCATTTTGTTTGCATGTTACGACCTAAAGCAGAAAACGATGCACAGTACTCTGATCGGCTCTGAGGCCTCTGGCTGAAGCATTCCTCCTTTAGTGCTGCACGCTGGCTGATCTCCAGCCTCCGAGTCTCGCAGACCACCTACTAACGTGTTTCTCCTGCTGGACAAACAGAGGACTGCTCCTGCACACTTGTGGTCTGTTTGTGTAGTTCTCTGTAGTCAGTGTTTATTTGTGTGAGGCCTATGCGGTAGTCAGAGTGTTTTTGTGTTTCTCTGGGAACTCTGCCACACATCGCTGCCTTTCTGAGAGTGTTTTCTGATTCTGATTCATATTAAAGTCATGAATAATTAGTGGATATTTATAAAAATACAGACATGCAAACCTTAAATAACCTATTGCTTTCAGACACGTCCTTCACTGGGAGAAAGGTCGAGGGGCAAGAGGAAAGAGCAGAGAGAGGCCGACAGATTTATGCGAGTGCTCTGCAGCTATTTATGTGTGAACACACAAAGTAAATTAACTCATTAAACTTAATGTGCTCAGTGGTCAGTGGAGCGTTAGCAGACCTACAGATGCTTCTCCACAGCTGGACTGTAGTTAAATGGCCCCATTACAGCGTGTGTTAGCCTGCTTTATCGCCTGCTGTGACTGGGAGGTGAGTACCTCACAGCTCAAGGACTGACAACCATATTGTTTTATTTTCACTTGGAAAACGACCTGAGCAAACATACCTGGACTGCAGTGTGGAGCCCAAAGAAAGAAACTCGATGACTTCTCTCGCCAGCTTTGACATCGCCTCAGCTACCTCAGCCACTCCCTCCCTGATTGTCTCTCAAGGCCGGTGACATGCTCTCGTTGAACCCTTGCCTCAGTTGCCTTGACAACTGTTCTTTCACTGGGTGGGGTACCGCTTACTTTCTCAGTGATGGTGTGATAAGTGCTACAATTATGTAAATTCTGTCCAACCAAAGTGTTTTTGTAGATTAAACATAGCTAGCTGAAAAGCTCCCAGCCTGACGCTCTGCAGCAGTCCGTCCTGCATTGTTGTAGTCCTGCGAGCCTCTGATCCTCCCATTCATGTCTATTACATGTGATTTTTGTAGAACTGAGTTCAACAGAGAGATAAACAATTTCATGAAATGTACTTAAGATACAGGGATTTGTGTGAAATATTTAAATAAAGGTCAGTGCACTGCCTAAAATCACTTCATTGTTTATTCATGTAGTTTTTCCAGAACTCGGTTGTGTCTATTTTTACATTTGCATCACATTTAATAAAAAATGGGGTTATTTCCTTATTCATTTTTTGTTAATTGGTTTATAAAAACCTTGCACTATATTAATTTTTCTGTATTGTCATTGTGCAGATACTCACCTGTTTTTAGATGCTTGCAGTAAGTAATATGATATCTAATAATTTGAATCACATTTAGAAGCTTCAGATTGCAAAAACCTCAGTATTTAATTTTATTTGGCTGATGATGTGAAAGTTATTTTGCTGTTATGTGTCTTACATCTCTTTGTGTAATTTATTTTTTTGTCCAAAGAAAGAACTGAACTTGCTGCTAAAAGAAATTTGTGTTTGTGGCTGTTTTGTACCTCAAAGCTTATATTTGTCGATTCTCTCGAGTCACACAAAAATTATTTTAATATATTGTTCAAGAAACAAATTCCCTCTAATTTCTTGAGTATTTTCTTTATGCTCAGCCATCCTTTGCTCTTTAATATCAGCTGCACTTTCATTTTCTCCATAATCCTGTTTGCATTGCTTTGGTTAAAGCTGCCTGATCGTGCACGTCTGTGCATTTTCTGAGAACTTGTTTTCGCTCTGTCTCTAAGAGACAGACTCTCAGGGGCTGACACTATTACACCAACAGAGCGCTGCAGCTGAGTTTGGCTGAGGCTTTTCATTATTAGTGGTCACAGGTCCTAAAATGTTTCCTTGGAGAGCTAAAGCTTGGATCCTGACATTCTCCTCTTTGTGCAGCACTGCCGCCTTCTGAATCAAAAACAAACTGAACTATAACGTGTTTCTAACAGAGATAAACTGAATATTATTCTGTGTTTAAAACTCTGATCTTTGAAGAGAAAAGAGAAAATACATCAGCACATGGTGAATCAGGCGTAGTTCGAAGGTTTTCTGAGAGAGACGGTCCCTGCGTACGAGTCTACCCACAGAAGCAGATGTTGCTCGTGCAGATTAAATGAACTGGGAAATGTACATTGGAGATGGTTGTTGTCCACAGGGAGCTGGTTGTGTACCTAAGACCACAAAGCTGATGCCACCTGCAGAGCTCACAGTGAGGAAGGTATTTATTTGACTCAGCAGTTTTCCAGCAAATGTGTCCGAAGGTCCGTTACTAGTTTTATCTGGTTGTTATTGTTGCCATGTCAGTGGATATCTTATCATATATTTCATATATAATAATTAGTGAGAGCATTTCCATAAAATAGTTCAAAGGCCCAAAACAGTTGGTTTATTTAATCTCAAAAAGTCTTTTTTCTGCTCAGTCTCTAATTTTATTTTATAATGATTGCTGTGAAATTGTAGCTTCATATATCAAACATTTTTATAAATGAAAAAAAAAACACATTGCAAAAGACAATTAGCAGCAGTTTCATTATTACATGGCAACGTGTAGAATATTTTTTAAACGTGACAGTTTTCATCCCCCCCCAAAAAAAACTGTGTCACAGAAACACGCACGTTAGTCGATCGTCCAACAGAAACAGAACAAAATGTTTTCACTTCATTTTTATCTGTTAAATATATGCACGTTTGTCATATTTAGGATCCAGTTTGTTGACATTCACATTCACAAGTTCTTCGATATTTATATTTCAGTGATTCACAGGTTTCAAAATATGTGAAAGAAAAACAAACATGCTGGAAATGAGTAGATGGGCCATTTATTAAAAATTATATATATATAAAAAACAAGTATTTGATATATAAAGCTATAAATTCACGGTAATTATTATATTTATCCAAACTTTGGGCCCTAAAGCGAATCAGAAGGAACGAGCCAATTATCTGTTGAAAGAATACTTTGAAGTCGTCTCCTCAGACATGCTGAGGATGTTTGTTTTGTCTCTTGGTGTGTTGTTGAGTAAATTAAGAGCCTGTGTGAGCGTGGCCACTGTGACAGTGTTACAGAGGATGCTACAGTGCTCTGTGTGTAAATACAGTTTCAGCAGCAGATAAAGTGACTTCATGTTTGTTTGGCGTATGCACACTGTATGTACGCTTGCTCTGGTAGACACTCTGTTGAAAAGGCTCTTTTGAACTTTGCTGGTCTTTTGTTGTCTGTCTGTCTGTCGCCCACGCTCTCTACACCCCCTCTCACTCTCCCAGCATCCACCCATCCCCGTCCTCCTTCTCTCCCATCCTCCAACCGCAGCTACAGGCTCTTTCATCTACCCTCTGCTGGATGAGGGATGGACTATGTGTGTGTTTGTGTTCCCCGCAGCAGCCAAAAGAGGAACATTTGACCTTTCACCTTGTGTGTTGTTGTCATTCGTTGGTCTCTCTTGTTCACATTAGGGGTCTGAACATGTGAAATGACTGCTGCTTCTGCTGCTTGTAAATGTAAGATGTATATATACATGAACTCATCCTTGCTGTGACATGTGTACAAGGAGTAAAGCAAGCTCAGTCTGGGCCCTGGAGTCCTTCTAAATGGCATCAGAATGATATTACAATACTAATGACTCGAATATCATTTGCTCGGGTCCCAGATGAGAGAGATGCAGGAGCTCGAACAGTCACACAAAGCTGGAATACATCTGATGTCTTCCTGCAACCTTCTAGCTTAAATATACATATATATATATTATTTGTGCTAGGACATCATGTTTTGATGTTTTAGTTACAATCTTAAGATCTGGTAAATGAGTGAAAGGAATGCCCTTCCCCCCCATTATGTTGTCATGTGTGTAATGGCACGTGAAATAGGCCCAAAGACTTCCTTGTTAAGGATTTTTCAAAAGGACAGTGGAGCGTAATAGAATTCCTGAGCTTGACATCCAGCTGTATCCACGGCAGTAAAACGAGACACGCGATGCTGGACCATTCAGTTATGTACGCACAAACAAAACAAAACACATGGCACACACACACACACACACACACACACACACACACACACACACACACACACACACACACACACACACAGCACCTCATCAGGAGTCGCAGAAAGGAGGAAGAGGAGCTAAGCTCTCCTCTTTCATGAGCTGCACAGTAAAATTAGACGAGAGGTGGATGTAAACAGGAGGAGAGCGTGTATCTTCAAAAACAACGCGCTGTGGTGATTTGCTGCATTTACACATGAAAGCGATGGTTTTCCTGGTGAATGCATGTGAGAGAAATGCTTTTTTTATAGCTGATAATTCATTCTTTTATAGACGTTAATAGAAGTTAATTTTTTTAGGTTCATGATAAATTGTCTTGAGTCTCCAGCTGCTTTTTCCCTCTCTCAGCAGAAGCCTTGTTTGTCACTATTTTCTGGCCCTTGTCCATCTTCTGCTCGCCCTGAGGCCAAAGTCCACTCAGCTGTAATCACTCCTCTTTAGCCCGCCAGCCCACACAGGACCTTTGCACTGTCACTGCTACTTTTTATACTGAGGGAAGAGCTGAAGCAGTTTGAGCTCCCTCGCAGGAGCAACAGCAGACTAAACAGACAGCTAGAGGAAGCGTTACTGTATGTAAGAAATGTCTGGTAAGGAGACTAATATAATTCAGGCTGAACCTTCTCACAGATACAGTTACAAATGCTTATTGCCTGAAGTCTGCTGTTGCCTGAAGCACCATACAGGCAAATACATGGATGACTGTTTCCCTTAAAGCTTTCTGGCTGTGTCAGTGCAGCTGAGTGTGTGAACTTTTTATAGGGAATAATCATGGTGCATGTATGCACCTTTGTTTTCACAGCAGGTGTTTACATGTCTGTGGACTACAGAGAAGCAGCTTTGAATACAATTTTCAGAAAAAGGTTTGAATTTATGACTCGATTACTTGAAATGTGGTCTGTGCTTCATCTAAGCACCAGACAAACACTGTTTAACTAAACCAATAACACACAGAAGCTGCGTTTTTCATGTCTTTGAACACAGTGAACACAATTATTTATCGTGCAGGCTGGAAAAAGTAAGCGTGCACTTATATATTTGGTTATTTCTCAGCAACCACTTCCATCAGACATGTCCTGTAGCTGCTGATGAGACTGAATTTTAGGGCTGATTTGCTGATTCACTCTGCAACTACAAGGTGCACAGGCACTGATGAAGCGCCCAAACTATAATGGTTTCTCCACAGTTTCTCCCAAACCCCCTCCCCACAGCTACAGACAGATCAGTTGTTTCATTTGTGGTGATTTCTGCAGGTGTTCTGCTCGTACACTGAGGTTTTTGTTCACCTCTTTCAGGATTACACATCATGCAGAGAGTAGGCTAACACTCCTCATTTTCCTTCCCATGTAGACAGTTGCTGATCGATGAACAGCCAGGTCCTAAGAAATGCTTTAATGTTTTGTGGATCTCTTTACTTCTTCCTGTGTGAAAGTCGTGACTGGGGAACAGCTCACATCAACCAGCCTCAGTGCATTTATGGGATGGATTCTTCTACAACATCGTCATTTAGTTGTTGTCTTACTTTTACAAACCGAGTCATCACCCCGACTACAAACCTGAACTCAGAGTGAAGACTCAGTTTGTTGAATCATGGAAACTTTACTGTTGTTTACAGACAAAGCTGCGACGCGAGCAGCGTGTGCACACTCACACATGAAGCACAGGCAGTGACCCGGTCACCTCAGTGGAGCAAGCTTGTCTTTGTAAAATATTAACAGGTGTTTTCCTCGAAGCAGACTACAGTATTAACAACCTCTGCCCCCCATCCATCTCCCCAAGAAAAAGGAGAAGAACCTCAGATCCAAGTACAAGCTGCTTGCTACGGCGCACTCTGAACTCGTACAAATTTATTTTATTCTGTTGCTGAATTTCAGTTTTTTTCAGCAAATCTAAACATTAAATAAAAATATATGATACATTTAATGATATCAGACATGATATTGTGAGATATATTTGCTTTAAACCAGAAGCTTAAAAAGAATATTAAAGATTTGCTCTTTAAACGAAAGTGCAAACTGAAAGAGGGCCCTCAGTTTGTGATTTAGTCCAGTGTCACTTTAACATTATATTGTTAGAGTAATAGTACTAACACTGACTTAAATACGCTGTGTCATTTAAATATTTTTATTATCACCTCTACCTTTCTATATTCAGGTAAGCAGTCTGTGATCCTGTTGCACAGCCAGCAGCAGGGTGGATACCTGTAGGTGCTCGCGGGCTCATGCCGTCACATCCATCACAATAAAGGTTGTTTGTGTTGAGCACAGCTTTGCTCTGTGGCATTTAAGGGTCCTTAAAGGACAGTTGAAGCCTGCTGTAATGAATAACCCATCAGCTATGCCGGGGCCCGATCTGTCACATCGATCATCTGCCGCGGGGGCCACACAGCACAAAGGGAGTGGCGCCCAGCCAGAGGAGGGGGACATATAGGAGTGTGTCCAAAAAAGGGGGAGTGGTTTGTATGACAGTCTTAGGTCATGCTTGCATGGTTAGTGGCACTAAGAGATGTGTAACAATTGGGAGGGGGGGAGTTTTGAACTATATGTTCTTAAAAGCTGCTCACGAGCAACAACTGAAGGAAATGGGAGGTGGGGGAGAAGAGGGGGGGTAGGAATAGAAAATGGGGGTGGAAAGATGGCAATGTAGGGGTGAGAGGAGGAGGTTGTCCTGGTCCAGAGGGATTTGAGAGACACAAAGAGCTGCAACTCCCAGAGGACCTTCCTCCATCAGCCCGCTCTGCTTACATTACCGGCCTGATTAAACTCGTGCACCAGCGAGTAATGTAGCTATAATATATGATCACTCTCCCACACACACGCTTCTCACTGGTATTCTTAGTTCCCTATAGGCACACCCCAGTGATTTGTCACATGAGTGGCTTCCATGGTAACAGGGAAAAAGACTTATTAGCATAATTTATAAGCACTTTATGTTTGTCTCCATTTATCCATTTCTGCGGTGAACAAATGTATTTTAAATTGGGGAATTTTTAACTGTCTAATCTGATACAAAAACAGTTAATATGATCAAAAATACAAAAATAAATCAGTATTTATAGACATCGTGTACTCAGAAATACAACAGTACACCTGAGTCTGATGAAACAATTATTAGAATAGAATTCAACTTTATTGTCATTGCACACGTCACAAGTACAAGGCAACGAAATGCAGTTTGCATCCATCCAGAAAGTGCTTTAGCAATACTATAGATATATCACAGAATATGGATCTATTATAGGTATGTTATAATGTACACGGTATGAAGGTATGTTATGAATATACTATAACTATAAGTATGTACAGGCTATGAACAGGTTATACATATGAAAACTATACAGATTGTAGATATACAACTGCGAGTATTAATAAACAGTTGCAAACAGTTGTAAAACTATAATTATTGTATTATAGTTGTATTATTATTGTACAGTATGATTGTCTATACAGCATTTACAGTAGTGCAGTTGAGATCAGTGAGCTATATGGATAATTTATATAGTAGTTATATAAAGTGCTATAGAAAGTAGTTATATTGCTTCACCTTTATCTGAATTCTGTTTGTTGAATAGTTACACAATTACAAAATGACAATGAAATTTACATGAAGGTGATGGAAACAAAAAATTGACAGATTTTCTTCGGCCTTCGGTATAAAAGGATTTTCATGTCACTGTGCCAAAAAGTGCTCGGGGTATTGAGTCTGTTATGCAAAGTGTCTGTGTCAACCTGAAGGTTAGAAGGTGGCTTGCAGAGGAAAGAAATTGCTCCAAAGCAAAGAGCTATGAAAGTACGCAGCTTGGTTATGAAGACATGTTGAACATATGTTATTGTACTCGTGAAAAAAAACAGCAGCAACAATCGTGCATTTGCTGACTTTCCTTATTAGAAGCTGGGCTTTGAGCCGGAAATCTGCAGCTGAATCGCTCTCCTCTTCTGCCTTTTAGGAACATACATTCAGCTTAATTTGTGTTCTGGGAAACGTGGCCTGCAATATGCCATCTATCATGCACTGCTGCTTTTTCCGTCTAATTTCACAGTCAGTTGGTGTATACTGCTCTTTTCCCTCTGCTCAGTGAGATGTGCATCGCGGCCTAATCAGAGATCACAGTATTGATTCCCGGGCGCACACAGAAAGGGCTGTTGCTTGCCACGCAATACAAAGGTACTGAGTAGGACTAATCAGGACTTATTGATTATCTTATGCTGACTGCTTTCTTCTGCTGTGCAGTTTTCTGCTCAGCACGACTGGTTTGAATATGTGCATGTTTTGTTGTTTCTGTTGTTCTCTCGCTGCGGAGCTAAAGCGGTCTGGAACATTTGTCTTGACACAAAATAAATTGGGAATAAATGAGTAACAGTGAGACTGCATTTTATCAAATAATCTAGCCAGACACATTCAATCATGGAGCTATCTTAGAGCCATATCCAACATGCGTGCACACACATGGATGCACACACACACACAAATGAGGAAGGAACACCTGCTCATTCGCATTCATGCACACAGTTACACAGTGATGTGAAAGCAATTGGCTGCAACAGAGGAGAGGCCAACTCCCGGAGTCGGTTGCTAATGGCTACAGGATCCAGGGGAGCAGGCAGAGATGTCGATAATGACAATGTCACTCCCAACCAACCAGCGCTCAAAAATGGGGCAGGACACACACACGCACACACACACACACACACACACACACACATGCTAAAACTCATGCAAGTCTGCTGGAGCATTTCTAGTTCACACACATGCATGCACACACACACACACACATGCACGCACATGCACGCACACGCACACACCCCTAGATGCTGAAATGGAAGAGCAATTTTCCTCCTTCCAGGTGACCGTGTTATTATAGTTGTCAAAAGCAGCTCTGCTGTCGAGGGTCATTTCGGCTCCAGTTCTAATGTTTGAATAAAGGATTTCTCTTTCCCATCTTACCTTACATGTACTGTAATCAACATATGATTTTTTTTAAGTATCCATTGAAATTGCAAGACCAGCCAGCACTAAATGTCCCTGATTATTCTTTGGTTTTTGCCACTAAATGCTTTTGTCTTTTTCTGGTTTCGTTTCACTGTATTAAATAAGAAAATCGGCCCTTTTCATTAAGCCTGCTCTGGTTCTCCAGTGAATAAGAAGTGCTTGAAACATGGCAGTTCATTTCCTCTTTCCATCCATCAAAGGTGGCAACTGTTTCCCATGTGCACAATGCACAATTTCCATAACAATTTTAATTTGTTTTCTTCATGATCTCGCCTCGTTTCTAATCTTCAGCTGCATCACTTTTCACGTATTGTTGCGGTGATATATTTAGCTTATTTCATCAGTCAGCTTGACCGGAGAAGTTCTCTGTCTTACGACACCGCGCACGCTTCCAATGTAAGAAAGGACCGAGCAGATTACAGTGGAGCGCGTGCAGATGATGTAAGGTTATGCAAAATCTACAGGACAGCTGCTCTGTTCCCCTGTCGTGTGGTTTTTCACACAGCCTGTAATATTGATTAAAAAGTGTTACCACGTGCAAAGATGGACAAAGTGCGATAAAGAGACATATTAATTTTGTAGCGTGTTTGAAAGCGTCTGTTATGTGTATTTACTTTGGGGATGGCTGTGCTGTTGCTCTTTTGTCTTTGTCAGGTGCTGAAAAGTAAATCAGCGCACATGCACAGAAAAAATTACACTCTCAGTATTGTTTCTCTCAGTTGAATAACCGATCAGCCCATCTTACTGCTACCATATTTTAGTACAGCTGCAAACTGGACCCTGACGACTTCCTCCTTGGCTCCTGTGTGCTCCTCATTTTCCGTATGAATGCAGTGAGTCTAGGATGCCACACTCAGTCCTTCCACTTGGCTGCATGTAGATCAGAAGAATAAGTTCAGTGGTGAGGAAAGACGGGCACAGGAGAAACAGCGAAGGAGGGAGATGAGAGAGGAAATAAACATCTATTTTTCCTCAAGCTGAAGAAGACCTGATGAAGATACAGCCAAGGAGACAGAAATGAAAAGAGAGCCGCTGAAGCAACACGTTAGAGGTTCCAGTCCTCCGTGCCTCTCCAGCAGAGCGGCAAAATGAGACATTAGCAGCACAATCGAGCATTTCCGACGCTCTCTTTTCTCCACAGACCAGATGATTAATATCAGTCACGTTTGTGTGATGCTCAACGTAAACCTTATTGTTATCTTAATGAGCCGTGACCATGTAAACCAGCCCTGACTAATGGTGTTAAGCTGTCAGCTGGTGAGATTTTTGCACTGAGTCTAGTCATCATGCAGGAGATAAGTGTTTAGTGAAAAAGCTTTGGAGCAGGACAAAAGGTTTTATAGTGTTACTGGGTCAGTTAGAATAGAATAGAATAGAATAGAATAGAATAGAATAGAATAGAATAATCCTTTAATTGGTTGTAACAGCAGCCAGAAAGACACATATACAAACAAACAGTACACAGGACACAGAACAGAAACATACACCATTTTTCTTACATATTTACATTAAGGACAATGGTTACTATAAACAGAGTACTGTAATAAACAGAGTACTGTAATAAACAGAGTACTGTAACAGTTCTCACATTTGTGTTTACTCAACATCTTTGCTTCCAGATAGCAGCTCAGAAATAGTGTTTTGGTACAGAGAAAGAGAGAAAGAGACACTTGAACACATTTACACAGACACACAAAGGAATTCCCCTCCAGCTGTGGATCTGTGCAGTTAGTTCAGACTATGTTGATGATACCTACTGCCCTGCACCCTGCTGTCCCCCACACTCTCCCCCCTCGTCCCTCTGCCACATCTCTTCTAATTTTTTAATTAGGTGTTACTCAAAATATACTTCATTTTTCCAGCTCAGTGAATCATGGAGCAGTTTTCCAAGAGCGCCCTTGTATTTTGTATCCTGAAGCTCTGTGCTGCCATATTTCTGCTCACAGTCACTGCCGGCTCATGCATAAGTGTTCTATAGTGTGGTGTAATCCTGCTTTAGTGGTTCAAAATTTACACTATTGAGAAGTGCAATCTTCACTCACTTCTGAAGACTGTGGGAAAGGTTTTTGCTTTTATCATTTTGAGTTGAAAGCGATCGGTTTATCCTTTCTGTGCAGAGTGATGTGAGTGTCCACTAACCTCATCCATTTACCTTTGCAGCCCCACTTTGAACCACATAACTGCAAACAGTGCAAAACTGTAAAACTGTGAGATAATATAAAGCAAAAACAAGCGACTGTAACTGTGAAATACCGGAGGTGTATTTACATAACAGACATGTGTTTCATGTTTCATTCATGCTAAATGCTATTGGCAAATATTAGCATGCAGAGACCAGATGTTGCAAGTGAGATGGCGATCAGTGTGACAACATCCTTTAATCCACAGAGCAACAGATGTGTAGTGCACTAATTAGATGCTGGCTCCCTAATGGTTGATAATGGAGAAAGTCCCACTAAAAACCTGAGACCAGTAAAAAAAGAGGTTTTTATTTTCAGAATAACCTCCAAGGCTACGTATTCAAGCTTTAGGCTATACTCGCCTCATGTGCTGTATTCACTTTTCTTTGTACCAGTTAAAAGGATAGAAGTTTAGTATCAGTGCTTTGGACCATTTGTGATTAAAAGAAAATTGTGTTACAAGTAATAAAAATTCAGCACATTTTCACTGGGAACAAGTTCATTCAGATAAATAGATGTAATGTAGCTGAAATATTTGCATTTATTGTAAACAGCTGCAAAGACTTCAGTTCAGTCCTGCAGAAACTTTAGTTTTTTGGATGCTGTGTGTGTAACGTGGTCTTTCCAACAATGGAGAGAAAACTATAGAGTGATAATGGTGCCTACAAAATCGTGATTTTAGTGAAATCGACATGCATTTAAGAGGAAATCTTTAATAAACATTATAATAATAACTCTCTGAGACTCTCAGAGCAGTCGTTACCTTAGAGACTGACTCTGCAGCGACTGGTTCCATGAAATCAGATCTGATGTGAGATTAGATTTGCTTCAGTTTTGTGTGACTGATCTGTGCGCTGCGTGACTTTGCTTACTAAGACACTGATACTAATTCCTGCTTCCTTTATTGAACTACGAACTGCTGCCAGGAATAAAATCTGCATTTTCCAAGCTGTGGGAGAATGTGTAAAGAAATATGATATTAATAACAACTATTGCATTAAAAAGCAAGCACGGGCTTAAGAAATGACTCCGACAGCAGAATGATATTACTGATCAAAACAGAGATCTGGTGTATGCTTCATTTTAGTCTACAGTCTCCTGAGAGCAGATTTTACACACAGGCAGTTTTTTCTTATATTCTGGATCTCAAAGGCTGTCTGAGAGCGACTGAAGCTGGAAAGTCCAGTCGAGCATTTCGCCCAATGAGATAAATCAGACAGCTTCATTTGTGCTGCTATCAGTTTGCCTTTTCCCTCTCTATCTACCTGTAGGTAGATGCAGGGAGGCAGGGAAACTCTCAGAGAAACTAACCTGATCTTCAAGGCCCTGCGCGATGCTGGGAGGGGAGAGGGAGAGGTCTGAGCCAAACTTTGTGTCACTCTGACTGTCAGCGATAACACTTCACAGCAGCGGCTTAGTAAAATAAGGGAGGCTGGGAGGGAGGGAGAGAGGAGAAGAAAGGCAAGCGATAAAGACGTTTGCTCAGACTGACGCACACACGCTGACTTTTCTTTTGCTTTGCTTTTTTAGTTTATTTACTGCCCTCTAACAAAGTAGGACAGGCATTAATTAACTTTCCCATCAGCCCCCTGGTCGTCACCCTGCTTTCTGTGTGGACTGTATTTTTTCCTATTTCTTCTCTCTCTGTCCCGTCATGCCTCATGTTGCTTCCTTATTCCCAGTTAACCTCCTCTGTGCTTTCAGCCATGCCTGTTTCCTCCTTAACTGACCTACAGCGAGATGTTTCTTCATTGTTCTGCCCCACATTTATACTTTTTCCTCTGCAGTCAACTGAAGTGTGTACACCTGAGTTTACAGTGGATATGAGAAGGCCTTAAGACAAATGTAGTGAAAAAAACAAGGGTCTATTTCATGCATTAGGAGTTTAGTTGCATTGTTTCTTGTTAGTCCTCTTTTTATGTATGTAGGACAAATTATGGACAAAACTCAGCCTGTAAAACAAATGTGACCCAGTTCATGTCGTTCTCAGAAACTTTGCCTATTAGCGTGCGTCCATCAGCCTGTTGTATCGTTTTTGTCTTGTTTAGGGACTCACTGGGGTCATTGCTTCACAGCCAAAACTTTTCTGCATCTTTTGTGTTCTCCTAATTACACAGTTTGATTGACAAGTAAAAGTTTCTCTGTCTTGAACCTTCCACTTTGTCTGTTTTGTTGTCTGCGACAGGCTTGTTTGTTTGTTTTTTAACAGGAGGCATTTTGAGCTCATTTCGTCTCCAGCATCAGTACCTTGGACAGATCCAACACACACTGTGCTAGCCCTACACGCTTTGTACTTTGGCCCAAGGCGCCAGACTTTGCTGTCATTTTTTAAAGTGGTCTTGAGCACGAGTTCTTCAGGACTTTATGAAAGTCTTTCAGTTTTTTCCTGTGAACATTGGCTAATATTTTTGGCTCACTTTTTCAGTCCAGTCTGTTTCCCCGACCACCAGTCAGATGCTTTTGTTGTTTGTTAAGACACTTAACAATAACCCAGTGATGAACCAGTGCTGTATCTACACATAGATAATTACAAAAGAACACATTTTTAAATTGTTTATTTAGGCACTTTACGACTATCCTGCTTTTCTTTAGCTGAATCTAAGGAAAAATGGTAAGTGAACACCATTTGACAGGCATAAAACTGTGTTTTTGCAACAACAAGGTGATTCCCAAAGAGCTATTAGCCAAACCTTTGGCATATCTCAGCATGTGGAGTGTGTCCTTAAAACATTTTGAGGAAACTGGACAAGTGGAAGACAGAAGAAGAAGCAGGCTTAAAAAAAACTACCTACGGCAGATGAACAGTATCTGAAAGTCATCCCCTTGAGAAGTAGAAAAAAGTAAAGCAAAGACCTGACACAGGACCTGAGAGATACATCTGATGCTTTAGTCCAGGGGTGTCCAACTCCAGGTCTCGAGGGCCGGTGTCCTGCAGGTTTAAGATGTGTCCTTGATCCATCACAGCTGATTTAAAGGCTAAATGACCTCCTCAACATGTCCTGAAGTTCTCCAGAGGCCTGGGAATGAACTCATCATTTGATTCAGGTCTGTTGACACAGGGTGAGACCTAAAACATTGATTATGAGCACATTTAAAAACAGCAGGTTGACCAAAGTGCTGCACATAGTAACAAAAGCAAAAAGTAGAACAAACACACACAGTGAATAAAACAAATTCAGTCACAATTAAAAGCTAGAGAGTAAAAATGTTTTTTCAGACGGGTTTTAAAAATGTCGAGTGTTGGAGAGATCCTAGTATGAAGAGGCAGACGGTTCCAAAGTTTGGGTGCAGCAATCGCAAAGGCCCGGTCTGGTTTTTAGCCTGGGGACAACTCGAAGCAACTTATCAGCTGACCTGAGAGATCTGTTTGGAGTATTTTTAGTTAACAGATCAGAGAGGTATGATGGAGCTAATCCATTTAGAGACTTAAGAAAAAAGCAATAACATCAATTCATCTTAAAATCAATTCTACAACGTACTGGAAACCAGTGTAAACGAGCCAAGACTGGAGAAATATGGTCATGTTTACGAGTCGGGCTGCTGCATTCAGAACTAGCTGAAGCAGAGCAGCAGAGCCCGGCTGATACCAAAATAAAGACTATTACAGTCGTCAGGCCTGGATGAAATAAAGGGACAATGATCATGGACACACTACCGTTGCAATAAAAACTATCATGGCTAGAAAAACACACACAGTGGAACGCTATCAGTCATGGATTGGCCTCGCCAGATCCTCAACATCACTGAAGCAGTGTGTGATCATCCTGACAGGGAACAGAACAAAAGGCAGCAAACATCCAAAGAAGAGCTCTGACTTTCAAGCTTGTTAGAATCGTACAAAACTCAACTCTAATAATTCGAATGATTGCTGCTGCTTTCTTCATAAAGTGGTTATAGTTGATATTTGATTCAAGCCTGTGTAATCTGATTAAATGCAGAGTTTATCCATCGTGTGTGTCTCTCTCTTCCAGCTTCCACCCTGAAGATATAAAACTCTGCATACACACTTAGAAGAACCTTAAAAATAGATTCAAATTTTAAACCTACCTTCTTTAAAATCCTGCCTTTAGAGTTCATTCACACCCGTGTTTCTCCCCCTCTTGGCCTGTCTCTCCTCGTCTCCCCAGTATAATTTTCTCATCATTTTCCAGTGTGCCTGGATGTTTTGTCTTCTCTCTCTGGGTCCAAAGATCATCTCGCACCCCATCTGTCCTCCTGCTTGCACTCTTTCCCTCTCGTCGAGTATTCACTTGGCTGCTGGTAATTTACTCATCACATGTGCCTCATGGTTTTTCTCAATCTTTCATTTTGTTTCTCTATCTGTCGCACACCGAGACAAAGATATGAACACTTTGCAGAATGTGTTTCTCTCTGTAGCATCGTTTTCACTACTGTACATGAGTCTATTTTATTTTTTTAGGGAGCTGCTTAGCTTGCAGTCTGGCAGTATAAATAGTACACAATAAACTCTGAGCTGCTGCAGTTCCTCACCCTTCCTCCGGTCCTCCCTAGCTGGCAGTCTAGCCCGGTGAGTGTGCATTCTTAATGCTCCCCTGGCCTCGATGAGAGAGATGATTGGTAGAATTAATTGTGGCTGCAGGGCTGAATGGGAATAAGTGAGAAAAAAAGGCGCGATGGGGGAAGGGAGGTGGAGGGGTGGGGGTTTCTGGCTGGTTTTACTGTTGTGCTTCCTCCTTACAGCCTGGCACTAGAGGATGTTGACGTTGTTTATGTGAACCCACTCTTTTTGTCTCTCTAGATTAATATCAGATCTGAGTTAAGTCGAGCCTCTTCTCTTTTATAGCTCAGTTTGTCTTTCTCTTTGTTTGGGATTTACACCTGTGCGCTTGCAGGGAAGAGATAAGTGAAGCTAATACAGCGGCAATCATAATGTAATGGCCTTTTCAGCTCCCCTGGCAGTAATGCTATCAGAATGTAGTGTATATTGCACAGCGAGGTGTCGTTAAATGGGATAAATGGACCTTAAAAAGAAGGACATAGAATTGGCGTGTGGAGAGGCTCGTGTGTGTTTGCTTTGGGGGAGTTATGGAGACAGTGAGAGATGATGTCCTCCTGACACAACCTGAACATCGATCAGTCGTCTACATGAAGCATGCGACAGCGTAAAGGAAAATAAAAATTGTCTAAATCAACAAATATATAAAGAGTTGAGGTAGGGAGATGTACGGGTATATTCCAGCTCTTGTCTCCAAATCTTCCTCATGGTCGGCGAGTTAGAGGGTCTCCATGAAGGATTTATATGCTGGTGGTACGGAGTCCCGTCATAGAACGCCTCTATGGGAATATAAGAGGTTGGGGGTGGGGAGTGTGTGCGTGTATGTGTGTGTATGCATGTGTGAAGTGTTTCAGGGGTGAGTGTGGTAGGGTTGTGGGGAAGCTGTCTCATCATTTATTTATACAATCTACAGAAGAAGGGGTTAGCGGCCGGGGGGGGGCTGCCTTCTGTACACCGCCCGGGGAATACTGCAGGTCAAGAGTTGTTTTTCTAGCTACCAGCACAATTCTTTGTCTGGAAGCGTGAAGCCAGTGAATCAACACAACATGCTGGACTGGATCTCCTGCTCTAATGACATGTTGTATCAAAGTGTGTCTCATTCTGTCGAACACAGAAAATCTCAGTAGTGTGACGTTCCTCTGGCTGCTTCCTGGTAAAGCTGTTGACACTGGCTGAGACAGTACAGCAACACAAAATGTGCTTGGGTTGCTTCATTTTCTCTGATTAGAAATTGATTATATATACATGTAATTGTATTTTTCTTTTTTTAAACTAGAGACTGGGAAAATATTTAAAATCAAGACCTTTGGCTCTGAAAACTTGGGAACAGTTTATACAAACTGCATGTTTTTTAGGCTTTGCTGTGTTTTTTTTTTTAAAGAAACTGTTTATTAGTTGACTTAAAGAAGTCCAAAATAAGGACAAACAAAGCCACTGTGTTTTTAAAACTCCCTTCTTACATTGTACAATCAACCGACTCTAATTTCTTGAAAATGGGAAGTATGTGCAGCGATTTATTGAAATGTGCAAACATACGTGGAAATACAGTGTACAGGCCAAAAAACAGCTTGAAAGCCAAATTTTCATATGACCACCTTTATTCTTCAACACAGCCTGAACTCTGTTAGGGAAGCTTTCTCCAGGCTTCATAAAGGACATTCAAAGCTCTTCTTTGGATGTTCGCTGCCTTTTGTTCCCACACCGCTTCAGTAATGTTGAGGTTTGGGCTCTGTGGAGACCAGTCCCTGACTGGGAGTGTTTAAGTTTGTGTTTCCTGTGCAGGTTTGCTTTTACTGCACTTACGTTGTGTTCGGGATCATTGTCATGGTGATGGTCGTGCATGGTGCAGTTTTCTATGTTCATAATCCCATCAGTTTGGAAAAGATCCCCAAACCGTGACACAGGCTCCGCTGTGTTTTACAAACACTCACTGTTGGACCTTTCTCCTGACAGTTGCCACTGATTTTCAAATTGTGTTTTTTGACAGATTGTTACTTTAAAAAGTCTCTAAAGATACAATTTAAAATTGGTTCTTTGCTAAGTTGTCTGTCAGTTGCTACGCAGGTTTGTATCCTAAAGAAATAAATATTCCTTAGAAAACGGTCAGGTACAGGACTGAAAACTATCAGTGCTCGGCTGAAAATAAGAGAAAAAGGAGCCAATATGTCCAAACTAGAACTCTGGACTGCCTTTAGAAAGCCTTTTAAAAAAGTCTGACTCCTTGGGTGCAAAATATAGTAAAAAACATGGTGGTTGGCTCAAGACTTTTGCACAGCACTGTATGTTGTTGAGGTTTTTTGTTTGTTTTCTGTGCATTTTCACTCAAGGTTGAGGAAAATAAATTTGGGCCTCATCGCTGCTGAGAGCACCGAGTCAGCGCTCGTGTTTTACAGCTGTTAAATGTTCGTAAATCTAATCAAACCATATATTGATTTTTCTCCAGCTTTAGATAAATTACAGCCTAGAAAAATAGTCGTCATGTAGCCGTGAGCAAAATGAGAAGCACGGCTGCTGTAAATTTTCTGTGGTGATTGGTCGGGTATATAAACGTCTTAATTACTGACTGAATGTCCTCACAAATCCTCTAAAGGTCCCGTTCAGTTCTACACAAACAGAGGACGGTGGTGTTTATTGCTGGGACCTGAGGTGTTTGGACAGAAGTAATGCACACAGTGCTCAGTGGGACACAAACACAAGCACATTCATGCAAGAAACAAATAACCAGGACATTCAGGATTACAGTGGACATTGTGGCGCCAGCTGAAAGACGGAGAGGGGTGCACCTGTCCTGCAGGTGAGTCACACAGGGCCAATGGCATCGCCGCAAAAACAGGAAATTATAAAAACAGGCAGTCTAATAAGGCAGAATAATGCTTAACTGATGAATACATGCATATTATCGGAGCACAACTTACCTAAAGATGTTTGATAATACTTTTTATTTTTTATTTTACTTACTTTAAACCTTCGTGAAGCTTCTTACTCGTGTAGTGTAGTGAAAGCTTGTGAAGCCATCTCAGCTATGAACCATCCAGACTTGAGATAATGAGAGAACCCACACTGTGTCGCTGACAGAGACACCGTCATTAACATGAACACTGACACCACTGATTAAATCAAAGATGTGCAACGCGCTGCAGTCGTTGTATGACTTTCAAATGTTCCTATAATTAGGTTTCATTGCATTTCTTCAGCAGTGACACGTGAAGCACGTGAAATGTAACTGTGAGGTGTAAACAATACTCATGTATGCTAATAAAGCTGGAGTGTGGGTTTGAGAGGAGCTAGGTGCCAGGATCCCTGCAGCAGCAGCAGCAGAGAGCCTGTTAGTGAAGCCACAGCTGTGAGGACGCAATCAAAGATGAACTCTGCTGTTGCCTTTGTTCGTACACATCACAACACCTCACACAAAATGCATCAGCATAAAGAGAGTCTCTGTGTGCTAGGTTAGCAGTAAGCAAAGGTCATTTCATAGCCCATCTCCTACCTGAGAGCTGCCCTCACATCTACACTTTCATCCAGCACAGCTCCTCTCCCACTACCACACTCGCTCTGTTAGTCAGAATCCAGCGTGGAGAACATTTCACAGTATCTGTGGGCTTAATTCACCCAAAATGTCTCTGAACATGTGATTTAGTGCTCGACAAGCTGATTAAAGAAACACAAAATGTTATTCTTTCATTCATCAGAATCACAGGTAATGTTCCTGACATTTACCTGCCCTTTACTGAGCACCACAGGAAGCTCAACATCAAATGTATTCGTTTTTGTTTTTGTTTTTTTAAAAACACGGCAAAATATTTTGTCTCTGATTAAGTGACCCCAGTTTGGAGTTTTGCAGATTCTCAAGTCTTCTGTACAAACTGGTGGTTTAAAAAAAAAATAGTCTTGTTGGAGAAAAGAAAAGGTTTTGAATGTTTCATGATTGAATGGTTTTTTGTATATTTGGTTATTTTATACCTAATGCTGAATGATTCACAGGTCACTAACTGCTTTACTGCGTCTCTATCCTTTAGTGCTCTTCCATGCAAAGTGCTCATTAGCAGGCCAACCTTTTACTTTGAATTACATTACAGCTCAGTTCGCTGCTCGCCTGCAGGTCTAAGTGAAGGAGTGAGTTGGATCGTTAGTCATTGTGCCATAGCATGCTGGCCAGCCAGGTACTCAGTCATTCAGCTAAGATGCTAATACTAGCCAGCCGATTGGTCAGCAGTTCAGGCACCCATCCATCCAGTCAGTGACCCCATCAGCCTGCAGGTGCTGAGGTAGCTGAGAGTTGAAAGAGCTGCAACTGGACCTGAGAAACCATCTGCTTCTTTTTAAGTCACTCTTCTTCTGTGTCCACATTTCATTTGTTCTTTAGTAGATTTAGTCGATGTTTTCTATTCTTTTGGTCTCCACTGTTCATACTTAACTTCCTCTGTAACATAAATATTGTCTTATTTTGCAATTATACTAACTGTAACTCAGTCTGCACCACCATCTGCTACTACAGCACTACTGGTCACTTTCTCCTCCTCTGCAAACTACAGTGCATGAAATCTGCATATTCATTCATAAATAAACCGGATGCAGTTCTTTGTTCACTTGTTGCCTTTGTTATGATGATCTGGTTTGTAGATTTTTAGTTAGAACTTCTTTTACATGCTACGTTTTTGCTAACATGGACGCTATTTTGTCAGCAGTTTTCTGTACTGCAGGAAATGTTTCTGTCTTGTGCTTCAGACGATTTGTAATTTTACAGCTATTCATATTTTCACCTGTCGAATAACCTTTTAATTAACTTGTTCATCGATTGTCTTTGTGTGTGGGGCTGTGCAGTTTTTCCATTTATTTTTCTTGTTGGACTTTAAAACTGCTGTTGAAGATTGTTTCACCTTCACAGTCTCATACACTGCTGTGCTACGTGTGTGTGTGTGTGTGTGTGTGTGTGTGTGTGTGTGTGTGTGTGTGTGTGTGTGTGAGTGTGTGACAGGCTGCTGCCCGCGGCTTTCTTTGTTATTACTGTAGCCAATAGAAAGCCTCTCCACCTGCCACCAGCAGCCTAGGCTTACTTTCTATATTAGCTTGTGTTTACAGTGTTGTATAACCAGTGGATCTGACAGAAGAGCTGCTTTTTCCAGCAAACCTACATTTCTCTTTGTTCCACTTGAAATGACCTTTTTCATTTTGCTGTTTTGAACATGACAGTCCAGAGAATTGAGATCAACGACTCTCTGGACTCTGAATGTATCCGATCTTTTAGGAAACTTGTTTATTATCATTATTATTATTATTGTCACACTGAGGAGCTCCATAGTGTCCTGGTTGACTCCTGGGAGAGATAATAATTCCTTTGGGGTCATGTCAGCAGGGCTGGACTGGGACAAAAAATCGGCCCGGGCATTTTGACTAGAGACCGGCCCACCAGGTATTATGGTAAAAACCATAAAGCCTTTGAATGAAAACAAACGTCGTTGTGACAGTGATCTACACTGTCTTGTTGGTATATATGTATCAATCTAGAACTTAACTTAAACCTACACCATCCTCCCTATTCTGGTATTCTAAACAGTACTTAGCCGAAACCCAAAGACTGCTTAGTTAACCTCCTGAACTATCTACAACACATGGTGGAAACCTGAAATTAAGACAGAGAAGACTAGAGGTGAGACATGATCATTACTGAATATTAAAAATAATAAATGACAGATTTAGTGATATTTTCATAAACTATTTATTTACCACATCAATAAACAGCATGGCAGGGCAAAATATTTTTTTCTAACATGGCAACCTTTAAAAAGTGAAAGGAGACAGAAAGAAAGGTGAGAAAGAATAAAACTTCCTCACTCAAAACTTGCCATCAAAACTTAATTTTGATGGTATTTTACACACAGTACTGGTACAGTATCTAGAAAATGTGGGAAAATACTGGCATCATATACAGTACTGACTTCTGAAGAAATTATGTTGGGACCCTGAAAAAAATTACTATGTACAATAATGGATTTCTTTCTTATCTCTGATAACAACGAGACGGCCTACTTGAAGGAGGTTAGGAATCTGGAGACCTGGTGCCAGAGGAACAACCTCCTTCTAAACGTCAGTAAAACAAAGGAGTTGATAGTGGACTTCAGTACTAAGCAGGAGAGGAACTACCAGACCCCTGTCATCAACGAGTGCCCAGTGGAGAGAGTGGACAGCTTCAAATACCTCGGAGTTCACATCACGCAGGACCTGTCATGGTCCTGTCACATCAACACCATAGTGAAAAAGGCCCGACAGCGTCTCTACCACCTCAGACGCTTGAGAGACTTCCGACTGCCCTCCAAGGTGCTCAGGAACTTTTACACGTGCACCATAGAGAGCATCCTGACGGGAAACATCTTAACCTGGTTCGGGAACAGCACCATGCAGGACAGACGAGCTCTACAGAGGGTTGTGCGATCAGCTGAGTGCACCATCCGCTCCGAGCTCCCTGACCTGCACTCAATCTACAGCAGGCGGTGCTGGACCAAGGCCAGGAAGATCGTGAAGGACCTCAGCCATCCCAACAACGGACTGTTCTCTCTGTTGAGGTCAGGAAAGCGATTCCGCTCCCTGAAGACCAACACAGAGAGACTGAGGAGGAGCTTCTTCCCGCAGGCGATACGGTCTCTCAATCATCACACCACCACATAGAACGGACCCACATATATGGTTCTTACACACACACACTGGACAGTCTGGACTTTGTTTACACTTAATCACTTTAAGCATATTTGCACTGCACAAGACACCTACAATGTGGTTTGCACAACACTGGACATTATATTTCTCCATTTCCATTTAATACTTGTAAAATGCTGCTGTTATTGTATATATATTTATATTTCTTCATACATTCTTATATATTTCTATACTGTGTATTGTGTATTTTGCTGTACAGTTATTTTATTTTAAACTTTAATTCATATATATTTTATCTTATTCCTTCCCAGCTAAATTTACCCTTCATTCTAATTTGTGTTGTACAGTTATTTTATTTTCAACAAATTCATATATATATTTTATTTTATTCCTTCCTAGTTAAATTTACCCTTTTTAATTTTCATATTTATTTCCTGTCTTATTCATAGCCCTTTCTTTTTTCCTTAGGTCACGAGCAGTTGTGTAAGCATTTCACTGCATATTGTACTGTGTATGACTGTGTATGTGACAAATAAAAATTTGAATTTGAATTTGAATTTACATTTGACATCAGATGAATACTTTGGTTGTATGATTCAGATAATTATTTGTTAAAAGCTAGAAATTTTAAATGAGAATAAGAAAGAAACGTATTTTTTGTCCCCCCCTTTCCCTGTTAATGCCCTACCTGCCCCCCTGGCATAACTTTGCTAGACCCGCCCCTGCACAGTTACCAGCTGTCAGCTACTTAGAAAAGGATCCTGGTGTTATTTGTCTCTCAGAAACAGTTCATAACTTCCCTTCAACCCTTCATCCCTCCAGCAAACATCAGCTGATACTAGAAATGAATATTAAATAAATTCTAACAACAGCTCATCAAGTTTAAAGGTGCTTCTGTTGTTTAGCGCGACCTCCGCTAGTTTGCTCTTTCTGACGCAGAGAGAAAAGCCGATCAGCTGATCGGGACAAATCGCGTTGCTTTTCACCTCAACTTTAAAGTTCGACCTCCTCGGCTGTAATTGGTCCTGCCCAGAGTCGATCATGACCAACTGGCCAATACACCACTATTCATTTATACCGTTGAAAAAAATAAAAGAAATAAAACCCCATCGGCCCATAAAAACGAAAAATCACGAGCGGCCCACCGGGCAAATGCCCGGTATGCCCGATGGCCAGTCCAGCTATGCATGTCAGGAAGGGCATCTGGCATAAAAACAGCTGTCAAATCAAACATGCAGTGCTTCCCGCTGAGGTGACCCCCGCTGAATAAAGGCTGTCTCAGGATTTAAACATAATTTCAGTAAAGACCTGATGATGAATTTAAAGCAGTGATTAGAACATGCACTGCAGATGTGAGTGCACGTGTGTGTGTGTGTGTGTGTGTGTGTGTGTGTGTGTGTATGTATACAGTAACTGGCCTTCGGCTACATTTTAAGCTCTGTCAGGTGTTGGGTAGCCTGCTGTGAATGAGGCAGAGGATCATTTGAGACGGAGCATCAATGCTGATTGAATTGGCTGGTCCTGAAAAAGACATGCAGGGTTTTATCAGACAGTGGAGAGACAGGAGGAAGCTGTTGATCTAATTGTAACTCTGAATGGACGTCTGTTTGCCTCGTCGCTGATGAACCCTTAAAGGATACGTGGTGTTTTTGGAGGATTAGCCTGTTGGCTAAATCACCCAGTCACTGATAGGCATAGATGGCAGCTATTGCATGTCCCTTCAGTCCACTGTAGTAACACTGAAACAAACAAAACACCTCACAAAGTTGTTACTTTTTTTATATTTTTGCTCTAATTGCTTTGGCGGCTGTGGATTTGTGTACATGAGTGGAGTGGGAGTCCCACAAATGATAACCTGCTAATTTAGCTGTATGCTGCAGTAAACACACTCACCACTGCTAATAACCATCGTTTTGTCCTTCTTTTAACAGTCACAGATGAAGACACAGTGAAGAGATACTACGCTAAGTTTGAGGAGAGGTTTTTCCAGACCTGTGAGAAGGAGCTTCTGAAAATCAATACTTTCTATTCAGGTATTTATTTACTTCAGTTACTCTTGAGACAATAATTGGTGGAGATTATATTAAATCAAGTCGATTACAAGAGGCCGTTTCAGAAGAATAACTGAAGAAGTTTCACAGTTACTATTCAGCTGGCAAATTTAGAAAAATCAATGTTAAGCAATATCACCTTAACGTAATTTAAAAACAATACTTCCATCTTTGAACGAGCTCTGGAACTAATCACAAATCAATGCTTTAACCTGTCTTCTATAATCACATACTGCATGTAAATGATATAAAGACTCCTATCAACTGTATCCTCATTTACTTCTTAGCATTTTTGCATAATTTACACTGTTTATTTACTCGCTGCTGAGTTCAGACAAGGCCAGCGGTAGTCGCGTTTCAGAGCAGGCCTGCCTGTGTGTATTTCAGGGAGTGAAGCGGGGAATGTGTGTACTGTGTAACATGAGATGGAAGCCATAATATATTCTGGTATTCTGGTACCAGAAGGTCCTGAGCTCCAGCTCTGAGTGAAGTGATGTTATCTAACAGCAGACCGTGCTTCCCCTGGAGGCCGTTAATGAAACTGCAGACTTGCTGGGTCAACGGCCGGCCAAGGTTTGTCCCAGCTCATAATGATGGGGTGTTTCTGGCAGACTGATGGCGAGAGCAGCAAACAAACGTGGTATAAATCACTTTGGACCGCGTTACCATGAAGCTGAACCAATTTTGAATCTCTTGATTTTTCTCAGAGCATTGCTGTTACCAACGCTCTTACTTTATAAAGGCAGCTTATGTAGAGGAGACCGCTGTGTCACGGTTTGATGAGATAAATCATCATCAATTTGATCAATTCTGACACATTTAAATGACCACCAACCATCGTGATTTTTACTTTCTACAATAATTAGAAAACACTACAAATTTTGAAACTTAAACTGCCTTTTGGGTTCAGTTCTGTTGTTTAAATGTGATGTAACCTATAAATAAAAGAGACATTTTTCATAGTGCAAGTCTGAGGTCTTTTTTTCTCATTAAACAAGAAAAGAAGAATTATTTAATAAAACTGAGTGGGCTGCGAAACTTAGAGGATAGAAAGTATCGATCCCATCACGCTAATGTGCCCATTTACTAATACCAGCGTTGGTATTGATACTATCAATATTTAGATCAATCTGCCTACCTCTGCTTTATAATTAGCAGGTTAGCGCCGGTTGATAGAACTCAGTAGTGCCTTTTAAAAAAACAAAAATTGCATGTTATTGTCTGTCAGTGAAGGACTATGAATAAAGGATAACAGAAGAAAACAGTCATTTCGGTGTTGTTCCTAATCGTCTCAGTGTGACATGAGTCACATCAGGGTTACAATAAGTGAGTCAGTGTGTCCTCAGCAGCCTGCAGCTCTGAGGTTGGTTAATGTTGTGCATGAAAACATCAACATCTCCTGTTTATCTTCCACACACAGGAGGAGGAAGCAAGAAATTGCAGAGCAGAGCTTTATCTGTGTGTGTGTGTGTGTGTGTGTGTGTGTGTGTGTGTGTGTGTGTGTGTGTTTAAAGCAGAGATGGAGATAAATTGTGTGCTGACTTTACATAAGACACTTGCCTCGACTGAGCTCTTTCTCTCTCCATCTCCCTCTGAAAGGGGTCCCTGACCTCTCACAGCCATCCTGCTGCAAAGCGCTAGAATCCAACAACACTTTCATCATCCTGGATTAAATACACAACAAAAAGAAATGAAGACGTGCTGTTTTAGGCTGATAGGATTTCACCCTGTCACTTTCTGGAAGCTGAGAAAGAACAAAAGGTGTTTGAAACACAGCTGAAACCTAAACCAACCAACACCTGTCTCTTTCAGCTTCATTAGCCCCACACAGATGAACTGTCCAGCCACATCTTCTGATGTGACACTGCACTCTTCACCTCGAGGCAGTCTGACTTTCTCACGAGCATTAAATCGAGCATTGGTTCGTATGCTTCTGTGCCTGTTGAGGGATTACTGTGAGTTTGGATGTCAAAGCAAGGTTTTCGCTTTCCCATGAGGCATCGATGTGACATCGAATAGCATAAAGAGGAAAAATCTTTGTTGGGTGGGTTCCACTCTGACTTGTGTAGAAAAAGAAATACTCCGGGTTGTAGTAATATACCCTGTAAACATTGTTTATGTCAACAAAGAAACTGTGTCATTCTACTGTTGGAATGACGAGCATGAGGATGTAATGGAAACCAGGCCTCTAAGCTGCCATCTACGTCCAAACAATGATAAATAGATGTTAGCTTTACTTCTATTTTCAACAGAGTTTGAAAAAGAGTTTTATTCAAATAAATTGAATCAAATGAAGAAAACAGGAAGGTAAATGAGAAGAAACAGGCTTCATTTATAAATGATTAGTTATTCTTTTTTTTGACAACTTTATTTATAATTTTCCAGTTTAACAAAAATACAGAAAAATATAACCTGAGTTGCGATTACAGACATTGCTGTTGTGAAACAGGTTGTTCCACAAATCAGCCGGATGCAGGAAAATGTATAATGTTTGCACACAAACAAGAAATACTACCATGTGAACAAAGCAGGAAACAGCAAAACAAGGGAAAAAGAGGGGGCTTGCTGCAGAGAGTAGGTGGCTTTGAAAAGAAAACACAAATAAAAGCAGTATTACATCATACTTCAGTAAATGATAACTTCTCCACATATCCAATAAAGGGTGACCAGGTTTTGTAGTATTTACTTTGAGACCCTCTCAGACTGTATCTCAGATCTCCAAGCACTTCATCACCTCTCACCCACTGAACAAACAACCTGAATCCTTCCATTTAAGAAGAATTAGCCTGCGTGCCAGGAGAGATGAAGCCACTGCATTCAGTTGATAAGAAGTTACACCTTGTTGGCGTGGGAGGACACCAAACACTGCTGTCATTGGATTAAAATCAGTTGTTTTCCCGCACACATATGACGAAGCTTTAAAAACTAATTCCCAGAACCGGTTCACATCAGAACAGGATCAAATGATTTGTTATTCTGATCTGTTTCGGGTGGCTGTGGTTCAGCATACAGAGCAGGTCATTTGCTAATCAGAAGGCTGGTGGTTCCCTGGGTAGTCCGGTCTGCATCCCAAGTGTCCTTGAGCAAGTTGCTGAACCCCGAGTTGCTCAGATGCGTTTGATGTACTGTGAACATGAGACAGAAAGCAGATAGACAAAGCGCCGTATAAGAACCGGTCCCATTCACCATTTAAACAAACAGCAGGAGGAAAATGAGAGCTGCTTGTTGGAAAAGTGAGTTGAACTGCAGGAGAAGTTAATGAAATGCAGGTTGCTGTCCAAGCAGCGTGTGATTACCCCTCCTCTCTCATTCTGTCTCTCTGGCTGTATTAACCCATCTCTGACCCAGATAATGGTCCCTCGGTCAGCAGCATTCACAGGTCAGCCTAAGAGTCTCCATGCTTCTGCTTCCTGGAACTGGCAGAAAGAAAGAATGCATAATCATCTTTATTGTCATGTGCTGCAGCAGTTTTTTGCATTTTAACAAGGGAGAGGTAAAGAAGCAAATGACCATAGTAAAGGCTCTCATTTTACCCAAATGCAGGAATAATATTAAGATTTTCAAAATAAAAGTCCAAGCAAACCAACAACCTGTTTTTTAACAGCTGCGCTGGGCTTATTAGTACTTTTACTATTTTTGTATTACTCTAAACATCCTCTAAAATGTATAATATTCATTATAATATGTGCAAATACACAGTGGATATAACCTCTGAATAATAACAATAAACATGCTTAACAGTAGATAAAACTGGACGTTGTGCTGTGCAAGTGTAAACATGTGTAAACAAGTGTTGTGTGTCCACAGCACAGTATGTGAGATGTATGTGATATCCTGTCATTGTCCTTCTGCAGAAAAGCTTGCCGAGGCCCAGAGACGATTTGCGACGCTGCAGAATGAGCTGCAGTCTTCACTGGACGCTCAGCGAGAGAGCAATGCTTCGCCCGGTCTGCGGAAACGCAAGACCAGGTTCCACCTGTCGCAGGAGGAGCGCTGCAAACACCACAACATCAAAGACCTGAAGCTAGCCTTCAGCGAGTTCTACCTCAGCCTCATCCTGCTTCAGAACTACCAGGTTTTTAGTGCATCTACATACTCAGGTCACGAGAGGTTGATCACTTTATGTTGCCTGCAGTCGCTTGATCAGACTACATATCTTTTCCAGTCTCTTTCCAGTCTGGTGTGGATCTGTAGCTGCTGGTTTCTTGTTGTCTCCCACAGAACCTGAACTTCACTGGTTTCCGTAAGATCCTGAAGAAACATGACAAGATCCTGGATACTTCTCGCGGGGCGGACTGGCGTGTGGCTCATGTGGAGGTGGCACCTTTCTACACCTGCAAGAAGATCACACAGCTCATTACTGAGACGGAGGTGCCTGCCTGCCACACGTGGATTTTACTGTATGTCAGACATGTGTAGAAAAAACTAACATTGTTTTTGTATCCAGACCCTGGTGACCACAGAGCTGGAGGGAGGCGATCGTCAAAGGGCCATGAAGAGGCTGAGAGTTCCTCCTCTGGGGGCAGCTCAGGTCAGAATCACAGCTGCTTACACTGGAAACACACAGGGGTATTCAGACTCGCCGACCACTTTAATAGGTACACCTGTTCAGCGGCTCATATGTAATCAGCTGATGGGGAACAAAGGTGAATGAAGTCACTCTGAACATGGCAATCTGGGACTCTCCACCATTTGACCCTAGAACTGAAGAAGGTTCTCGGATTGAAATGTCTTCAAGCAACTTAAAGAAGATCAGACGCTTTTCTTTCCAAGCTCCTTAGACCACAGTTGTTGGTTGTTTGTACAGTACAGGCTGAGTATTTCCAGAATGGCTGATCTGCTGGGATTGATTTTCCTGCACAGCCATGTGTAGAGTTTACAGAGAATGATCTGATATACTACAGATAATATCTGGCTTAAAATGCTTTGTTGATGTTAGAAGTCGGAGGAGAATAGCCAGACTGCTTTGAGCTGACAGGCTGAAGGCAACAATAACACAACCAAGGTATGCAGAAGAGCATCTCTGAGCACACATGCCAAACCTCGAAGCAGATGGTTACAGCACAAGACCACAACAGCTGCTGAAAGGATGGATCCATGCTTGTATCCACAGTTCAGGCTGGTGCTGGTGGTGTAATAGTGTGGGGGATACTATCTTTGTCACGGTTTGCGGGTGCAAGCCGTGTGGAAATTAAGTAGGACCAGGCAGCGGCAGCTCAAGTGCAGGTGAGAATTTATTAACAGTGATACAAATAAACAGAAATGGCGGGTGACACTAACAGGTAAACCTAAACTGGGAAAACTAACAAAGCAAACCAGAAACGAAGATGCAGGGAGGTCCGGGGAAATATACATGGAGAGACGCAGGGAGACCGAGGGGAAACAACACAGACGAACCAGCAACGAGGACGAGGTAACACACACTATAAATACACACGCCAGGAATCAGGGGAAGGGAAACAGGTGGGGAACACACCTGGAAGACATCACAACTGACGAGGCGGGGGAAAACGTAAACAGAACACACTAACATAAGACACAGACCTTCACAATAAAACAGGAACTACACATACAAGGACACACACGGGCCGAACAGAGTAAACACTAAACGGAGGAAGAACAGAACCAAAAATCACACTAAATAGAAAAACACAAAACGCTGGGTCAAACGGACCCAGGATCATGACAATCTTGGCTTTCTGTAGCACCAAGTGACCATCATGGTAGCTCCAGCCTGCCTGAGTATTCTTGCAGGCCATGTCCATCCCTTTATGACCGCAGTGTCCTCATCTTCATGGCCTCCACAGTCACTAGATCTCAGTCCAACAGAGCACCTTTGGAGTGTGATAGAACTGGATATAGACGACAAATATGCATCAACTGTCAATATAGACCAAGATCCCTGAGGAATGTTTCCAGCACCTAGTTGAGTCTAGTCTTAAATAATTAAGGCAGTTCAATCGTTTGGAAGAACTGAACATTATTTATTGACTTAAGGAATTTGATTGGGAAGCTCTTTGGTGATTAGACTCCAATGAACCATCATAGCAGAGTCCCAGCAACAATAGTGATTAGAACAGGATCCCCAGAGTGTAGATGCTGAAGGTGAAGTTGGAGGTTAGGACAGGTGGAAGAGGGTAGCATGAATCATTGATATTTACAGAACAGAGACTGAAGATGGGGCAAGAAAATAATCAAACTAGAGGAATAATGTCAGTGTTGAGTTTGTGGATGTGAAGAATAGACTAACAGCCTGAATTTCAAGGAAAGCAGGTCAATCAGTGATTATAGATCATTACTTAAGTCAAAAGGGTCCAACTTAATACTAGCAAGGAGTGCCTAATAAAGTGGCTAGTGAATGTGCTTCTTATACTTAAACCTCCCCTGTTCTGTAATTGTACTGTTGCAGATGTCACCTCTTGGAGAACAAATGTTGAAATGTGTGCTGAAGAATATCCCAGCATGCATCATTTTTGCATTTATCTAACTATAAAAAAAAATACAATTAAAAGCAAAACAGTGAAGTTTTTAAAAGAAAGAGAAATAAAGCCAGCGGGGTGAAAAAGAGTGAGAGAAAGACAAAGGAAACCATCAGAGCCTTCAGTATTGATTTTATAAGTGCCTCGACTCTGTTGAACACACAGGATATCATTCAGGAAAAAAACAAGGCTCTCCAATGCATCTTTTGCTGTTGCATTAATTACTGTCATGTCTGGCTTAAAGTGTGTAATATGTGAGCTCTCCGTGTCTCCTGTATGCATGTGTGTAATAAATATATTTATGCTTACAAGCAGGTAAAAGGAATGAAATTGGTTTAGAGTCTGTGACTCACTGCTGCATGACGTTTTGTCTAAATGACACCACATGAATGCACAGCGTCTTTGGACGTGTTAGTGTGAGTCCTCACATTAATCCGGTTTATTCCTGTCTGCCTGGTTCAGCCTGCTTTGGCCTGGACGACCTTTCGCGTGGGTCTCTACTGTGGCTTCTTCATCATTCTTGCCATCTGCTTCGTTCTCACTGGTAAGTCTAAGTTATTGTTTTCAGTCACCGGCGTCATAGTTCATCTTTATAAAGCAGTAAACACGCTGTGGTTTGTTTAGGTGCCGTGTTCTTCCGCTCTGAGAACGTCTGGCCTATGGTGCGGATCTATCGGGGCGGTTTCCTGTTGATCCAGTTCCTCTTCTTGTTGGGCATCAACACCTATGGATGGAGACAGGCTGGAGTCAACCACGTCCTCATCTTTGAGATCAATCCACGAAACAACCTCTCACACCAGCACCTGTTTGAGGTGAGAAAAAAGATGTCTCCTCTTATAGAAGATCCTGGAAAATTGCTCAAATCTCTGATTGGCAATCATGGATTTATAAACTGTTTCACGTGAGTAAACACGGTTGTTTAGCTACATGGGTAATTATGATTCAAGGAATAGATTATCATGTAAAATGAGATTCAATTCAGTAGAAACACTACCTTTAGATGCCCACAGGGTTTTGTTGGTAACCCAGAACTGAAAAGCAGAACTTCGTTTTCACTCGTTGTTCTGATTTTTGGGTTAATGGTGATCATGTGTCAGAGGAGATTTCTTTTAATGCCATTTTTCCTTCCTGTGCTGCAGATTGCTGGTTTCCTGGGCGTGTTGTGGTGTCTCAGCATCCTCTCCTGTCTCTACTCGCAGTACACTTACATCCCCATGCAGGCCAACCCTCTCATCCTTTATGGCTTCATGGTGCTCTTCCTCATCAACCCCTTCAAGACCTGCTACTACAAATCACGTTTCTGGCTCCTCAAATTGCTGGTCGGTTAACTCGTTTACTGGAAATGCTCCTTTGATGTATAGTAAATAGTCCCATGCTACAGTATTGCAAACTGATATGCTTAATCACAATGAGAAAAGTAAACAAAATAGGGGTGATAGATGACATTTATATGCCTGAAAGGGTCATTTTAGACCGTTGCTAGGTGGTTTCTAGGCAGGTATAATTCAAATTTTGTGGAAATAAATGAGATGCTATTGTTAGGAAATTAAAACGATAGGCTGCTTTCATAAGGTGTTGTAGGCTTAGAAAGGCAAAAAACAGCTCCAGGTTGCTAAGTGGTTGCCAGGGTCCGTGATGACATCACTATATACACCTCAAAAAAAAAGCTAAAGAATAAATCAGAGTTTAGCATCAAGTCAATTAAACCTGTGGGCATTGATCTATTCAGTTAAGTGGGGTTGTTAATAAGAGGGGCAACAATGAGACAGCCCCCTACACCTGAACGCTTTCACAGGTGGAGGCCTCTGACAGTTTTTCCTCCTCATCCTTTCTGACTGTTTTGCTGTAGTTTTGCCTTTAGCTGGGGTGAGTGTCACTGCTGCTAGCATTAGGCTCATGGACTGCTGTTTGGTATCAGGATGAAATCCTTGGAGCCACTGTCAGACCCTGCGCTGGTGCAGTGGCTCCTGGGTTCCTCCTGGGGCACAACATCCAGGCAGTTCCTGGAGAATGAAGGAACTGATACCATTGACTGGCCCCACGCTCTCTCGACTTAAATCCAATAGATCACCTCAGGGACAGTGTGTTTCCATCCATCCAACGCTCCCAGCTCAGACTGTCCAGGATCTCAGTGATCAGGACACCATCATGCCCTGACATTGTCAGACATGCATAAAAGCACACGGGGGCTGAAATTTAACCAAACTCTACAAACCCGCCTCGCCAGTTTCACTTTGATTTTTGGGTTGTCTTGAGTTCAGCCCACAGTAGATTGGTCATTTTCATTACCATCAGATAATGTGGCTTCCTTCCATTCCTAACACATTGCCAATTCCATTTTTTCCAATTTTTCTCAGTGTTTGGTTGCTTAACTCCTGATTGTGTAGGAGGAGTTTGCAGACAAAGAAACAGATACACAGGCAGACAGAGATTTGGTGTATTATAGTAAGATACCACCTACCATACTTGCTAAAAACGTTTGGAGTTGTGTCTTGACTCACTGGGTATTTTGCTAAAAAGACTGTAATTTAAACTGGATGCATGATCCCAACAGTCAGGGTTCCTGCAAGTACAATAACAGATATTTACAGCTGTGACACAGCAGCTGATAAGGACTGCTTTAACAACATGAACCCAGTGCACACACCATGAGATGGTGTAAGATCCCTGCTCTGTGTGTGTGCTGAGGAATGAACGGTGTCACTTTGCAGTGTTGGAGAGAAAGAAACAACCGTGGCAAACAGAAGGTTTATTACGCAGACGTTTTCAGTCCGAAAAAGAAAAAATATTCTCAAAAATGGTTAAATCATACTTTCAATAAATCCCATAAACACCAGTGAGCAGAGACTCAGTCATAGTTGGCTTAGATTCAGAGAACATACAGTAGCAAGCTCTTGGCGACGGGGTGTAATTTATTTTTTTCCTGTCTTATTTTACGCAACAAAGATTTAAAGTAAAAACAAAGGAAAATCAATTAGAAATTAGTTTCTGAGCTGCGTCTGCTTTTCTATTTTATTCACCTGCAATTTAAATGTATCTGCGCATGTGTGTGCATGCGTCTCTATCTCACACAGTGAATGCAGGTACAATTCAGATATCCATCTCAAATCTCATGTTTACAAAGCCCTCCTGTGTTACTCTGTCCTTTGTCTAAGCTGTGATAGGGGCCTTCAGGAGAGAGGGTGGGGTGTGTGTGTGTGTGTGTGTAGGGGTGTAGTGAGACAGAGGGCAGGGGGTGAGGGATAATAGAATGCAGCTTGTCTCTGGGGAGGTGGAGGCTGTGACTGTGCAATCATTACAGGCATAGATCTATCAGTATGTTGATGCCCGGAGCTCCTCCTTTCCCTCCTCCTCTTCTTCCACATCTCCTTCAGCCCCTCATCCTCCCTCCTTCTCCCCACCTGTCCCCCAGCATCAGCAGAAGACCCCCTGCTCGTATTCCTGTCCCTTCTTTCGCAGCTTCCCGCAGTCCTCAGCCCTGCTCCTCTGATTTGGCTTCACAGTCTCACTCTTGATTGGTCCTGCACACTCATAATGGCTAGCATAGAATTAGAAGAGATATGAAGTGTTGGATTATTGTTTCATTGGAGTAAACAGTGTGTTTTCTTACTAGTAATGAGATCAAATGTATCCATGTCAGGTGTGCGTGTTGCCTCTGATGACAAACACCAGTATAAGATTTCATTACAGGACAAATTGCAGAGCTAGCAGCTGAATTACAAGTGTTTGCTCAAGAAATGAAGACGTTACCATGAGTGCAGCAGGCTTAGCCTTTAGACAACAACACATGGAGTGGATATGAGTGAGATGGCCACTCGATCAATACTGACTTTGACTGACGGGTTAAAAGAAATCAGCTAATACCTGCAAAAACAAAAAATATCAATACTGTGTGACATTTGTAGTGAATAAAGAGTATGTGGGGTTTGGGAGGGTGCGTGCAGTCGCTCCTGAATGTCAGATGTAGCCGCGGGTGGGGTTAAATGGAAAAAGTCGAGCAGGGTTGTATCGTTTTACAAAGCGTGGTCAATAACTGAACCCCTGCCAAAGTCATATCCCAAATAACACGCCCGTAGAAGCAGGCTGCAGAGCACAGCCAGCTTCTTTCATGTGTTTGTGTTGTTCACCAATAATTAGCGGCACGCAAATACACAAATTCATGTGCACAAAAGCGTGACTCATTAGAGCGTCCTGTGGCGTGCTGATAAGGTAGACTGGAGGCTTCCCATTGCGTTAGGTGTCTCCCTCGGCTTTGCACTTCCCTCGTAAAGTACTGCAGGATTTGCACACGAATAATTTGTTGGCTAATTCAGTCTCAGTGATGAACTGCGGACTCGGGTAATTTCAGCATGACATCCCAGGTAAAGTTTGTTGCAGTGAGGTCAGCTGGGGCGTTTTCTGAAATGCAAGAAGCATTTTTCAGGTTTTTGTTCCACATTTTCTCTTTTCACCATCCGTCTTTTCATTCTTCAGTTTCGTGTTTTCACCGCGCCGTTTCACCGGGTGGAGTTTGCAGACTTCTGGCTGGCTGATCAGCTCAACTCTCTGGTGTTTATTCTCATGGACCTGGAGTATCTCTTCTGCTTCTACATCTTCGAGCTGCAGTGGAGCAACAGCAAGGGCCTGTTACCCAACTTTGGAGGTGAGGCGTTACGCTCTGCCTTTTGTCTACTGGAAAAGCATGCACAGTAGAAACACTGAAAAAGCTTCTGTATGTTTAAGCCCTTTGGTTGCACAGGGACAAACGTAGTGTAGCTAATGGACAGATCAGGGTTATCATACTATTTGTTCTGCGTCTAATGTGACAGACTGTTGAGATTTCCTGTGAGAAAATATGACATTTTAATCGCCATCTACTCGAGTGACACCTTGGCCTCCATGTGCCAATTAACATAGAGCTAATGGAAAGTAAGTGTTTGGTCACACAGGGGGCATCATGTGACTCTCATAATGATGAGTGCTTAGTGCAAAGGGTAACATGGAGAGGAAAGTGTTGTAGAGTGAAAGAAGAGAGCATCTTCGCATCAGCCGTGACACCACCAAGTTCACACCCTTGGAGACTTTTGTGACTGCATTTTGCACGACTGTGACATCATCACGCCGGCAGAATGTGTCCACAGAGGAATTTCTGCACCAGGACTTCATTTTTCCCTGATCACACACACACTGGAGTGAACAGTGCTCTGTTTTATATTGTTCTAGATTCCCGAGACTTCGTATGCCACAGCTACTCCTACGGTCTCCGTGCCATCATCCAGTGTCTGCCTGCTTGGCTGCGTTTCATCCAGTGCTTGAGGCGTTACCGTGACACAAAGAGGGCCTTCCCACACCTGGTGAACGCTGGGAAATATTCTACCACCTTCTTTGTTGTCACCTTTGCCGCCCTCTACGCCACACACGAAGGTAGGAGGCGGGACTGATAAACATATGCTGAGGTATCAGCTGGGCAGACGTTATATAACAGCTTATGTCATTTGCAGTGCTTTGAATCAAAGAGGAACCCAACGCAGACACGTTCAGTCTCAAGCTGAAAAATCAACAGTTTCGGTGTGTTTCCTGTATTACAGGAACATGTCAGCTGTGGAGCTGTGTGTACTCAAAGAGCAGAGGTGACCTTGAGCGCAAATGCTAGAAGCTGGCCTTGGTTTCCATGTCAGTGCCTGGAGCTTTATAAAGAAAGTGGGAGAGGTCTGTCAAACACAGCTGTATATAAACAAGACTCTGCTCTCAGTTCAGGAGGTCAGACAGAGAAGAGGCAGCAGATTGGTGAAAGTCGTGGATTTAAAAAGAAAAAGCAGAGATTTGAAATTACGAGCAGGTTGGAAGGAGACAGAGGATGTAAAAAGAGAACGTTAGCATTAATAGTCGAGTCACTCGCTCCGTAACAGCTTCATAATTACCCTGAAATTATTAAAATGATTCTGATTCAGAAGCCATATCACAAAGGAATTCATGTTCAGAGACGCTCGGGCAGTAAAAGCATCTCTTTAGCATGCAGCTTTGCATTTCTCGTCTCCATCGCAGATATTTGTTCACACGTCTCCTTTCAAAGCTGCTTTTCTATTTAAACCCTTGCTGGCGTTTTGCTGGCCGATATATTTATTTTCCAGCAAAATGCCAGCTATGAAACTTCATCTGCAACCTTTTAAATCACTAAATGCTATTTCTCGGTTTGGCTTTTTTCTCTTTCGATATAAATTTAAATCAATGCTTTTGCTTCCTAAGCTGACCATCAGTGATATTGGATGAACCAGAAGGAGAGACAGACAGACCTCGTTTTCTTTTTTTTCTTCCATCTCAGTAGGAAAGGCGTCCATTAAACCATATCCTCCTTCCTCCTCTGGTCTGAAGCCTGTGTACCCTTAGACTAATGGCCTCCCTTCATGTGTTATTCTGTATGAAGCTGTCTTTCATCCAGCGTGATAATGGAGGCCAAGCCTGATCGCTGGTTAAGTGAAGGAGGAGGGTGGGAGGACGGTTCCACAGACACACACAGACACGACGTAGAATAAACGGTTGAGGAAACTGCCTGTTGAGGAGATCTTTTGAGTGTTTCCTACATAAATAATGCTTCTGTGTATTTTAAAGGCCTTGATGACTGAATGCGGTTGCCAATATCAGAATAACCTGAATCCAAATATGGTAAAGAAGCATAAAGAGCCTCAGACACACTAAAAATACAGAGTCGAGGTATGAAGGAGCCGTTAGCGCTGATATTCACTGGAGCCTTACTGCGGACAGGACGGTGCCAAGTCTGCCTGCATTGCCCAGCAGACCTGACAGAAAAGACAGCAGGTTGGTATCATGTTCACACCACTCGGTCCAGCTGTAAAAGCTGTCTGGAGTGTCAGTCGGTATCTGGCAAAGGTCCCAGCGCCTGCGAGTGGATGTGTCACCTTCATCGCTAACGCTTTCATTGTGACCTCACTGCCACATCACCTCGCCGGTTCCTGGAACTGCCCACACAGAACTCCGGGAAGCAAAATGAAGGAAATAAATCACAGGATTCTCTATAGAGGGCTGAGTGGTGTTCATTGGCCTGTGCTTCCATTTGCTGATCTAAATCTGCAAAATTAAGAGGCACAGTCTCCTCTGTGGTCTATATGGGCCAAAGTGGAATGTGGCATTGGAAATTAAATAAGTAATCTGTGTGTGTTGGATCATATTTTTTAATGTGATTCAGCAAAGCTGAGCAGATTCCTCCCCTCAGAGGAAACAGCTCACTGCTGTGAGCAGCTGATTGGACACTGTCATGAAACTGTAATCTCAGCAGAGGCTCTGAGGCCTGTAACCTGAGAGATGCTGGAGGATTTCCTGGTGTGGGCAGAGTTCCCAAACTGTAGCTGCACTGAGGCCTGACAGTAAAGCAGCTGCTTTTCTCGGGATCAATACGGGATCTGCTTTATGTACAGCAGCTTGAGACTTATCACTGTTTGAGATGCAGAGGAGTTGCAGGCCTAATGCTAATTTAAATTCTTGGGATTTATCCAAAGGGAAGGCAAAGGCAGAAGAAAACGATGTTTCACGGTCAGAACGAGAAACGCAGCCCTGTGCTAGCCAGGGAAATGTTGTTTGGAGACGGGAAAATGTGATGTTAAAGGTAAACCACAAAGTGCAGTGTAGAGTCATTGCAGGCATGGTTTTAAAGAGATCCCTCCATCTGTAACACCAAATCCTGTAAAACATCTAAAATAACCCTGAGGAACACGACTCCTGTGGGTCTGTGTGTGAGGTTAACTGTGGTGGTGACGGGTGGACACGGACTGAGACGGCTGCAGAGAAGAATCCGTAAATTTAGAAGCGAGAAGCTGAGAGGAAAGTAAAATGTGAAATATGATGGGAAGAGGTTGGAGAGAAAGCAAGGGTGCAGCAGGGGCAAGTGAGGACACGAAAGGGAGGAGATACTAAGATTTAAAAGATATCAAAACGGAAATAATGGAGGAGAGGAGAGGAGAGGAGAGGAGAGTGTAATTACCAGCCCCGGGCTGAACGCATGCCTGCCGGACTCTGCTGGAATAGAGATGAGGCCTGAACTGACAGCTTTTATAACTTAATTTCAGGTACTGACCCCTCGTTCATTATCAGGAGAGGAATTGCAGCACACACACCGACACAGCGCTTGTCAAACACACACTCACGTTTACCGAAAACAGATAAAAGCTCTGCTTTGGGTCAAACCCTCTCTCTCTCTCGCCATCTGTTTGAACTCCGATTCACCCCTGCTAAGCCCAAAAAGCAGACTCTTGTTATTATCAGTAAAGCACATCTCGATTCAGATACAAGGTGGAAATCTGATAAAGTGCATCTTCTGTGCACATGTTGAGATGGAGCTAACAGGTAAAATAATTAAAATAAAGCTGTAAGTAACATATTAGGTTGGAAGAAGTCTGAGCTGGAGTTGAATAAGCACTCAGATCCTTGATTTATCTGAAAGCACGGAGACAACACTAAAAATGGCATTTTAAACCCTGCTCTGAACACAAAGGTATTATCTGAAAATCTCTATAAAATATTCAAACTAAAAGCACCTAAAACTGACCGCTGGGACTGTATTTGTTATCATATAATACTACAGTAGTATTAGGTTGTTTGTACTTATGCATTAATACTTGAAAAGCATTGTGCTGTTGTATCTGATCGAATTATGTTTTACATGGTTTATTCATAGAGTGAGGCTGTAAGTTTCTCTCCAGCAGGGCACAAGATACATCAGATCATTAATGACGTATTAAAGAAAAAAATATCATTGTTGGTCTTTTCTCTCATTTTAAATATCGTGTTATCTCTTTGGACCAGTACTTTTGGGCCTCTAGACTTCTTTTTAAGCTTCCTACTGGTGATGCTGGATAAGTGAGGCCTAGAATAAATGACAGAGGCTCTTAATAGTAAAACCAAAGGGGAAATCGGCCCTACTGAAAACACATGTAAGGTGATAACCAGCCAATGTAGTTAACTGTCTCCAACAATTTAAACGCTCATGATACACTGTTTGAAAAGTTATTTGCTTTCACCTTTATTATGAAATAAATGTATTACCTGTATAATAATGATGCCGTGGACTTTTAGATCAGCTCCTCTGTTTCACTGTGCAGTCCTGTCAGACACCAGATGTTACTCTGGGTGTTGGAAGAACCAGAGGGAGGTGAGGACACGACAGAGAGACATGATTCTAAGATTTAAATGTTGAAACGCTTTTATCAAAGAAAAAGAAATAGTTGAACAGGCTGAGTGACACATGAGGACGGTGGGATAGGACTGAGGAGGAGGGCTCTGGAGAAAGTTCAAAAGTTCTAATCACCCCAATACAGTCGGAGGGACGGTGGATTTATCAGGCAGGAGGAAAAGAGAAGGTCACACAGAAGATTCATGGAGGATTGGTGTGCATCCTCACAACGGATGGGGTGAGATGGAAGCTCCAAAAGGGAATAACCAAAAGATGAAGAATTAGTTGGTGTTTCAATATCTAAGGTTATCTGGCCTTTGTGACTGCACCATGGGAGGGGAAGTGTGGGGGGAGCTGTCTATTTCCACATTAACCTTCTGCCTACCTTCATGTTTCACGCCTTCATAGTTTGCTCAGTGTGGAATCCTTGGCCTGCATCTGTCTGTGTTTTTAACTGCTAACTAAACCAAAAACATGTGACACAAGGTGAAAAAGAACTAAAACGCTCAGATGAGCAAGAATCGAAAACAAACCACGCTGTGAGGACGAGTGCTGGACTCTTAACAGTGAAAAGGAAAAGCTGAAAAATAATTCAGCAGCAGCCATTGTTGTTGTTTGCAAGTCGTTTCCCTCTTTTGGAACTTGACCTCTGCAAAAGATGTGCTCTGTCTTTATCAGCACGACTGGCCATGACAACAACAGTGTGTGTGTTTGAAAGGTAAATAGAGATTGAGTGTGTGTGACAGGAGCCAGTAACCACCGTTAGCCCATCCTGACCAATTCAATCAATGCCCATCCCACCATGGTTGACCTCTTAATGGTCCAACAGCGACCCATCCTTGTGGAAAAACAGCATCAGGGAGTGGACGGTTAAATACCTCAGTACGTTAAAGCTAAAGGAAATCACATCGGTGGATATTCTCCAGTGAAAAGAGTCTATTGTCCGGGACTAAGTTTAATCTACAGCTGGGAGACCTCGGTGTGGCCGTAGGGACCGGTTCCATCCCGTCGCTCAGCTGATGCAGCAAACAGCACAATGGAGGCAGCAGTTAACAAAACAGCGCAGCAGTAATTCTCCGTTGTCCCGGCTCTGATCCCTGGCGTCTCGTAGGCTGGCGGCACGTAGAACAGTGACTATGACAAATGAGAGCGAGCCCGATCTCTGCCTGGTGGCTGCCGTCTGTGTCTGTGCGAGTCGATGTGAAAGGCCATCGGGTGCTGATTTATACATCGGCGCCCACTGAGGAACAAGAAAATCACATCCGCACGGCTCCCACAGAGACACGCGGGCGCTGCTGAGCGCCGCTATAAAAACACTGTGACATTATGCAGCACATCAAACAGCTGTAAACTAACTGCAGATTGTTGTACAGCCCACAGCTGAGAGCACTTTAACAAATAAGAATTATCACGATTAATCCTTCATTCATGTCTCAGGAGGCAGAGAGAGTGGGGGTTTTTTAGGACTTACAACTTTTGTTTTTTAGAGAAAAAAATCTACTGTCATAACATCAGGTCCTGTTTTATTTAGCATCATCACCTTACAGCAAGGAGGTCTTGGCTTCCTTTACTAAGAAGTCAGTGGTTCAACCTTGGCTCCTCCAACCTACATGGGGAAGTATCCTTGGGTAGGATACTGCATCCCATAAGTGCTCTTTGCTGTATCCATCGGAGTGTGAGTGTGTGAAGGTTAAAAGTGCCGTGTGTTTGCCTGAGTTCTCACAGCCCAAAGACCTCTATGGGTCTGTCTCTGACAGACTGGAGACCTGTGTATCATATATAACCACTCCTATGCTCTTTTGCTGTTTTACTCTTTGAAGATTCCCCCTTGATCCTGCAAAGACCGGTGGGTGCCCGTCTCTGCAGGAACCTGGGCAAATGTTGGTCCTTTATTTATCCAGGTGAAAAAACTCATTGAGATTAAAAATCTCATTTCCAAGAGAGACCTGGCATCATGGCAGCGAAAGTCAAAACTACATGTACCACATAAGTACATTTAAACACAGTTTTCACGGCTCCCCTTGACCTTTGACACAACTGCCCCATAAAAAGTGCAAACTGACATGCTATGTACATTTTCAAGAGTCCCTAAAACCACTCTTTAAACCACATTTACATTTTGCAGGTGGCGCTATAGAGCCATTTTCCCACACCCACGGAAAAAACCAATAAAACATGACAGCCTTCATCGCGTTTGAGGCGTGGGCCAAATTTCATGACTTTAGAAGCTTTCCTAGCTCCTCATCGGCAGCTTACCAGTTCATGGCGAATCACCATGCCAACAGGGCGTGGTCTTAAATAAAAACTCACAATTTTCACAGTAAGGCATCATCGGGGTCGAAGTTAATGCAGATGACCTTTGGGGTGCATGTAATGAACCTGTGAAGAGGACAAAAGTTGATCTTTCCTGTTCCCACTAGGTGGCGCTCTAACTGGCGCTTATTATTATGTGTGCCTATGCCAAGAGGCACACATATTACTATTCGTCGGATTTATTATTATGTGTGCCTATGGAAAGAGGCACACATATTACTATTCGTCGGATTTATTATTATTATTATTCTCCAGTTTCCGCCTGAAATTTTGCAGCGAATCTCGCCTCGCAGTTTTGAGACAAGCTTCATATATGTTACCTCATTTTGTGCGGCCGGATCTGGAATGGTGTGCTATGACTTTTGGTGTTTATGAATTTTATAGTTTTTTAAATATTAATATTTTAGTGAAAATTTTCCCGCGCTCCTCTGCCAAACAGTTTTGACATTAGGGTTACATATGTTAGATCATTTTGTGCGGCTGGAGCTGGACTATTATGTTATGACTTTTGGTGTTTATAACTTTTATAGTTTTTTAAATATTAATATTTTAGTGCAAATTTAGGCCAATTCATCTTTTGGCGCCAAATAAACAGACTTCATTTGTGGTGTCTTGGCTCTCTCTAGTGGTATACCGGGAGTAGTACAGCCGAAAAGATTTATCCTTGTGTTGAAAACTCCATATCCCACAATTCATAGCACGCCTCTACAGAGTGAACAATGGCGGCCACCACTTCGTTTTATATGTCTTTTATTCGTGTTTCTAGGTCACAAAATAAGCTTTTAAGATATTTTCAGGCGAGAATGTAGGTGTGTAAACTTCAAATATCTGCTTGTTTTATCAAGACATCCCATATTTAGCGACAGTGCTCTGACTACGTCGGTCCTGTCTGACAGCTAGCCGGCTACCTAGCTAGCTGCCGCACTTGGCTGCAAATGGATAGCGAGGGACTCTCTCTGTCGTTTCACCTCCCCGGTCTCTCGCAAATGCTCGCATAGAATCGGAGTTACAGCTGGATGTGGAAAAAATAACTGAGTTGTTTGGTGGTGCTATAACGCGGAGCTACAACAGTGGGCAGCTATCCACCGGTGTATGACAGAAAGGATATGCCGCGAATGAGACATACGAGGCAGGCGACCGGTGTTTGCTAACGCGGAGGTCAATCGTGGATCAGGGAAAGCGAAGGCAGGAGCGTGAGGTGAACTGAATTTCAGGTAAGAAGTTATGACCTGCACTGTATTTGGGTCAGATATAAACCGAGTTTAGGTGTAGTTTATTTAGCAACAGTTCTCTTACGTGTTGCTGATAGCCGGCTGGCTAGCTAGCTAGCGCCGCTAGCTTAGCTAGCTAGCGCGGCTAGCGACCCTTCGTGAAAAACCACCCAGGCTTGGCTGATAGTGAGGTGGCTAAAATTTGTTTAATCGCCCGATCGCTCGGCAAGGGTCTGTGTCTTAGCTGGACTTATTTTTCGTTTATATGGGCCGATGATGCTTGTCGATGTGGAAAAAATAACTGAGTTGTTTGGTGGTGGAGCTACAACAGAGGGCAGCTATCCACCGGTGTGTGACAGAAAGGACATGCCGCCAACGAGACATACGAGGCCGGGCAGGCGATTGCTAACGCGGTGGTCAATCATGGATCAGGGAAAGCGAAGGCAGGAGCGTGAGGTGAACTGAATTTCAGGTAAGAAGTTATGAACTGCACTCTATTTCGGTCAGATATAAACCGAGTTTAGGTGTAGTTTATTTTCGTTGTGCTGACTTTTTCAGTCACTTACAATAACTCGTACTGCGTTCTAGCTAGCACGACGGAGTTTCTATACAGCTGTGTGCGCATGTTGAACTTTATGACAGCCTCCCCTGTCATTCTCTCGCCTGTTGAAACTTCAGTCATGAAACTGATCAATGATCGGCGTTTCTCTCTTGTTTGTTTATCGCGCAAAACAACAGCAGCACGTTTAAGCTTGATCAGCTGTTGTTAGAATTCATTTGCTTTTAATTTCTGGTATCAGCTGATGTTTGCTGGAGCTACAGCTGTAAAAACGGGAGATGTCCTTACTGAATCATCAGAGCTGAACTGGTGATGGAGAAACAGGTTTACTCTTTAGGTGACATGAATAAGTTGAAGGGAAGTTATGAACTATTTTTGACAGACAAATACAGGGAGTGCAGAATTATTAGGCAAGTTGTATTTTTGAGGAATAATTTTATTATTGAACAACAACCATGTTCTAAATGAACCCAAAAAACTCATTAATATCAAAGCTGAAAGTTTTTGGAAGTAGTTTTTAGTTTTAGCTATTTTAGGGGGATATCTGTGTGTGCAGGTGACTATTACTGTGCATAATTATTAGGCAACTTAACAAAAAACAAATATATACCCATTTCAATTATTTATTTTTACCAGTGAAACCAATATAACATCTCCACATTCACAAATATACATTTCTGACATTCAAAAACAAAACCAAAGCAAATCAGCGACCAATATAGCCACCTTTCTTTGCAAGGACACTCAAAAGCCTGCCATCCATGGATTCTGTCAGTGTTTTGATCTGTTCACCATCAACATTGCGTGCAGCAGCAACCACAGCCTCCCAGACACTGTTCAGAGAGGTGTATTGTTTTCCCTCCTTGTAAATCTCACATTTGATGATGGACCACAGGTTCTCAATGGGTTCAGATCAGGTGAACAAGGAGGCCATGTCATTAGTTTTTCTTCTTTTATACCCTTTCTTGCCAGCCACGCTGTGGAGTACTTGGACGCGTGTGATGGAGCATTGTCCTGCATGAAAATCATGTTTTTCTTGAAGGATGCAGACTTCTTCCTGTACCACTGCTTGAAGAAGGTGTCTTCCAGAAACTGGCAGTAGCACTGTGAGTTGAGCTTGACTCCATCCTCAACCCGAAAAGGCCCCACAAGCTCATCTTTGATGATACCAGCCCAAACCAGTACTCCACCTCCACCTTGCTGGCGTCTGAGTGGGACTGGAGCTCTCTGCCCTTTACCAATCCAGCCACGGGCCCATCCATCTGGCCCATCAAGACTCACTCTCATTTCATCAGTCCATAAAACCTTAGAAAAATCAGTCTTGACATATTTCTTGGCCCAGTCTTGACGTTTCAGCTTGTGTGTCTTGTTCAGTGGTGGTCGTCTTTCAGCCTTTCTTACCTTGGCCATGTCTCTGAGTATTGCACACCTTGTGCTTTTGGGCACTCCAGTGATGTTGCAGCTCTGAAATATGGCCAAACTGGTGGCAAGTGGCATCTTGGCAGCTGCACGCTTGACTTTTCTCAGTTCATGGGCAGTTATTTTGCGCCTTGGTTTTTCCACACGCTTCTTGCGACCCTGTTGACTATTTTGAATGAAACGCTTGATTGTTCGATGATCACGCTTCAGAAGCTTTGCAATTTTAAGACTGCTGCATCCCTCTGCAAGATATCTCACTATTTTTGACTTTTCTGAGCCTGTCAAGTCCTTCTTTTGACCCATTTTGCCAAAGGAAAGGAAGTTGCCTAATAATTATGCACACCTGATATAGGGTGTTGATGTCATTAGACCACACCCCTTCTCATTACAGAGATGCACATCACCTAATATGCTTAATTGGTAGTAGGCTTTCGAGCCTATACAGCTTGGAGTAAGACAACATGCATGAAGAGGATGATGTGGACAAAATACTCATTTGCCTAATAATTCTGCACTCCCTGTAAACACCAAGCTCCTTTTTTTGTGTAGCTGACAGCTGGTAACTGTGCAGGGGCGGATCTAGCAAAGCTTTTGCCAGGGGGCCAGGTAGGGCATTAACAGGGAAAGGTGGACACAAAGATATACTTTTCTTTCTTACTCTCATATAAAATATTTAGCTTTTATTAAATAGTTATCTGAATCTTACAACCAAAGTTTGTATAATAATACACAAGATTGGCTGTAGACCATTGTTCATCATTCAGAACACTGTGTAAAAATAACAAAAAACAAAAAGTGAATGCGAAAGTGCATACATATTTATTTTATGTGTTTGATGTGTGTGTCGGGGCATGGTCTGCAGTGCCGCTGCAGGGGAGGTGGACCCACGGGTGTAAAGTCTGTGCTCTCTTGGCTGTTTTTTGGGTGTGTGTTGGGCTATGAGTTGAAAAGCTACGGCTGCCTGTGTGGGTACACCAACCATGTGTGAAAAGTGGTCCATAACGTAATGCTTCAAAGCATGTTCATGCAAACATTGTCGGGGTCTGCCGTGATACAATGGGACTTCTGCTCATGAACCTCTGTGCACAGCGTCTGCAAATCGGGGCTGTACGAAGTCACCTCATCTTTACCCAAAACTGTAAGCTGTCATCTGTGAGGCGCGAGCGGTGTTTGTTTTTATCATAATTCATGGTGGAGAATGGCTGCTCTGCTGAGTTTTGCTCTCTGTAGCCGTATGAATGGCAAACTACACTGATTACCAGCGGCATAGGCACACATAAAATTTCTTCTGAAATTTTCGCTTTCTAGTTCTTATCATTATTATTATTATTATTTTCCTTTTTCCGCCTGAAATTTTGCGGTGTATCTCGACCCGCAGTTTTTGGACAAGCTTCATATATGTTACCTCATTTTGTGCGGCTGGATCTGGAATGGTGTGCTATGACTTTTGGTGTTTATGAATATTATAGTTTTTTAAATATTAATATTTTAGTGAAAATTTTCCCGCGCTCCTCTGCCAAACAGTTTTGACAATAGGGGTACATATGTTACATCATTTTGTGCGGCTGGAGCTGGGCTAGTATGGTGTGACTTTTGGTGTTTATAACTTTTATAGTTTTTGAAATATTTAGATTTTAGTGCAAATTTAGGCCAATTTCTAGGCTCCTGAGAAAGATTCTGCTTTTGGCACCATAGAAACAGACTTCATTTGTGGTGTCTTGGCTCTCTCTAGTGGTATACCGGGAGTAGTACAGCCGAAAAGATTTTATCCTTGTGTTGAAAACTCCATATCCCACAATTCATAGCACGCCTCTACAGAGTGAACAATGGCGGCCACCACTTCGTTTTATATGTCTTTTATTCGTGTTTCTAGGTCACAAAATAAACTTTTAAGATATTTTCAGGCGAGAATGTAGGTGTGTAAACTTCAAATATCTGCTTGTTTTATCAAGACATCCCATATTTAGCGACAGTGCTCTGACAACGTCGGTCCTGCCTGACAGCTAGCCGGCTACCTAGCTAGCTGCCGCACTTGGCTGCAAATGGATAGCGAGGGGACTCTCTCTGTCGTTTCACCTCCCCGGTCTCTCGCAAATGCTCGCATAGAATCGGAGTTACAGTTGGATGTGGAAAAAATAACTGAGTTGTTTGGTGGTGCTATAACGCGGAGCTACAACAGTGGGCAGCTATCCACCGGTGTATGACAGAAAGGACATGCCGCGACCGCCGATCGACCGGTGTTTGCTAACGCGGAGGTCAATCGTGGATCAGGGAAAGCGAAGGCAGGAGCGTGAGGTGAACTGAATTTCAGGTAAGAAGTTATGACCTGCACTCTATTTGGGTCAGATATAAACAGAGTTTAGGTGTAGTTTATTTAGCAGCAGTTCTCTTATGTGTTGCTGATAGCCGGCTAGCTAGCTAGCGCCGCTAGCATAGTTAGCTAGCACCGCTAGCGACCCTTCGTGAAAAAGCACCCAGGCTTGGCTTATATTGAGGCGGGTGAAACTCGTGTCAGCACCCGGTCGCTCGCCGACAGTATGTGTTTTAGCTGGACTTATTTTTCGTTTATATGGACCGATGATTTATTTATTTATTCATTTTAGTAACGGTATAAACAGTGAAAGGTGGTGGATTGGCCAGATGTAAACTTCAAATATCTGCTCGTGTTACCAAGACATCCCATATTAGCTCTGATGTTTTCGGTGCCTGCAAAGAGCTAGACAGGTAGCTAGCTAACCCGAGCTGGCTGTCTTTTTGACTCAGGGTCATAGCTGGACTTATTTTTCGTTTTTATGAGCCGATGAGGGTTTTTTTTTTAGTAACGGTACAAACAGTGAAAGGCGGTGGATTGTCCAGATGCTGGTCGATGTGGAAAAAATAACTGAGTTGTTTGGTAGTCGCTGACGCGGAGCTACAACCGAGGGCAGCTATCCACCGGTGTGTGTCAGAAAGAACATGCGGGGAACGAGGCGGCGAGGCGACCGCCGATCGACCGGTGGTAGATCGTGGATCAGGGAAACCGAAGGCAGGAGAAGCAGGCGGCTGCCGGTCGGAGCGTGAGGTGAACTGAATTTCAGGTAAGAAGTTATGACCTGCACTCTATTTGGGTCAGATATAAACCGAGTTTAGGTGTAGTTTATTTTCGTTGTGCTGACTTTTTACAATCAGTTATAATAACTCGTACTGCGTGGTAGCTAGCACGATGGAGTTTCTATACAGCTGTGTGCCCGCTAAGTTACTGATGTTGAACTTTATGACAGCCTCCCCTGTCATTCTCTCGCCTGTTCAAACTTCAGTCATGAAACTGATCAATGATCGGCTTTTCTCTCTTGTTTGTTTATCGCGCTAAACAACAGCAGCACGTTTAAGCTTGATCAGCTGTTGTTAGAATTCATTTGATTTTAATTTCTAGTATCAGCTGATGTTTGCTGGAGCCACAGCTGTAGAAGCGGCTGGTCAAAACCAGGAGATGACCTTACTGAATCATCAGAGCTGAACTGGTGATGGAGAAACAGGTTTACCTTTTTTTTAGGTGACATGAATGAGTTGAAGGGAAGTTATGAACTGTTTCTGAGAGAAATAAACACCAAGCTCCTTTTTTTATTTAGCTGACAGCTGGTAACTGTGCAGGGGCGGATCTAGCAAAGCTTTTGCCAGGGGGCCAGGTAGGGCATTAACAGAGAAAGGTGGACACAAAGATATACTTTTCTTTCTTACTCTCATACAGGGAGTGCAGAATTATTAGGCAAGTTGTATTTTTGAGGAATAATTTTATTATTGAACAACAACCATGTTCTCAATGAACCCAAAAAACACATTAATATCAAAGCTGAATGTTTTCGGAAGTAGTTTTTAGTTTGTGTTTAGTTTTAGCTATTTTAGGGGGATATCTGTGTGTGCAGGTGACTATTACTGTGCATAATTATTAGGCAACTTAACAAAAAACAAATATATACCCATTTCAATTATTTATTTTTACCAGTGAAACCAATATAACATCTCCACATTCACAAATATACATTTCTGACATTCAAAAACAAAACAAAAACAAATCAGCGACCAATATAGCCACCTTTCTTTGCAAGGACACTCAAAAGCCTGCCATCCATGGATTCTGTCAGTGTTTTGATCTGTTCACCATCAACATTGCGTGCAGCAGCAACCACAGCCTCCCAGACACTGTTCAGAGAGGTGTACTGTTTTCCCTCCTTGTAAATCTCACATTTGATGATGGACCACAGGTTCTCAATGGGGTTCAGATCAGGTGAACAAGGAGGCCATGTCATTAGTTTTTCTTCTTTTATACCCTTTCTTGCCAGCCACGCTGTGGAGTACTTGGACGCGTGTGATGGAGCATTGTCCTGCATGAAAATCATGTTTTTCTTGAAGGATGCAGACTTCTTCCTGTACCACTGCTTGAAGAAGGTGTCTTCCAGAAACTGGCAGTAGGACTGGGAGTTGAGCTTGACTCCATCCTCAACCCGAAAAGGCCCCACAAGCTCATCTTTGATGATACCAGCCCAAACCAGTACTCCACCTCCACCTTGCTGGCGTCTGAGTCGGACTGGAGCTCTCTGCCCTTTACCAGTCCAGCCACGGGCCCATCCATCTGGCCCATCAAGACTCACTCTCATTTCATCAGTCCATAAAACCTTAGAAAAATCAGTCTTGAGATATTTCTTGGCCCAGTCTTGACGTTTCAGCTTGTGTGTCTTGTTCAGTGGTGGTCGTCTTTCAGCCTTTCTTACCTTGGCCATGTCTCTGAGTATTGCACACCTTGTGCTTTTGGGCACTCCAGTGATGTTGCAGCTCTGAAATATGGCCAAACTGGTGGCAAGTGGCATCTTGGCAGCTGCACGCTTGACTTTTCTCAGTTCATGGGCAGTTATTTTGCGCCTTGGTTTTTCCACACGCTTCTTGCGACCCTGTTGACTATTTTGAATGAAACGCTTGATTGTTCGATGATCACGCTTCAGAAGCTTTGCAATTTTAAGACTGCTGCATCCCTCTGCAAGATATCTCACTATTTTTGACTTTTCTGAGCCTGTCAAGTCCTTCTTTTGACCCATTTTGCCAAAGGAAAGGAGGTTGCCTAATAATTATGCACACCTGATATAGGGTGTTGATGTCATTAGACCACACCCCTTCTCATTACAGAGATGCACATCACCTAATATGCTTAATTGGTAGTAGGCTTTCGAGCCTATACAGCTTGGAGTAAGACAACATGCATGAAGAGGATGATGTGGACAAAATACTCATTTGCCTAATAATTTTGCACTCCCTGTATAAAATATTTAGCTTTTATTAAATAGTTATCTGAATCTTACAACCAAAGTTTGTATAATAATACACAAGATTGGCTGTAGACCATTGTTCATCATTCAGAACACTGTGTAAAAATAACAAAAAACAAAAAGTGAATGCAAAAGTGCATAAATATTTATTTTACGTGTTTGATATGTGTGGCGGGGCGTGGTCTGCAGTGCCGCTGCAGGGGAGGTGGACCCACCTGAGGGGCATCTGCAATCACACCTCTCGGGCGTAGTCTGTGCTCTCTCGGCTGTTTTTTGGGTGTGTGTCGGGCTGTGAGTTGAAAAGCTACAGCTGGCTGGGAGGGTACACCAACCATGTGTGAAAAGTGGTCCATAACGTACTGGTTCAAAGTGTGTTCGTGCAAACATTGTCGGGGTCTGCCGTGGTACAGAGGGACTTCTGCTTATGAACCTGTGTGCACAGCGTCTGCAAATCCGGGCTGTACAAAGTGACCTCATCTTTACCCAAAACTGTAAGCTGTCATCTGTGAGGCGCGAGCGGTGTTTGTTTTTACCATAATTCATGGTGGAGAATGGCTGCTCTTCTGAGTTTTGCTGTCTGTAGCCGTATGAATGGAAAACTACACAGATTAGCAGCGGCATAGGCACACATAAAATTTCTTCTGAAATTTTCGCTTTCTAGTTGGCATATGTAACTGTTCAGATTAAAGAAAATGAAAAACAAACTGTTTGTTTTAGATGTCCATTTAGTTTTGGTGATTCGCCCAAACAGCGTGGTTACTTTACCAAGCCTTAACACCTTTTCACTCTTTTTTATGCTGTGGGCTGCAAGTGTGTAGATTTTAGTGCAGGCATAATGAAAAGTGAACATTGAAGTGTTATAGCTCTCTAAGGGTCTCTGCTTAATCAATCAATGCTGCTCTACTCGTGGCAGAAGGGCTCCCTCTAGTGGTAAAAGTGCTAATAGAAAAGTTGCGACCCTGCTCTGAGTGGTGATGCTGCAAGTTTCATTTCTCTTCACTGCAGCTAAAACCGGAGGAGTTCTTGAATACAAACCTCTGACACAAGTTGTGTTTGTGTGTTTTCTTTCAGAGCAAAGTCACGCAGATGCCAACACCTTCTTCTACCTGCTGATTGTGTCCTCAATCATCAGCTCCCTGTACACACTGATCTGGGATCTGCGTATGGACTGGGGTCTGTTTGATCGTGGAGCTGGCGAAAACATCTTCCTCAGAGAAGAAATCGTTTATCCACATAAGGTAGCGACTGGTTTAATCCCCGTGCCCATGGCGTCACACCCAAACAGCCACTAACCCCGTCTGCTCTGTGTCCAGGCCTACTACTACTGTGCTATTGTGGAAGACGTGATCCTGCGTTTTGCTTGGACGATCCAGATTTCTCTGATCACAATGACCAAGATCAACTCTGTGGGCGACATCTTGGCCACCGTGCTGGCTCCTCTTGAGGTCTTCAGGTGGGTCTGAACAAAGTTTGTTCCTTACGACGAGCTTCGCAGAGCACCCACGGTGACTCGTGTCGTCCTCCTCACCTTCCTCACTGCAGGCGTTTTGTGTGGAACTTCTTCCGTCTGGAGAACGAGCACCTGAACAACTGCGGTGAGTTTCGTGCGGTTCGGGATATCTCTGTGGCGCCACTCAACGCTGACGACCAGACGCTGCTGGAACAGATGATGGACCAGGAGGACGGAGTCCGGAACCGCTCGGGCAAGAAGACCTGGAAGAGGTCCCACAGCCTGTCGCTCCGACGCCCCCTGCTGTCCACCTCACAGTAAGAAACCATATGTGTGCCCGACATGGTGCACTTTTATTTCACTTTGAAGAAGAGTGCAGAGCTGGTATTACTGTAGCTGAAAAAAGTTATGCTTCTATTAAACATGAGACATGTAAGGATCACACATTCCTCTTCCTCGTCGTTGCTCCTGGAGATTATAAAACTGTCACACTGAACATTTTTTCATTAATTAAATGTGTTAAAAGATACTACACCCAAATGAAATAAAAAAAAATAGTTGTTCCTTCAGTAGAGGAAGTATTCAGATGTTATGTTGCATTACCAGGCTGTACAGCTGAGGTCCCTTATGTTCTGTTTCTATGGGCGTAATCAAGGAAACCCAGGATATGAACTCACCTTTTCCCACATCCTGGTGTTTGAGCTATGAAGAGATACCAAAAATCCAATTGTATGTGCAAAAATTATACTTTTTAATGCTAAAATATAATTATTGCTGTTTTACAAAAAACTTTTTTTATGAATATGTAAAATTACACTGATTTACTTTCATTCCTGAACACAAAAGTAGTTTTAGTGGCTGAGTGTCATTCTTGATTAATTTCCAGCTTCTCAGAGAAGTCAAATTGGTAATAAATGTAGGATTTAAAAAATATTACTGTGACATGTGTTTTCTTGTTTGTTAAATGCTGTATATGCCTTTGTCTGAATTCAAGTCACAAAGTGTTACAGAGTTACTGCAGAGCTCCAAACCTCCATTAACATCAGCACAGTAACTGTGCACCAGGAGCTTCATGGCATGGGTTTCAGTGGTCGAGCAGCTCCTGCAGGTGGCCCGGTGCTTTTGTGTATGGACCTGTGTGAAGACAATACTGACAACTGAGTGCATGAAAAAGCAGTCCATGCAGTTTTTTAAATAGTTAGTAATGTATAAGTAACGCAACGTGAAATGAAGTCTCGGTTTTGTCAGATATCGTCTGATTTTCTTCTTTTAATCGTCTTTATTTCAGATCGAAGAAGGACACCAAGGTGCTAATTGAAGATACTGACGATGAGGCCTTCAGCTGAGTCCACAGCATCGGCACACACACACACACACAAACACACACTTTACGACACTGTACTTATAAAGACCTCGTTCGCTAACACCTGACCTCAAAGCTCCTCCCTCGTAGTGTTAATGCGTAGGCCTACCCTTCAGTCTAGAAACCTTTAAGTGAGGACCGTCAGTCACTGTCCTCAGCTCTGGGAAACTTACCTCATCTTTACGTCCTTGTAAGTACAGTTGGTCTTTATAAGTATGGAAACAACACACACACACCTATAATGTAGAAACACACACAGAGATAGACCCGCTGAAGCACAAGTATAGTATAATATCGCTGCAGGTGAGGAGAGCCAATGCCACCCAGACAAACAGCCACACAGTCAGACAGATGGACAGACATCAAGGGAAACCTTCTGCACATAACCGGCGAGATAAGACCGCACTGCCCGGGGATTATCCTCTGCTTTTTTTTAAACTGACTTTTTTTAATATCTGTCTTTTACTTTTCTGTAGATTCTTCTTTTATTTCCTGAATTTGTTTAGAAGACGCTGCATAAAATAGGCTACCGACGACTGTTTGCACACCTACACTAGGATCAGCGGGGAGAAGTCAAAGCCAATCAAAAGACTAACAAACACAAACCGGAGGAAGGACTCTACACGCATATCACAGCATATCAGAACAAATCAACTGGTTTCAGCTTGTTGATTCTTTTTATACACCATCTCTCTCTCTCCTTGTTTTTTTTAATTTTTAATATTTTTTAGTTGTAATAACATCAGTGTGCAATCACAACCCTGGAGGCACTTGCAGGAAAAGTGCATTTATTACACAAAATCTTGTACTTGTACACAAAAAGGGAAATTTTGATTCAAACATTTCTAAGTCTGTGAAGTTCCTTTGTAATATTTGATGTGCATTATTACTCTGTTGTAGTTGTTAAGTCCTTTTACATTGTTGTTTATACTAGTCAGACTAGTTGGAGCATCCTCACGATGATTGTTAATGTGTTTTATAATGTTTGGAATGTTTTTCATGGTTGAACTTGTGCCACATTTTTAATGAGCTCAGAGTTAGGACCCTCGTTTATCCCCGACCTCTAATTAGTGCGTGAACGTGCCCTGTTAACTGCAGCAAATGTACATGCGTTACTTTTCTTTACATTAATTACCAAAGTTTTCTTTTTTATGAATGTGGCTGTGGCTGGGGTAGCTTCCTTTAACAAGCCTGCCAACTGATATGAAAACCAAACGTTTAATAGCAGATTGAAGTTTGCTCGCAGGCTGGAGATCACAGTGACATAAGCAGAGGTACAGCCAATCAGCTCGGTCCTGTTCCAGAAAGCAGGTTCAACAAATTCTAGGTTTTCGGGTCCAGAACAAGCAGATCGGAGTTGCTTCAAATCAACTCTGAGTGTGAGGAAACTAAGCCGTGATCAGTGCAGCGCTCATCAGCCAATAATGGGTTTGACTGTGGGCTACGACGTTTAGCATAAAAGTAAATGAAAAACAAATAGGGGGTCAAAGTCAGCAGTGTCCACTCAGTCATTCTTTACTTAAACTGAATCCAACCAAACTATATCTGAGTTTGGCACAATTACAGTGGAAAATAAATTATTTGTAGACGTCTATTCAATTCAGTTCAGTTTTATTGAACAGTCTATTTAACAGTTTCATTTCCAAAGGTGAACATATTTCAGAATGAAATGGAATCAGGACACATCCAGATACTCCAGATGTGTCAAACTTATTTTAAAATGCTTTCAGAACCTGAAAGTCGCTGAAGATGCTGAAATCTTCCTGTCATCTCCGATGTGAAAGCTAATGTGATTACTACAGTAATGCACACTGTCAGGTATCAGTGCACGGCATCTCATGGACAACCTGACAGATTCCCGACTGCCCACAGAGCTAGAAGGATCCTATCGAGCAGAGCCGGTAATAAATCCGTGGTCGCTGACTCTGCTGTTACACTGATGACAGATTTATTATGAAAGCAGCCACGTTAACAATAAACAACAAGCTAACATATAAATGGGATTGGACTGTTTGTAAGGACCAGCTTCTGTTCCACTTGGTGCTTTAAGACTGACTGCACGAATGAGAAAACCTCAAAAGTTGTTTAAAGAAAATCTGTCAGTGAGCAGTTTAATTATAGAGAGTCTGTTGCCCCGGTAACTGACCCAATGTTTAGATTAATCACGTCTCTAAAACATCAAATCCACAGTTTCTCACTCAAGTTTTCATTAAATCTGTTCCCTGGAACGTGGCCCAGGTAAAGCACTTTTAGATTTCACTGAGCTCAGTGAGTCCTGTCAGTTTTAAAACCGATGTGCCGGATCATGTTTTTGCATCTTGTCTTAATATGAACTCATTTGGTTCTCCTTCTATTGCATTGGTTCTCCGGACCATGGTAGTCCTGAGTAATGGTTGTTTCGCCTCCCATCCAAAATAACAGAATTCCCATGATTACTGACGGCGGCGCTGCAGTGTTGCCAGATTTGGTGGTTTTCCATCCAGCTGCAGGTAAACGGTCGTTTCGTTCGGGTAATACAATCCATAATGATTAATAACAAAACAAAACTGGGCTACCTCTAAGACCATCAGGGGACTTGGCAGTGGTCAAACACTTAATAAGCTCGTTCTCAGCTCTTTAACAATAAAGCTTTCGGCTGTGGCTTTATTTCCCGAGAGACCGCCGCAGCGGATGGATCTGCATGCTTGATTTGGTGCAGATTTTACACCGGATGCTCTTTCTGATGCAATCGCTCTTGCTTGGGATGATACTAGAAGCCCTCTGTGATCCCGCTCTCTTCCCGGTCTTAAACCCGAGCCCTTCACATCTAAAGCTGTAACAATAGTAACCATTATCCACGATCTGTGACAATTTTGAGCCACGAGAACAGTCAGGTGTCTTTGCTTCTGTAACACACACTTGAGCTTAAACGTTGCTTCACTAATTTTAAAATGTAGTCAGTAACAGCTGAGATGAATGCGCTGCGTGTCTGGCCAATGCTATTACCAGCCACTGGTTTAAGTTTCAAGCTTCTTCTCCTGTTAAAGGCCCCCTGGCTGTCAGAGAAACGATGGCGACGCTTTAACGCTGGCGTCTACGTGTGCGTGTTTGACCCTCTCGCTCTGCTGTTCCTCCCTGTGGCTACACTGTGTCACCACCCACCAGGGAGCTACAAGACCGATTTATTACAGAAATCTCTCCTGTTTCTGATTCTTCTCTTTTTTCTCCTCCTCATAGTGGCTGAAAAGCCTCCGAGTGCAATGAGCTTAATGTGAACTTGAAAAAGCTGGAAAGTAAAACTGTGCCGTATCTGTTTAAAGTTTAGAAGGTGGATGGAGTGTCTGTCCGTTTAAACACACAGCATGACTTTATACACACATTAAACATGACACACACACACGCACACGCATTGCCTCTCTCTTGTGTCAGAGAGCACAAACACTACAGCAGATAGTTTTGTAAAAAGGCTCCGTTGTCTTGCCTGCATGCTGCTTTTTGTTTTACATTGTACATAGATGTTAATTTATTTGACATAATGTGTATATTAGTAATCATTGTAGCCACTGACAATGATTGATTTCATACGTTGCCATTTCTGCTCCAGAGCAAACAGTATTTTGGAGGCGACGAGGAGATTTTTGATCGTTCACAATCCCGCACTCTATTTTTCCCCTCCATGTGTAAATCTGTTGAAACGTGTTTGTATAAAAATAGAAGAAAAAAAACGAATCCACAAAGATGGAGAACGTGATCAGTCGTACCTTGTTGGTGATTCCTTCGTATTTAGATATAAATGGGGCTCGAGGAGAAGGACGAGGTGGGGGGACGGACTCCAGCGTCCTCAAGCTGAAGCTGTTCATACATTTGTGAATGTGCATGAAAATATTGTGGACATCATATCTATTGTTGTTAGTCGCCCTGCAGAGTACTGTGGGAGGGCACAGGACGAGACCCCAGTCCGGGGAGGAACCACACCACAACAACAAGATACCGCTAAACTGATCCGCCCGTGTACTTCTTGAATATGAAGGATCTTTATCTGCTCACTGGAAGCATTTCAAGGTGCTTTGATGTGAGAAAAACAGATGTTTTAGTGATTAGTGTCTGTCTGCAGATGTTCAGTGTGTGTAACCCGCTGACAAAAACAAAAAACAGGGTGATTTTGTACAGATGTTAGACGATGATAAGCCCTGACATCCCTCTTTTTTTCCCCTCACGAGTGAAGGTTTTGTTTTCACTGCCTGCTGAAACCTTCACAATGTTAAAGTGCTCGATATCTGTGCATCCCCCCCTCCCTCGATGTTGTTTGTACCCTTTTCTCTAAACTAGCTGAACGTGATAGTACCTGTAGTTTGGTAGATGGATGTTCTACTTTGATAAGACACTTAAAAATTTAAAAAGATGACAGAATAACTACATTGTGGCTAAATGTGACTTAAAGAGACATGAAGGGAAAATGTCTTACATGCTGAACCATCCTCCCCGAGTCCCTTTTACAAAGTAGTTTGTACATGTCGAGTGTATAACACTGTTCTATGATGGTTTTTCTGATGGTATTTGTATTTCTGTATACACTTTGGTGATCCTGTCATATCTGGGTTTTATAAACCACGATTATTTTTAAAGCTCACTTGGCCTCTCGACTCTTCTTTTAACTGCTGCTACATATTCTGTTCTGCAAACCTTTATCTGCGATCTGCGTCTCCACCCTGCAGCAGGGCCCCAATGCAGCTCTGTGAATATAAAAATAAACCTCAACACATATGCATTACGGTTAGTTTTTGCACTTTAACAGTGTTCTTTGGTTTCTTTTGCATTTTATGATTCGTGTTCGTTTCATGTCTGCACTGTATTGTGCGGTTTTGAAGTTGATTCTTCACCCGCTCTTGTGCTTAAGTAGGTCTGTCCAACAGCGCTGGCAGCCTTTGGGGATTTGAGGTCTTTCTCTCTTTTCTTTCTTTTTTTTAATTCCCAGTGGGCAGACAGACGGCGTCACATTCAGCGTGCCAACCAGGAGAAATGAATCATTCTGAGAAGCATGAAAAATCACGCTTGTTGGCAGAGAGAAAGCCCCCACAAAAATCCAAGGAGAACACAGTGAACTTTGTTGAATCATCATGTAAAAAAGCTCTCATAATCCAGCTGAAGCATCACAGCAGTTTTTCTCCCCCTCAGGGAAAAAATGTTTATTCCTAACCTTGGAAGCCACCGCGGCACTGCGTCAGATTTATGGCTCTTCTGGAGCGTTTAGCGTGTCATGTGACCAGTTTACCTAGATACCTCTGAGCATCATTTAATAATGATCTAATTTGTAACAAAATCTGACTACTGGACCCATTATATTTTGTTTTGTTGGAAAAGTGGACAATGATTATTCTTATTTAAATACAGAGTTGTGCAACAGTCTAATTTCTTTCTATTTTGCTCCGAAAATGGGGTCCAGTAATTTATTGATGCTTGTGCAAACAGTGTAAAAGGCAAACAGAGTTTGTGCATTTCTAATGAGCTTAAAGTCAATATTTGGCATGACCACAGTCTGAACTCTGTTGTGCAGCTTTGTTGTAATTCTGCAAGTGTTCAGGAATAGTTCTCCAGGCTCCTTAAAGGACATCCAGAGCTCTTCTTTGGATGTTGGCCGTCTTTGTTCTGTTGAGCTATGCTTTTACTGCACTGTCAGTGTGTTTGGGGTCACTGTCATGCTGAAAAATGAAGCCATTAACAATCAGATGCCTTCCAGATGGTTTTACATGATTACAATCTGGCACTTTGATTTGTTCATCAATCCTTCAAGTTTGACAAGATCCCCAACACCACTGGCTTCAGTCTGCCCCAGATCATGACACAGCCTATAGCCATATTTGGGCATAAAGACAAGGGGTTTTAACCAAAAATGTCAAATTCGGCCTCAACTGCTGATTTTTGCTCCAGTTCTTATGTAATTTGGCATACCTCCGCCTTTTCTTCCTGTTCCCGTCCTTAATAATTGCCTTTTTATATCCATATTTTCTCTGAAGCCATTTCTAACCAAGCTTTGGTGAACAGTAGATGGATCAACTGAAAGGCCAGATGTTCTCTCAGGTCCTGTTTCAGGTCTTTGCTCTGTAGCTTTTTCCCTTTTTCTGACATCAGTCATCTACTGTATGCAGTTTTTTTGTAGACCACTTCTCTTTTTTTTACTCGTCCAGTTTCTTCAATTTTCTAAATGACACAGATTTTTTTGCTAATCACTTAGTTTGTTACTATTCCATGTCTGTCAAACTGTTTCATCTGTGGCATGTTTCATAGATTCAACTAAGAAATAACAACAGATTCGGTTTTGTGACATGAAGTTAGCTACGTGCTAAGATGTCTGTTACAACACTGGTTTTGGTGCATTTTTAATTCTTCAGTTATTCACAGGTACATCACTGGACTCCAACTGTGTAAAATAATGAGCCAGTGTCTACAGAAAAACTCTGAAGGCCTGGAGAACTATTGCTCAAGAGCGTCCATCTCCTTGGAAGTCAGATCTAAATGTGGGCTGTCAAACTTTTGCACATACCTTTTAAAAATAAATGACTCTTTAGTTATCGAAGCAGCTGCAGGTTTGCTACTATTGTCGTTTGAGCTCCAGGTGTTTTTGTCGGTCAGATTATCTCCTCATGTCTTACAGGAACTTTACAGGCTCCATCTGCACACACAGACACTCCTCAACAGTGACTGAGTTGCGTCGGCGAGGCTGTGTTGGTTAAACTCAACGACAAACAAGCTGCTAGTCAACATCTAAGAAGTTCACAACTAGGTTGTTTATTTTATGATAACTGATACAGGATAAATGTTATACATTCTATTTTAACACTGATATTTCGATTTTATTTTCAATGTCAGTATGCAAAAAAAGAACAATGCAAAATTAAACATTTGGTGATGAATATGATACAATTTGATCTTCATTAATATTAAACCAATTAATTTTAAGGACTCCTTGTTGCCCAGTGATAACTTGTTTAGCTACAACACAAAAAAGGGGGAAATACAAAAAAATAAACAACAAACATCAAGAGTTGGCTGACAGCAAACACTGTAGAGAACCACATGTATCGATCAACCTGTGTAGATGCATATATAAAAATACAGGATCCCTGTTGTGTGTATATATGCACATACAGTAATAACGCATTTACTATAGTTGTAGAGCCTGCAGTGGGCCTACAATTAGACAAAAATGAAGAGAGCAGGATACACATACATACACACGTTTACCATAATCTCCCCATATAAACACACAGAAACCAACCAACCGACCCACAGGCAGGCTCTCCGGCTTTAGAGGCTAAAAACTACACTTGACTTAAAAAAAGAAAAGAGAAAGAAAAAAAACAGACATTCACATTTCTCAAACAAATTCCATGATCTCATGAGTCCTCACCTGATCAGCTGACTCTGTCCGTCAGCCTTAAAAACGTTACTGCCACCACAGAAGCTCGAATGATGAAGATGCTAAAGGATGATGAACTCCGTTCGTCCTGGTGCGTTCCTCGTCCCGCCAATCAGGGCCGAGCTGGCTCTCATTGATTACTTCACTGTCTGTTGGCCCTCGTCCCCACATCGTCACTCCTCTCACTCACTGACTCACTGCATTTCTGCCAGTTTCTTCATCCGTGAGTCAGAGTGAATGAGCGAGCACGTCGTGGAGGAACGTGGAGACACGACTGCAGCTGTTTATGTCTGTGTTTAGTGTACGTATGTCCTTTGCGTTCATGCATTTACCTGTGTGTGTGTGTGTGTGTGTGCGCGTGTGCATTACTGTCCATCTCTGTGCAGGCCTCTACGGTGAAGAAGGGGCTTTGCTACCGCTGTAATGAACCTGGTATCTGTTGACCATCTGCCCCTTCACTTCAGTCGAGAGGCAGGTAGTCTTGCAGGGGATGAGATCCTCCTCATCTTCGCCCATTAGCCAGTTCTGTACGGAGCGTTCAGCCGAGGCTGTAACGTGATTGGTCAGCCAGCCCTGGTGCCACTTGTCGAAGCGTTCGTGCTGGTTCGCTGCCACTCTGTGCTGCGACTGTGAAGGAAGAAGACAAACTGTCAGAGACTTGTCACTGAGAGACAAAACCGGATTTAACAAGCAGAAAACTAGCAGGGTTGGATTTCTTTTCTTCAGCAGAGCTCTGACGAGACCCACGCAGAGGACGGATGTCTAAAATTAAACTCAGATGCCAGCCTACCTTCCTGGCCTTGACGAGGGCCCCTCTGCGGTACATGTAGTCCTCAGAGTTCATGACAAACACCATCTTGTGAGTGTTGAGTTTAAATCGACAGTCGAGACTGCCGGCGTTTTCCACGCCCAGCTGGCGGTGCCACTCTCTCCTGCAGCGCATCGCCTCCACCTGTCGCACTTGCCAGCGGCGAAAACGGCGAAGGTTCCTGAAAAAAATCAAGACACGGTGCGGATTACAAAAAACTGCCTTGACATATTCTCAGGGTGCCTGAAAGACATCCGTTATACCCTGTTGATCTTTACAAATGTTATCTGAGATGACAGCAGATCTGTCATCAGATACCTTTGACAGAGCGTTCCCATAATGCTACCAGCTGAGGCACAACGAACCAAACATAAAAACATGAAATCAATCAAAATCAATTTGGGGACACAGTTTTGTAAGTTTTACTTGATTTTCAGTTGAACAAATTCCGTCCAGTCTAATACACATAAAAGAGAAATGCACCATCACAGCACAACGTTTATTAAAAATAAGACACGTAATGCAGAAGGTGTGCAGGAATTCAAAAGCACTTTGGTTTCTCTTTCCAAGTATAATGAAATATAATATATTACAGATCCATTTCCACTGTCACACCTTTATTCTGCTGATATTTATACTGTCACATAAGTAGAAACACAGCCTAAAGCAGTAAGTCTTCGCCATGTTCATTCATCTGTCATACCTGGGCAGAAATACGGGTTTGAAGAAGTAGCCCTCTGCTTGAGAGCACAGACTGGACTCTGTTCCTACAAACTGCTCCATGTAGCTCGACAGGCACTAACAGAGGAAAGAGCAAGTTCCAACGCGTTTAATCAAAGTCAAGTTATTCATTTCCAAGTTTCTGGCGTGTAAACAAGTTTAAAAATTGTTAATAAATAAGTGTTTACCTGAACATCTAGTGGGTCATCAGCCTGGGCCTCCTCAGTGTCCAGCAGCTCGATGGTCATTGTCACTTGACCCTTGTTTTGAATAAACATCACCTGATGACAAAAACAAAAAACCCACATTTGAATGACCTCACTACACCTGAATAAAAACTATGACCCAAACATGTAGTCAGCATAGCACAGAACTATGTGACAAAGGCCTGTGCTTTATTCAAACAATTACTTTACTGTAATTTCCCAAACTAAAGGGCCCCACGTGGCTGTGCAGCGCTCGGCAGACCATAGTCTGAATGTTATAGCTGTGTACGGTCACTGAGGGGCAGTACCAAACATATTTGGAGCAACTAGTCTATAGAAGGCCCTTATGGGTTTTTTTGCTGCTGTTGGTTCACCTTCATTGAACGTCTTTGTCTGTCTGTGATTCTCATTCTGCTGTTTGGATCGGATTATTTTTTTATATTTCTTCCACTCTGAGCTGAGCTCTGGCTCATTTCCAATCAACCTACATCTAACATCATCATCATCACCAGGTTTGTGTTGTTTTGGTAGAATTGCACACAAGCACATCTGCATTGCAATCTTTCAATCTTTTTAGTAAAGTTCCTGCACAAATGAACATAAACAATGAATTCATCTTGAATCAAAGATGGACAGCAGTATGCCAGATATCTGGGAGAGAAATTAAAAACAGTCTGTACCCAACCAAAGAGATGCCAAGAGGGAGAAGTGGCCTCATGTTGTGGCGTTCTTGGTTCTGCCATATCATACCGTCCACAATAATACACTCTCTCTCTCCCCCCCCGCCCTCCTCACAAAAGTGTTATACCGTCCGGTCAGTAGTATATCGTTTATTATCCCTAGCATGCACACAACACAAGCCCAAGCATATCTGAGAGCAAGAGCAACATGTCAGTCTCTGATGACGATTTAGTATCTGAAGGAGAGTTCAGCAACCTCCAACAAAGCGCATGCTGAGCAAAATTTGTAAGAAAGCTAAACATGAAAACAACAACCGTGATGAGGCACAAAAAAAAAAAAAAAAAAAAAAACCACCACCAGGCCATGACAGCATGCAAGGAGGAGAAACAATCAACCCAAACCTAAACAAATGACTCAACCGAGCGCTGAAGCTAGCTGATCTCCACATGACAGGGAGACCAAACGGTAGATGCAAAGCACTGATGCGGTCACACGGTGGTAAACGAGGGCTTCAAGCAAGGTCAATATCCCAATATTCAACACTGTGCAGCTCCTGAAGAGTTACAAGATTAAAATTCTTAAGTCTCATTGTTAAAAAAAGGTGCTCAGCAGTTATGTTATACTTGTACTTAAAATTTCTAAGGAAACCACTACTTACACTACTTTTGTGCTTAGAGTCACACTTCAAATGAGGTACTCTCTCAATGCCCTTCATGTTTTTTTTTAATGTATAGTCATAAATATCATTATGCATAAAGTTTCTTGAATTAGTGTTTTCTGCTGTGATGCACTTCGGGACCCCTACTGGGCTCACAGGGCTGTACAGCAAGGTGAGAGGTTTGCACATCAACAAATCCTGAAAGATAAAATTTCTCAACACTGTACTGCTTTCTCATTTGAATAATAACATCTATAAAAAAACACAAACAAGCAAGCAAACTGTTTGGATCCCAGAAAAGCATGTCCATTCTTCTACAACCGGTAATCAAGTATTCAACACCTGTTATCAAAGCGTTAGTACCAGAGAAAGGTAGCATCTGATTATATTGAAGTGTAAATGTGTTTATCACGCTGTGGTACAGCTGGCTGTCGTTACATAAAATAATTTCAGGTCCACAAAAATGTAGTTAAATCTCAGTCATTAGTTGGAAGGTGAAATTTCAATCGACTGCACGAAAGGCCTCGAACAGCACGAGAAAAATGTAAAGAATGAATCCTTGGGAAAAAAAACCCTCCAATACTTGGACTGGATGAGTGAGCTGGCTTTTGTTTTCCTACAATCACGATCCCTGTCCGTAAAACATTCCTTTACAAAAACAGCTTAAGTGATGCACTTTCCTTTTATGGGTACATTTAGTCCTCTGAAATTTTTACTGTCCTGTGAAACTGCAGAGCAGCATATTTTTACTGCAGAGAAGGATAATCTGAAATAGTTTCACTACTTCAAACAACAGCTGTGTGTCAGGCCCAAGCGTTTAATCCACTGTGCTCACCTTGAAGCAGTTCTCTTCAGCCATCACTCGCTCAGCTTTCCACTGGTAGCTGGTCTCCCAAGCTGCTCTAACACACTGTGAGGACAGGTTCCCCCCGGCTGCCCCTCGTTTCCTCTCAGCCAGGTAAAGGTCAACCACTTGCAGACACACCTCGTCGCTCACCAGGTGCTGCAACTTTAGTCAAAGAGGTAAATATTAGAATATGCTAGTATTCACATTACAGAGTCACGGGACTTACAGAATTAACCTGTGTGTGAAACTGCATACCTGTCGGATGATGTTGTGGATGACTTTGTCGATGGTGAAGCCGATATAGGCGTGGATGGTGAACATCTCCCTCAGCGTGTCCTCATATTGTGTAGAGTCCAGGTTACCATCAAGCAAACTGCGCACCATATCGAGGAAAGCTGGGTAATACTCCTCTAACTCCACCTCACCTGTGGAAGGGAAAGGACAGCACTTTTGTTAGAGCAGCTGCTCATTAAATCATCCGTGTGGATGTGCAGTGGAGACCCTGTCCCACTGTCCTGGCAACCAAAAGCAGCTATTTACAAAAGGCAGGCCTGATGTGTGTTTGTACTGATCTGAAGAAGGGTTGCAGCAACAGGTCAGTTATTAGAAACTATCGGTTAAAATGACCAAATATTTTAAATTTTCTCAAACAAGAGTTTTTTCTGTGTTTTATATTACAAGGAATGTAATATTGTGGCCTAAGACACTCTACATGTACAGCTTGCAATATGCTGAACAAGAATTTAGTTTGTTTTTAATAACCGGTTAACCTAGTCCTAAACAGACTTTTAGGTCAGGTATGGACCAGTTAAAGTGCCTTTAACTGGTCCATACAGGTCCTGCAAATCTGTTCAGAGCATCAAAAAAAGTCTTTCACCACAGATTTCTTCCCTAAAAAAAACAACAACAATGCTACTACAACACTCAGAGTATGAACAAAGTCAACTAAATAAAGGTTTACAGTACACGTAGCATTAGTAGAATATTCATTTTCCCCCAGTTTATTTTAGTGTTCATAGCCGTGCTGTTTTAAAAACAGAAATGTTTCAACATATCTGGAACATTATTTCCTTTAAATAAGATTAATGTTTGCTAAAGTGTGACTTACACCAATTTAAAAGCACATTCTGATTCAGTGCACATTTATTGAAACCAATTATCTAATCGTCTTGATGAAGTAACTTGTATATTACAGCGTGTGATTATTGCTCAGTGATCTGGAATAAATCCACCCACACTGAGCTTACCTGTCTACATCACAGCTGACCAACCCCACTTAAAAATCAAACACCTGACGACTTAAGATGTAACTGTAAACACAGACTGGACTTACTGGGCTGTTTGAGGCGGAGCTCCATAGCGAGGTCACACGCCTTTTCCCTCCGTCCCTCTGCCATCAGCAGCCTCTCTCTGCTCTGCTCAGCTCGATGCTCCAGCAGCTGCCGTTCTGCTTGTCGGTAAACCCGCAGCAGCCGCGAACACAGAGTCTGGTGCAGCCGCAAAAAGAAATACCAGTTGTTGTTGACAAAAAACAGGTTGTAGACACCATCCAGCTCCTTTTGGTGCTCTGCTTCGGGGTCACGAAGGTCCACCTTCTCCCCGGCTGCACCCGAGCTCATCTCCATAGGTGTAGACCCCGGGGTCGGTGTGGATCCAGCAGGCTGGCTTATGCTGCTTGAGGTGGTCGAGGCTTCGTTTTCTGCAGGTTGGGATGGGCTGCAGCGCCTCCTCCTGGACTCTCCGTTGAGCTGCTGCTGCGGTTGGGACTGGGTCTGGGACTGTGATTGGACAGGTTGGGGCTGAGACTGACAACTGCTGGCTGCTGCTCCTGATGCATTATTACCATTTCCTCCTCCGCCTGCTGCGGTGGTGGCGGTTCCACCTCCTCCTTTATCGCCTCCCTCTTCCGGCTCAGCCTCCTCATCCGTCCATTCTTCAGTATCACTGAGCTCGCCGCGGCGGGAGAAGAACAGGTCGGGGACAAAGTGCTGGATGATGCGTTTGATGTGGTCCTTGTCATCTTTGTGAATGGTTGGCTGTCGTTTAACGTGGTAGATGATGAGTGAGGCAGCATCCTCCAGGATTTGTTTGTCCTCATAAGTAAACACCATGTGAGGTTCACTGGATGAGGCTGAACCATTACGGCTTTGTTGGCCAACACCACCTTCTTCTGTGCTCTGCTCCTGACGCTGAGGTAAAAAGAAGAAAATCAGACAGGCCAAGCAGAAAAGTGGAAACCTTTGAGGTTTCACTGAACTCTGACAAATCCCTTCAACAAAAAAACAACAAGACCTGCACTCAATGTCCTTTACTCTGTTGCTCTGAAGCTTTTGACTGAAACACCATCTTCATTATGAGAGCAAAGCCATTTAAGGAAAACTATATAGCTCCATGTTCTTACTACAAATGCTACTGTAGCTTTGCATGGACTCACAATTCATAGTAATGCTTATTTGTTTCAGTTCAGGCACTCAACTCATCTCCTGTCTGGAAAAACTGTTTTAGCTCCTCCCCCTTTAAGTCCACCCTCCGCATACGTTAGCTGTCCTCTAATTGGCTGTCCATGACAAACAAAAGGTTTGAACAGCAGGAGGCGGGGCTGGTGGTCAGAGCTTTGCCCAGGGATTTTGGCTCATAGGGATTACCCAGAAAGAAAGAAAGAAAGAAACTCAGAATGAGCAGAGCTGCTGTAACAGGCTGCGCCGGAAGTTATAAATATGCAACTTCAGTCAGGTGACGCATGTGGTGCACCTGACTGATGAATTGTAAGCACCAGAATAATCTTTTTAAATTTTAGAAAATGTGAGAGGATAATATTCAGGTTACACTATAATGAACACTTTTATGCCCTCTCATTGAGTCTGACTCTTCTTATGATTATACAAAAGCGATTATGCAGGACTGCTATATCAGGCTTCACACCTCGTTATCTTTTCATCACCATTCAAGGTCGCGGATAGAGGAGTGTTTACCTCGTCGTAGATGCTTTCAATCTCATTAAGAAGACTTTTTGACCGCAGGGCCTTCATATCGTTCTGTTTGAAGTTGACTCCTTGGTGGTCGAGGGACTTCAGGTAGGCCTTCTCGTACTGCTCCCTCCAAATCTTATTGAAACCCTGCTGGGCCTCTCTCCACTCTTCCTCCTTAGCTTTCAACCTGGAGAGGAAAGAAAAGCTTTAAAGTTGATGCCTAAAAAAACATTCATGTACTTTAATCTATTTTGTCACCACAGTGTGTTTGTTTTTTCACATGTTAGACTGGAAGGAAAAAGGCAGTTCTTCAGAAAGCACTATTCGTGTAGCAGGGTGCACAAAGACCTCCATGTTGATACAAGGATCTTGCTCACGCTGTCAGCAGCTGAATATTCCCATCATATTGTCACTTGCTTAAATCTCTCAGCTGGTCATGTAAACAGAAGTATAATCAACAGTTTTCCTACTATAGCCACAGTGATGTAAACATTAGCTGTGTTGGTTCAACATCCTGCTATTTCATATGCATATGAAAGAATATTGTAGCTATAATGCTTAAAGTGTCTGCACATGTCAGATGTCACTGGGGAATTCTGAGATAAAGAGATTGTCCTGACCTCTTCAGCACCACAGGCACAGCAGTAGCAGGACTCCTCTTCAGGCCCTCGATGATCTCAGGGGCTTTGTCGCCATAGATACGATACACAGCACGACGCTGGATGACCTCAGAGGTGCCGCCCAGGCAGTCGTCTAATCTGAATCGGTCCTGGTCCTCTGGTGAGAGGCGAGACAGCTTCTTCTGGACACTCTCTAGGACTCTGATGGTGGCCAAGTTTGTCTCCAGAACAACATCCAACTAAAGAATAAGTGTTAGAGACGGCTTTTAGAGGGCATCTTCTAAAGCTTAGCTACACGCAATATACATGTTTAAGAATAAAACATCCTCGGGGTCACAAAATATATTTTCTACTTGTTAAAAACACTCATTAAGATGCACATACCTCAAATCTTTCATCCTCACAGCGATGCAGCTGCTCCTCATAAGGAGTCTTCTTGGAGCTAACAAAGGTTGAATCTTCTGACCAGGAGGGGAAAGACACCCAGGTGTCATTCAATACCTGTACACATACAGATAAAAACATAAGTTTTCATGCCAACACACTTTTCTGTGGTAACACTTTAAAGATTGCTTTTTATGCTCATTTACACCTTGATATTTTTACTCTAGACTTTAGAAAGTACAATTAAGTTACAATATCATCGCCTGATCAATCTGCTGTAGCACAGATCCCTTTAAGGCATCTTTCTACTGATTGGGTGCCCCTCACACCCAAAATATTTGAAGAGAGGGTACGCGAGGCGGCCATGCTGACAGCATGCTTTATCAAGAAGGCATATTTTAGGGCTATGCTCTCTTTATGACATCAAACAGAGCCAGAAGTAAGAAAAACATGCAGGAAAGATTTAAAGCAGCCTGGAGGCTGAGCCTCAGTGATTACTTGTACATATGCTGCCTTTGTTATTTGAAACTTTTCTATGAGAAAAGGAAAAACATCTTTAAGGTACATACTGTCTCCCTGTCCTTACTGTACTCATCTTATTCTGCATAACCATAATCCACTAACAGCTACTAGGCCATTAATTAGGATTTCTTCCCCTCAACATGCTCCTGATGACTGCTAAGTAACAGACACTTCTGAAATTACAATCGTAATATGGCATTAGGGCCAAAGTTTCTCTTAGGTGGTCACACTATGTGCATACTGCTGAGCAAACAGTACATCTGTGTATACATGTGCTCCTAACTGAATGTGTAACCTTTTGCTATGGTTCAACGTTTTCAAAAGTGAGTTCCTGTTTTTGTGTACTTTGCACTCGAGACAGAAACACATGCACAAGCAACACACTTTTCCCCCGTTGGTTTCCCACCATTTCACTAAAATACAGGTGGCAATAAAGTGTGAGAAAATGTGAGAAGACTGACTCGCAGCTTCATTCAGACACGCCCACAACAGTCGGAAAGAGAGCAATGATGGCTCTCTGGAGCACAAGATATTCACTATATCTGTAAAACGTTACATCAGTGATACATAAAGTGACATATGAGGTCACATATGAGGTCAGAGTCTTGTACATCACTGTGGTTATTCAGAGTTTTGAAAAGGGAATTATTTATACAGTGTTATTTCCTGTTAGATACTGATCAGGGATATGGTTAGATGATCAACTGAAAGATTCCACATCAGGTCTTTGCTGGATTTTATTTTCCCCATTTCTTAAGGACATGACTTTCAGATACTGTTCATCAGCTGTAGAGAATTTTTTAGGTTTGACACTTATTTTGTCTGCCACTTGTCCGGTTTTCCAGTTCCCTCAAATTTTTTAAGGACACACTGCACACCATGCTGAGAAATGACAAGTTTCTGCTAATAGCTTTTTAGGACTCAATCTGCTGGCCTAGAAATATTATTTTATGCCTGTCAAACTGTTACTGTTGGCATTATACTGATTCAAAATGGCATGGTTTTAAAACATAGTGATAGTAAAATTTTTCTAAAAAACAACTGATTAGAAAACTAAATTGATTAGTTGAGTGTTACGTGTAGACAACACCGATTCATCACTTGAGTTAGGAGCCGTTATGCTTGGACGATTCAGTGTTAAGTTGATCAAATTTGTCATTTAATATTCAAGTCAAACAAACTTAAAGAGGGAAAGTCGACACTCAAGAAGTGTGATTTTGTAAAAGCCTGCGCGTTTACCTCAAACGGCTAAAAGCATGCAAGCTGTAACTTATGGACTCTGATGTTTATCAACCAGGGTTGATGATGAAATAAATGTGGGGGAAAAAAACAAAAAAGAAAAAAAACTTGTTAGCCAGATTCAGCCCTGTGTGCATAAGAGCTCACTAACATACACAGCAGCTGTTTTCATAAAGGAAGAGCTTTGAGACATCCTCATATTTGGCAGCCTGAAGGTGTGAGACAGAAACTTCAGGTGGCAACCTCGCCCACCCCCTCATGTTATGTTAGGTTTAGGGAGTCCTCAAAAACAATGACATTCTTAGGTGAGCTGAGCGAGGGACAAAGGCACAAAAGAGGCATGCAAAAATAACAGGAATCATAATATTGTGCGTATCTATACATCAGTTTCTATGCATGCAGTTCAAACTTGTGCTATGTTGAAAGAAAATAAACATTTAAATTCAGACATCAAGCCAACATGTTAAGATGCTGTCAAATATAAAGGAACAGATGAAAGGGGCTAAAATGCACACAGATGACTTTAAGCAATGAAATGATGCAGTGATTTTTGTTTGGTAAAATCTAAGTAGATATACCTCCTTGCATAAGGCCGTGCGCCCACTGCATTTAGGCTGCTGGTAGGTCTTGGGCAGTGCTCTATAGCTGGACCCCAGGCGCTTGCAGGAGGCATAATCCACCTCCCTGCCCCCTCCTCCCTCCATGTAACGATCCGACAGCCCTGACACAGCATGAGAGAGCTCTTTGTCCCCGAGAAATGACTTGAACTGTGTGTACAGTTCAGGAAACTTCCTGCAAGGATATGGACAAAATTATTAATGACAGATAATTGAAGTACATCTGGTATTCTCGGCTAGTATAAAAAGCCATGTGACGACCATTTAGAGATAACTTTCAAATTTGTAAAGTTGACCTGAATGTCCTATCTGAAAACAAAAAAAACAAACAATGTCTTAATATTTGTTGCCCTTTGCTGCACTAACGCTGGATATTAGCATCACAAACCATTTCCACATTAGTTTGTCTCTTTTTATCCATCTCAAAATTCTTTCCATCCACTCACCCCAAGAAAGGAGTAACAAGCTGTAGCAGCTCAGCTCCTGAAACAACTTCTTGGTTAAACAAGGCGATGCAGCGCAGGAAGTTCTCATATACTTCCTGGCTTTTAAACAGGCGACGAACCTAAACGACAGTTGGGTTGACAATAAAATTCGCTCAATCACTTTAAAAAAAGTTTCTGTTTAAAAAAAAAAAAAAAAAAAGAGGAAACATTATGGGATTAAAAATTTAGTATAAAAAATTAAATAAATAAAATCCAGAATTACAGGCCAGAAGAATAATCCCTCACCTTATCAAAGAAGGAAAATTCTCTTAAGACTCCATGTTTGCCAACCGAAGCAAAGGACTGATCTTTGGTACAGGAATACTTCATTTTTTTCTAAATAAAGAAAAGAATAAAATCTGAACATCACAAACTTTAATTATCAAAGTGTCTGTGACTGCTTTTGGAAAATCCCAAACAGCTGTTGAAACTTTTAAAGAAACAAGTTTGTTTGTGCAACACAAAATTATTTTCTAGCAAATGAGTTGGTGCTGATGAAATGAAGTAAAGGAATGCAAATACTCGGTAATTATGTTACAGGTTTCTGAGACACATTTTGTCCAGTATGTTGCAGGCTGTAGTGTCCATAGTGTCCAGTAAATGGCATACATCATGTTGCTTACATGCAACACATTAACTTATTGAAATGACTCAATAATGTTGCAGATTTAAAAACCTGATACTCAGTAAGTTGTTTTCAATTAAACTGTTACTGTGTTACTTAACACATACTTATTTATCTGTATATGAAAATTTACCAAAGTAAAATAAAATAAAAATAAATAAAAAGTATAAAATAAAATATAAAGTCCACAATGGTAACAGATGTTCTGTAGTGTCTGTAACAAGAATGGTTTCTTTCAAAGCTCCATCTCTCTCTCTCTCTTTAATTAATCGTGAATACGTCAAAATTTTACACCTTATTTCACAAGATGATGAAGTTGCAGAAACAATCATAAAAAATTAGCATATAACAGACCTATTGTTTTTGCTCATAATGCACAGCTTTTGTCTCTTTCACTGACCCGCTGAAGAGCGAAGAACCTACCTTGAGCAGTGGGGACATATGCTGGAGAAGTATGGGCCTCGGTCTCTTTTTGTTCTGTTTGGTTATCATGTCCTCTTCTTCTGTCCTTTTCAGCTGCTCTTTCCCCCCGGTGAGCGAACTGCCTGTGAACTACAGAAGAGGAGGCACATGGACAAAAAAAGCTCAGTTGTACTTCTTGGGACTTTGGGAACCGACTGACAGAAAAACGTTTTTGACAAGTTATATATTCAGCTGTTCAAAAGCGGCACTTCACTGTGAATATGCGAATATTATCATGATGGCGTTTCAGAGCAGTAAATATACAAAATGTCACTGTTGTAAACTGTGTTAAAATAACTGGAAATGAGAAATGTTGCTTTCATGCCCAACTGCAAATTGTTTCTGTTCAAACTGTGCAGATTTTCATCTGCTTCCAAAGTGGAACATCAGAAATATCCATCTACTGCTGCTCAACTCACCAGTGATCTCTTGGCATCGGGCAAGAATTGTCCAAACTCAGCCAGCAGGTCTTCTTGTCCCTTGAAGAGACTGGCAACTTTAGAAAACACCTCATCTTCTGTCATCCCACTGCTGCCTCGACTGCCTCGACTCTCCTTCACCTCCAGCTGTTCCTTCTGAAATGTTGTTGGGGTGGAGAGATAGATATAGGACACACACACACACAAAATAAAAACAAAACTCAGAAACTGCAAATAAAAATCCTACACCTTTTATGCTATGAATATGCAGTATTAATGGCCTTACTTCTACAGTACCTGATATGTGTGAAGAATTTCTAGGAAGGCTCTATAGATCTCTGGATGGTCCAGGAAACGGTTTTTAATCTTGTTGACATAGCTGATGGCGCTATCAAATTCTACGGGGCTCGTCTCTGAGGCAGGCGGGGACACAGATGAGGTGGCTGCTGGATTTTGGCTCTCTCTGCTGGTCAGGGGAAGAGAAAGTCTGCTGGGAGGCTCTGGAGGTCCTGCTGCTGACGAAGACAGGGGCTCTGTTGTGGCCACCTTGACTTCACTGGTCTGGGCAGGTCCCACTTCAGAGTGAGAGGAAGAGGCACTACCCGAGGTCGCAGCAACAGCAGGAGCGACGGGACTCTTCCCCTGTGGGCTTGGGGATACCTGCACACGAGAGATGCATTAAGAAAAAGACCGTTTATTTACTACTTGGGGAGAAATATCTGTTTGTATATGCTGGTGCAGGAGCACCAGCTTTAATGTGCTTTATATTAAACATTCAAACATACGTTGGCTCTGTGGGTTTGTTTTAAATCCCTCCCTTAGCAGTGTATAAACTCTATATAACACAATAACAATTGTAATTGTAGACAAAAGGTACACAGTAAACATAAAACACTAAATATAAAAAAATTATTTAACAGAAAAAGCTTACCTAAACTTGCATAGGTTTTAGAAAAGAAAAGCATGCATCATGCAGACTGTCACTGGATGTTTATATAAATGTGTTTGTAATCTAAATTCAGTATTAAAGGAAAGTAGTTCTGATGCAAATCCCAAGTCACACTAACATTACACCTAAGATTGCCCAAATCCCATTATCTTGCCATCCACTACCTAAGCACGATCCATCTCTCAGAACAAAACATCACTGGAAGTTAGTTCCCAGCTTTTACTTTAAAATAATAAAATTGTACACAGAAACTGAAAGAGCTTAAACATATAAAAGTTTAACTCAATCTGACACGGACCAAATAGGTTTTGAATGCCACCGAGTGAAATCATTACAAATTCCTCAGTGTAGTTATTTTTGTATCAGACCGTAAAATTCTTTTAAAGTCTAACATAGATTCCTAATCTCTGAAATTCTTTTTATATACAACTTGTATATATTTGGCTCTTTGTGATGGGATTTAAGTGCTTGTTTCAGCCAAACATGCACAGGAAGAAGCAGAACTCCAGCTGAAATTTTGTTCAACTACCAGACAGACAAATCTGCTGTCACATTTTGTAGTGAAACCTTCGTGAGGGCTTTTTCAGGCAGATCATTCAGCTGAAGTTCAGGGCAGTAGAAGCACACCTGTTTCCTCCTAAGATGTTCTGTGGTCTTAAACATATAATGCCGTCAGCATACCCTGCTGTACATTGTATTCAGATATCAGTAAAGCAGAAAGCATGTTTTTCTTTAAAAAGAGTATCTTACCTGTGCAGAGAAAGGAGACTGAAGGAAAGCCATCCCATTCTTAGGGACCTCTATCCGATACCCCGGTGGCAAGAAGGCATTGAAGCCCAAGACGAGGTCTGGGTGTCCATGAAACAGTTGTGATACACGGTTTATCACTCCCGGTGTGTCGATGCTATTTCAGAAGACATACGGATACTTTAGAAGTTTGGTTGAGAAACACTGATTAAGTACTTCTCTCAAACACCACAAAGCACAAACAGAAAACAAGTTATTAATAAGCGCTATACAAGTTAGCTTTAAAGAAAAAGAAGCAAAGAGGAAATGCTTTTAGTCCTCGTTTAATTTCAAGATAATAATACCTGTCGCATAATTATAGTAAGAAGCTATGTGCAGTATCATATGCACTGATAAACTCCAGATTGTGAAACAGAACTAGTCAAGGATTAAACTGCACAACGTAATGAAACTCCATACACAAGCAGCACAATCACCATCTAAAGAATATGTATGGGAATGTATGTCATTAAGAATGCATTACTAGAACTCCTATTACTTCTGGTTTTCACCTTAGCAGAGGTACAGCTGCCAGTTGGTCACAAGATTATACAAAAACCATTAAGCTGAATTTCATAACACTTGGTGGCGTATGGGGAAATGAAGATCCCACTGTATTTTAAAGTGGATCTGGACCACCTCCCTTAAAAACTGCACAACAGAAATCAGTGTGTTCCCTGTGTTCCCTGTGTGCCCCTGTATAGTAGTTACTTGTGGTTTGTTTGCATAAATGCCCAATGATACCTCTGCGACTTGAACTCCTTCATGATGTCGAGAAACTTGTTATATATCCCAGGGTCATTCGCAAAACGAATTTTGACTTGGTCCAGATATGACAAGGCATCTTCAACCTAAACATGGAGAAGAAGAAGGAAAAATCAGTACAGAGCAAAGCACAGACAGCCTCAGCTGGATGTATGGAGCAGCATTTTCCCCAGCATCCAGTCATGGTGCTCACGGTAGATAATTTTACAGCTACAAAGCTTGTTTACAGATTTCAAATGCTACGTTTTGCATTTATTAATAAATGCATTTATTTGCGATTTGTACTATGAAATTACAGGTAGCCCCATCGTACAGATTTGTCTCAGTGCTGCATACGTGAAGTTACGTGAATGCTGACCGATTTCTTCACTATCAGCCAAAGTGCAACATCAACAAATCCTCTGGTTAGCAGTACAAGCTGTACAACTAACGCTAAAATAAATAAATAACTGGGCATACACAAGAGACACCAGGCAGCTTTTGTTCATTACTCCACTGCTTTCTTTCGCTACCACAGCTAGGCTAGTTTAGGTTGCGCTAAAGGGGGAAAAAATGTCTTCACACAAGCCATTGTCACAAATAGTCCACATCTTAAAGAGGGTTGTTGTAGCTAACGTTTAGCCAGTCGACTGACGATAATAACTCCACCAACACTTGCAACACCTACCCGCATACAAATTTATACAATATGTTTAGTCACAGCTGGTCCCCGGCCAACAGTGTCGCGTTGGCAAAAACAGTACGACATATTAAAACACTACTATAACAAAGAAACGTGTACTGAAGCTGCTAATGAAGTGAAATAGCCGTTCTTGGCTAGCCTGGCTGACGTCCTCCACTTTGTTCGGGGTGGCTGAAAAAACGAACAAGGAGGAACTTCCCACAAACGAGGTCTGAGTTAACGTTTGCTCACAGAAGCACTTATTGATATGGCAAATGAGAAAGTACCACTAACTGTGCCACTCCACTGTCACTCGCACATACACTAAACGAAACACAGCTTCTAAATCCAACATTAAATGTCAACGTTAGGCTGTTTAGCAATGAATTACTTTTAATAGGCCAGCGAGCTAACTAACGTTAGCCAGCCGTTCCTTTCACTACTCTCGACGACAGTAGAGAGAAAGAGAAAAAAAAAGCCTCAAATCCAATGCAATGATCCGACGAACAAAATGGTTCTGACTCTCAGCCACTTTTCCCTTGTCATGTCCGTTGTCTCCTTACCTTCAGCTTCTGGAAGTGCTGCTGCTGCACTTGCTTTTGTGTTATAACGTAAGGCTTGTCTTGAATTTGGTTTATTTGCTTCGCGGTGCTGTGCGCCTGAATCTTCGCCATTATCCCGGCGACAGGAGGCTCGAGAGCCGCTACCACAACTTGAGGGAAGCTTCGGCGTTACCTCCAGTTGTTGGCTAGCCGACAAACCTTGCTCTCGGTCGGGAAGCCAGCCTGCCAGCAAGCAACCCTACTCTGCCTAGCTGGACAGTCTAGGTACAGAGGCAAAAAAAAAAAAAAAAAAAAAAGGACGGGAAATCCAGCAGAATGAAGGTTGATGACAGACAACCTGCTACTCTCGGTGACTTTGATGAAACATCACCATCGAATTAAACGAGCCCAGGCGAGAAGTATCGGAAAATAAGCCCAGAGACAATGGTTACCGTTTTTCGTATTTAAAAAAAACTAAAGCCTGTCTCTTTAAATTCGGCGGCAGCGCTCTGTCTTGGCGTCCGGAAGCCAGAGTAGGAGTGAAAAAAAAAATTAAAAAAATTAAAAAAAGTGAAAAATTGAACTGCGCAGTCGCAGCGATGGGAGGAGCTGAGTTCACAAGAATCAGATTGCTCCACTCCCCCTTCACTGCTACAAAGGAGCAGCGCTACTCCATGCAAAGGATGGTTGCACACTCCACAACGGTGCCCACGAATACGAGCTCGACGGTGGACCGAATGCCGACTGTGAGAAAGATCGATACAGGGCTATTGATAGACACCTACGGCTCATTCAGAGGGCATTCACAATGGATTCAGCTTGGTTTTCCAACGCAGGAGCCAGAGGCAGTTTTAAACAACTTCAATGGATATGAGGACGCAAAGAAGAAAGGAACAAATATTTCGCTTCAAAAGGGTTTATTAGTGACTGATTTACACATGGTAAGACATTAGGAGTAATGATGACAAATGAGAGAAAAAACAAACAAACACCATTTGTGCATTAAATATCTACAACACAGTGTTCATTCTACCACTGAAAGGTGCTGAAAGGAATCCATCATAGTATTCAACTATGGGGACTTTGCTGCTAGTTTCCACCTTTGTAACCACTGCTGAAAAGTCAGTCCTCCTTTACTGACCTCAGGAAGAACATGCTGGGCTGGCCTTTCCCACCTACAACACACAAAACAGGGAAGTTAACCAGAGAATGAGACGCTGGACTACTGAGCAAGGGCATGAATGGAAAATAATTAGAGCCAATAAATTCAGTTAGATATTGGCCTCAGATAGATGTACTGGCATGAATGTTTTGGCAGGGTTAAATTCAAGCCATGAAGTCATTTACAAATGGTGTAATCACCTGTGTGTAGATAGGCAAGTTAACAGTAAGGTTTAAGACTTAGTTTACTACCAATGAATTAAGAAAGCTGGTCTTTTTTCTTTTCTTTTTTTTTAAATAGATTGAGCTGCAAAACTATAATTAGATGAATTAAACCACTATCAGCCAGTTTCTGTACCTGGATTAAGCTTCTACATTTTCTACAAAAAAATCTAAAATCTAGAAGATCACCAGTAAAAAAAGGTTTTAGTCCAAGACTGTATATTCACTCTGGAATAATGAGATGTCAGTCAGTCAGTAATAATCAGAATCACTGACCAGGTGTAATTTATCCATCACATTATGGTAACCAGTTAAAAATGGCAAGTACATTTATCTCTTCATAATGGACTCCAGCAACAAAAGCCTCGTCAGACAATCAATGAAAGATCATTAAAACTGCCTAAATCACTTACATTTGGAAAGAAAAAACACATACAAAAGTGTGCACGAATAATCTTAGTATTGTCTAAAGGTTAAACCAGGAAGTAGTTCTAATGAGTGTTTAAAACATGCTTTTTTAGTGATAACTCATCCATTCACTTGCAGATGTTGTTCAGGTAACTGTGTCACTCTAGGTAATTCCCAGATCTCAATTTGTAAAAATACACCCAGATTAGAAAGGAGAAATCTCGATTAAGCAGCAATTAAAATAATAATAATAACAGGTCATCGATTTAAGAACTGTGTCTCACCAATAAGAGATGGCAGTTTTGACTTGGTCCCCATAAGAAAGGCCCTGTGCACAGCGGTGAGTGAGCCCTCTGACTCTTGGTACCAAAGACTTGAGAAGCTTTTGGTCCTCCTCCATGACTCTGGACAGGAGAGCTAAGAGTGCAGACAGACAGCAGTATGTTACTAAAAATCCACCGAGCATTTTATTTTTTGTGGAAATTTCCTAACATATTAAGTACGTGTACACCAAACACTGCCCTCATTTGTGTTTAAAGCAAACGCTTCTCTCTTGATAAGTTCTCCTGGTTACCTTTTTGATCAGATGCCTCCAGCTGATCCGCTTCCTTCTTTATCTTCTGCAGAGTGGCAGAGTGAAGCTGAAGTAACTGACGGAGAAAACGCAGCTCAAGCTGTTGTGAGCGAGATCGGGAACACAACTCCTCCGGAGCCTGAAGTTGGGTGTGAAAGTCAGAGAAAGTCAAAAAAGTTACTAGTATGCAATATATGAGGAAAAATAAAAAAGTGAAAAAGGACACCTCCCAGCAGCTTTGGTATATGTAACTCTATTTTCCTTCTGCTCAGTGAAACTGGCTTTCAAAGATGCAATTTTTGTCATCTCTGGTTGTGAGGGGTTCAGCATCGATCAATGACAGTCCGTTACAATCACTTAGGGCACATTTAAGAGTTGGCTGCAAACACTGATTTTGTAGAAAATCATTTGAGAAAGAGCCACAGGAAAACACAAGTGATGTTAGGATAGTGAGACGGTCACAAAGTCCCTTTAGAAGATTTCTTTGGAGGCCATTACCCAGGCAGCATGACTGAATAAACTGTTTTAGTGACTGAAATTACAAGTTGAATATTTTAAAATAATACAACACAAAAATCATGATGTCACCAGTTCAGAACAATGCTCCACTGACTGACATCTACTTTTACTGAAGCAAATGACTCAGTCACACTAAAGTAAGATCATCATAGTAACCTCCTTTCAGCAAAGGAAGGAAGGAAGAATGAAGTGGTTGCCCGGTGACTGCATTTAATTTTTTTTAGCGTTAAGCAACCGACTCCAGCTGGACGCCCTGAGTTTGAGCATGCAACACTCTCAAACTCTGGCGACCACCTTCAATCACAAGGCGACTGCAAAGGTTGTCTGCAAATAATCAGTCTAATTTACAAACACAGACAGTCTGCCTGAATGATGCAATCATTCGGAGTCAGCTGAAGAGAAGAGCTCGTCTGCAGAGCGTTCATTTGTAAGAGAAGACTCTAACTGCCTGTCGATTTGCAATAAACTGCTGACCTGCAGTAACTACGTCCCCATTTGTGAAAGAATTTGTTTTAAACCTATGAGGTTCTGGCTGGGCTCTTAATGCAAGTAATTAAATGAATTTCTGTGGTATTTAGATGGTAAGGGAGGGACACAGATTTGCAATTTTCGCTAATTAATCACCATATCATTATAAACAGATTGCAACCGTAGCAAAACATGACTGTGAGAGTGAGCAGAATCAAAGAGAAAACAGTAAAACTGCAACACTTTACACACTATATGCCAAAAATCACCTTGTACAGAGGGAATGCCAGACTCTGACACAAGCTGCTGAAGGTCGGGGACTGCAAGCGATGGATGGACAACCATGATGCAGGAATTCGTTGCATACTAAACAAAACAAAATGGAATTATATTTCTGGTCAGTGAATGTCACCCCTGGACAAGGACAACAATTAAATATGTTTTTGTTTTGATTCACTGCAGCTGGGGCCACAGATGTACCACCAATGAGGCAAATATAGGGATACCAAGCAACATGCTCATACCCTTCGATAGTTCTGCGGTCCAGTGAAAGAAGTGAAACTGCTCCCATCTGTCTGGCCTCCTTAGACACAGCGTTCCTTAGACTGTTGGCTGCAGCGGTCACATCTTCAAATTGTGGCATTAGTTTTGCCTGGATGAATTCCTCTAACTGAGACAAAACGCAAAGATTAAAATCCTCAGAGTGCTACAAAAAAACATAAGAATTAAATTTTAGTCACTCTCGTTTTTCACCCCAGACTGAAGCCTCTCATCAAACATATTTCACTGTCATTGATCCTGACCTCTCTGTGAAGATGAATCAGCTGCGTCTTTGCTGTCGAGTTCCCCTTAATCAGACCTCTGATCTGCTCTTGTCTGAGAAGCTGTAAAGACAAGAAAGCAGAACATGATTATTTTTATGATGTAACAAATGCTGACGAAAAGTCAGTCTTCTCACACCTAGCAAACATAAGACATCTAGACCAAAGATCTACAGTATATAATACATGTAGAAAATATTTCATCCAAAAATACTGTCTGTCAACTCTCACCACTAGTTGTCTGAAGTCCAGTATGCTCTGCCACTGGCTGCGAAGGCTTCTTAGCGCCTCCTGTCGACTTTGGGCATGTTGGTCAAGTTGGATGCAGCGGTCTCTGATATAATCCCTGGCAGCTGCCTGCATCACACACTGTAGTTCCACCTCAAGAGCTGATCTAAGAGTTCAGAGCGCAAGGAAAATAAAAAGCACAAGTAGAAGACAAGACAAAATTATTGCCTCTAAAGATATTACCACTAATTAAAATGAACTCACATAGCTGTTTTCAAACAGGATGCAAATACAAAGTTTAAAACTGAGTTGACAACAGAAAAATTGTATCGTTCAGATAAAAACAACAATAACAGTGGCTGTTTGTTGGACCTTTTTTTCCCCCCTCACAGAAACCCAACTCCCAAGTTGCAGTACTGCAAAAAAAAAAATAACAAAATGCATGGCAAAGGCAGAGATTGAATTGGAATGAACTTACAGTGCCAAGGAATCATCCTGGAGCTCATCTCTAATACTGGACACCTCGAGCTCAGCGTCCTTCTTACGGGTTTGCAGCTGGTTTTTGAGCTGCTGGACTCTGGAGCGAGTCTGGGCCAGTTCCACCAAGCTCTGCTCCACTTCTTCCCACGCAGCCTGCAGCAACAATCACATGCGGGTCCATGCATAAAAAGTTACCAATCGCAGATTCCAGGAAAAAGAAAGAGATGATCATGGTTTGATCACGATTTTATGTATCAGGACATAATGTGTGAAAAATAAGTCCACCCTTACTGCTTCTGCATATTTCATTAACTGATCATCAGCAAATGTGAGCACCACTATAGAAGCAGAACTTTTGGCACTTTGCGGTTCAAATATGTGCCACCACTGTTGCTACCCATGAGGGTTTATAAGTCCCTTCCCAAACAATTTAAAGTCAATTATCCTACAGTGAGAAAGATTATTCATGATACCCTTGGTATCTACAAGCTTAGTTCTACAAGCTATTGAATCATATGGTGTGTTTAACCTTTGACAGTGTTTCTGCATTTTGGATTCGTTTTTGTTAAATCAACAATGATATGGTTTAATATGCCATGTGCTCTTGTTCGTCTCCGTTTGTATTTACCTCATTTTAAGACCAGGTAGGGACCAGATTATTTTTATTATGTCCTGATATGTAAACTGTTAACAGGGGGTGTGAACATGGTTTCATCTGCGTTTCTGTTGGTATACTGCAATGTGACCGCACCTCTAAGAGGGTTTTAACTGGTGGTAACTCATTTTCCTCTTCTGCTGACATATCCAGAAGGTGGTCGCTTTCATAGCGGAACCTGCATGCCAAAAAACAAATAAATTTTAAAAATGCATTACACTGAAAATCGGAAATCTTGAAGCATGACGTGAAATGAAAGATCCCAATCACTGCCTTACTGCAGAGCTGTTACATCCCGTGTCACGTCCAGAGACGACAGTTTCTCCTCCAATACCTTCTGCTCTCTTGAAGCCAAATACAGCAGCGCTGATAGAACATGGTTTGGAGGGTAAGCACCCAACATGTTCTGGTGACACAACAAGCAACAGCATATTAATGCAAAGTCAAAATTAAAGACAATGTTAACACAAATACAAAAATATTTTGTAAAATCAGACACAAACACACCAACCTCAACAGCACTCAGCCAGTACTGGAATACAGCAGTCCTCTGCTCACGGGTCATACTACAGGGAAAACAAACAAACACAAAAATAAATACATTTTAAAAGCTGAATAACTTAAATCGAGTACAGTCTGTGGTCCTTACTGTGTGGCTGCAGAGTGCTGTGTTTTCGATTCACACTCTTGTAAAGACTGATAGAAGTGGACCCTGTCGTCACACAGCTCTCTCACATCACGCTAAAGAAAGAAAACAAAGGTAATGAATGATTTCATGAAGTCAGCAGCTGATATGCTACAGTTGCCTCGGTAAGCAACTAATTCCAGATTTGTGCGAATGTTAAAATTTCTCCCAGCATACATTAGGTAAGGTTAGGTGAAGTAATGTTGGGTTAACTGGTAACTATAAATTGGCCCCAAGTCTGAATGTCTGTCTGATGGATAGAAAACACACAGAGCGGCTATACACAGAGCCTCCAAAGCGGCTGTATTTGCTATTTCTGTCTGATAAACATTCTAAATTTTAAACTTAAGTAAAACACAGATTCGGGCATGTTTTACCAGAACTTGTGCCTCTGTTGCCACTTTGACATTGAGGTTGTCATTGTCTCTGTTGCAAGAAGATTTATCAAACAGCACTTCAATTTCTGCTTTTCTGCAATAAACACACACACAAAAAGAAAAATGTGTAAAAGGTATTGCGTCTCTTTTTCACTTAAAATGTATTAGTAAATGTTCTGCCTTACCTGGCCATCTGTTCCAGAGCCTGGCAGTGCACACTGATCTGTTGCACATCATCAGAAAGATATTTGCGGCTTGAGATGCAGCGCTGCCTGAAAGCCTGAAGCAGCAGCTCTCTGCGTTGGCCGTCTTCCACCTGGGCCCAGGTTCGACTGATAGAGTTGTCTGTGTAATCACAGCAGAAAATGCAGCTATTAAACGCAAATGGCAAAATAGTAGACAAAAACCTTTTCAGCCCTTTGTGGTATAACTAATATATTTGAGCTGAACTTGTCACCATGTGAAATGTGTGAAAAAGATATTTTTTCAGAACTTCTCTCATTTTAACTTTAATTATTTTATCTTTATATAAGAAAACAATCACAAGGTGCAACTCAGTACATTTTTAAAGAAACCATATACACAACATCAGACATGTTTGCCTCTAATCAAAGTAGTGACAACACATCAAATTCATAGGTGTTTTAAAACAAAACTGTGTTAACACAGTTATTCCCAAATGAGTCCTGCCAAGTCCAAAGACATGCACGGTCTTTGTGTTAGTGTCTAATGTGCACTGCGTGTCACTCAGCAGGATAGGCTCCAGTCCCCTCACAACCCTGACTGGAGGAAAATTATGGAGGGATGGCTGGAAGTCCAGCCCACAGTACATATGTTGGACTAACCTTGTGTGGCCATCTGCTCCTCTGTAACGCTCATCTGAGAGTCCAGGTGACTAATCTCTTCTTTCAGCTGCTCTATCTTCTTCTGGAGATCTTTACGCTTTGCAGCCTCACTCTGGCCCTCAGCCTGACAAGACCGCACACCAGTAAACACAAACATAGCTTTTACAGAAACTCCCCTTTGTGAAGTGCAATCACTAACAATTAAACTAAATTACAACTGCTGGGGAAAAGAAATAAGTTGCAGCCTACCTCTTTGTCTTGAAGCGATTTATACCTAATAACAATGTCAAGGATAACAGAGCAAATAAATAACAAAGAAAGGCAAAGAAAACAAAACAAAGAAAGTCTGTTGGAAAGAAGCTGGAAGCTTTGCAGATCAAGTCAAGACCAAAAAGGATACCACTGAAGATTGCCACGCATGATCCTCACATTCCTAAAAAGACAGAAATCAGTCAGAGATTGCAGTTTATTTTAGAAAACAGGCCATTCATGCAAATGTTTTTTCTTTTGTAATGAACCAGAGTCCTGAGTAAATGTTTGAGGACAGGAAATGAGCCGTGTTCTAGTTATAATTTAGTGATCAAAAGGTTTAAAAACAAAAACAAAAAGCAAGCGAGAACAAAGTCTCACCTTTGCTGGAAAACATGCTGGATGACATATTTCCATATCGACTTCCCCGTCCCAACACAGAGTCTGGAAAACAATCAACATTAGTTCAAGGCTAAAAAGTTAGGTAATAACATTGATGACAGGTAACATAAGTGTAGATACCTACGTTTTAAAATAGCTGTCATTAGGCAGTCTGTCCGGGGACAGCCCAAACTCCTCTGTCGCCCAGCGTTTCAAGTCCTGAACAAGATTTCTGTCTGCCATCCTGACAAATAACAGCTGGTAACGAGCTACAGCTAAAGCGAGAAACAACAACAGGAGACTATTATCATCAGCCAGCGTAGTTAGCTTAATGAGTGCACGTAATTCACAGATGTCCCTCCAACTTACCGTGCTCCCACGAAAGATGCCTCTTTAATTCAATAAAAACAGGTTACGGTGCTCACACGGGAATATTTTTTAACCTAAACCTACTCAAACTTTCAAGTTCCCGCCTGTCAACAGCATTTCCGATTAACGACCACAGAGGAAGAGGAAAAGGAGAAGTACCGCCACCTGCTGGCTTGGAGAGCAATCACAACTACAGCCATTTGCTGTCATCAGCACAGACTGTGCCTTAGCTTTGATTTTACACAAATATCTCACATGATGAAAATCATGTAATGATCCAGAAGCCAATATTCATTTTTTTATTTTTAAATGTGGAGATGATTTAAAAGATGTTGTTTGTCATGTTATTTATTGCACTGTTTAACCCAAGAATCTAATGTGCTAATCACATGGCATCTAATCAGGGATATTTGGCATATATACATGCTCATGACAACCTGCTGAAGTTCAAACCAAGCATCAGAATGGAGATGAAAGGCGATTTAAGTGACTTTGAATTTGCCGTGTTGATGTTAGAGGTCAAGGGAATACAACTCGTTTCACCCAAGGGATGCAGAAGAGCACCTTTGAATGCAGATGAGCTACAGCAGCAGAAGACCATACTATGTGCCCATCAGCCAGGAACAAGAAATTGAGGCTTTAATTCATACTGGCTCATCAAACGTGAACAACAAAAGCTTGGTAAAACTTTGTCCGGTCTGATCAGGCTTAATTTTTGCTTTCACATTCACACGGTAAAGCCAGTTTGATGCAAACAACATGAAAGCATGGCATCACCCTGCCCTGCGCGAGTGGTTCAGGCTGGTTGATGATGGTGTGATGGTGTGAGGAATATCATCTCGGCACACCGGATCCAGAAGTATCAGCTGAGCATCACTTAAATGCGACAGCCTACCTGAGTTCTGCTGCTGACCATATTCCCTTATGACCACAGTGTACTCATCTTCTGATGGTTGCTTCTGGGGAGGATAACGTGCCACATCACAAAACTCGAATGATCTAAAACTGTTTTTTCTTAAACACTGCAACAAGTTTACCAGAATCTCTGAGGAATGTTTCCAGTAGCTTGTTCAATTTATGCCGCAAAGAAATTATAACAATTCTGAATGCATTAGCGGGTTTTCCATCCATGCTGTACAAGTTGTGAAATAAATAAATATACACAAAGTCAGAAAGTGGCTCTTTTATTTGTTTTACTGCAAATAATCAGCAATTCAGCAGACGTCTAAATGCACAGCATTAGACTTTTTTGTATTCAGTCACCTCCTCTCAACCACAGTCCAAAGGTCACAATAATCATGGTGCTTGGTTTTTTTTGTTTGTTTGTTTTTTTTTAATTTACTCATAGTATAACATGTCATTAAATCACTCCAAACTTCCATCCTATGAGAAATGGTGTAAAAATAAGTCTCTGAATGTCTGTTGTATAATAAGTATGTTAAATAAATTAAAGATGAGGTAAACAAAACACATTTCAGATGATATCAATATTCTTAAGGCTTGTGATTTCTAGTTTTGTATACTGACAAAAGTTTAAATAAAACAAAAAACACCCACTTTTACATTTTTTAAGCATATAATAAAAATAATACATTCACAGCAGGTGCAAAAGAATTTTTCACACAATTTAAAAAAATAAAGCTAGGTGTTGCCGTCATTCCCTTTGTGAAAAGAACACTCACAATAAGCCTCTGATTGTACTGTATGTCTTTAGCACCAGGCGGATGAGCTATCCGCCGATGATGGCAGGATTTTATTTCTTTTTAAAAAGGTGCTTGAAGTCACCGTATCTTCTTAAAGAGATTTAAAACTGATACAGATTCCTGAAACAAAAAAATGAAGAAACTTGGTTAATGTTTTCAGCAGGTATTAAAATGGGCGGGGGGGGTTGTTGTTAATGCGTTCTCACCTTTGTCGAGCGCGTTTTATTGAAAACGTTCCAGAAGCGTAACGTCTCGTCTCCAGCTCCCGTCACAATCGCCTCACCGTCTGGAGACATGGCCTAAAGAGTACAACAAGTCATTAGAATTTTATCTTAATAATGTTCTTATTTATATTATCAATGGAGAAAAAAACAAACAAACCAGACTGACCAGGTAGAGCACTCGGTAGGAGTGTCCTGTAAGCTTGGCCACCTGAGTGAGAGCTGGATATTTCCACACCAAGATTTGATTCTGAGAGTATCCGTGGGTGCTTACCTGAAAAAGAAAAGCATTTGTTTGCTTTTTGTTGCTTTTAACAGTGAACTCGTTTGTGTATGTGTGATGGACCGAGCTGAAAAAGCAGGAGTCACAGGAATGATCAGAAAATGGGTTTTCATTTATTTAACCCAAAAAATTCTATTTACAAACAGTAAATGTTGAGCTCATGAAAGAGTTCAAAGAAACGGTGAACTGTGACCTCAACAAACCAAACAAACATAACTGACCTAAACAGGAAATGACACACATAACAGCTGATCAGATCACTATGACACAACAGGAGTAAGTAAACAAAACACAGTCATAAACCACAAAGACGATGCAGCACAGTCTAGTTTGTTAATAAACTAAACACCAAAGAAGAAAATCAAAACAACTAAACCCTAAACTCAAACATTTAATTACAGAAAACACACATTCTCCCCCTTCAGCAGGAAGTGGTGGTGCGGTCCAATCATCCCCTCTATGCATTTCACTGCTTTTGTTTCCTTTACCTGTTTCTTACCTGCCACGATCTCTGGGAGTGGCCAGACAAAGATTATACAAAAATCAAACCAAGAATCAGAGTGAATTGGTATAAATACATAAGTAAACTAAATGTGTGCGCTTACAAACAAATGTATCCAAACCAAACAATAAACTTACTGCAAACTAAAGTGTGTTATTTTGAATAAAGAAATAAAGAATACATAAGAGTTACCGACTTTTATAATGCAGTCATGGGTTTGGCCATCACAGTATGTAAAGGCGATATAGCTGAACTAACAGAGAGATTAATCTTTGAAAACCTCTTCTTTCTCTCGGGGTCGCCACAGCAGATCATCTGCCTCCATCTCAGCCTATCCCCAGCATCCTCCTCTGTCGCACCAACCCTCTGCATTTCCTCCTTCACTGCATCCACGAACCTTCTCTGTAGTCTTCCACTATCCTTCCCTCTGCACATGTCCAAACCATTATGTTACCGTTTTATGGGGTAACTGTTGAACCCATTCTCCATAACGGAGAACCTTTGTGTCAAACTCGGATCACAAATTCAAAATGTCATTAAGAGGGCTGGAAAGATGATTAGCATGCTCCATCCATCTTCCCCCCAGAAGATATCTGAAGAGTCAGTGATCGAGTGGGGTAGGGGGGGGAAAAATAAATAAATAAAAAAATCACTAAAGATATAAATCACGTCCTTTATAAAGAGTATGACTGATGAAGAATAAGGTATGAGACTCCTGCCTGACAGAATCTGTCATCCTGCTCATCACTAATACAAAATGATTAATCTCTTTATTTGTGTATTTAAAGTTCACATTAAATCAAACATGACAGTTACCTTATATGACAGTAAGACTCACCTACTTGCCAGTCTTGGGCCCAGCAACAACAAATCAGTAATTTTACAGCTATTCTTAATTCTGAAGTTTGTCATTTTCAATAAAACACACAAAACGGGATTCATTCTGCACTCGTAGGTTTACGCTAATTCTGCATGCAACGAAACAGAGTTTTGAGTTTTAATCTCTCTCACTCATGATCATAGAGCTGAGGTCGATCCATGCAGAAGCCCCTGGAGCTGGCCAATCAGAACAGCTCTGTACATGTATACATGTATTCAATCAACTTCAAAAAGAGCTCTTAACGTATCGCTGCTGACCTACAATTTTAATCAGTGTCTTTACAATTACAAATGGTAATAAATCCACGGACAGCAAATCCACTGTGGATGTGGGGTCTCTTACCAGCTCATTAGCATGTTTGGACCAGGCCAGGTTGCAGACCTGAGAGCCGGTGTCCATACACTGCAGCGGCTGCGATGTCAGGGTATTCCAAAATCGAATGCAGCGGTCGGCGGTGCCGCCGCCCGAGGCAAGCAGGCCGTGCTGATGGGGGGACCAGGCGATGGCTTTAACTGCAGCCAGGTGATCGGTGTACGTCTGCACGGGACTGAGCGACGAGTGGTTCCACACCAACAGCTAAGACCACAAACCGCACACTCATCATCAGTGAGCAAAGCAAATCCATACAGTCGGTGTGCTTGATTAAATATTACAAAAAATTAAAAAACCTCTACCTTGTTGTCATTGCCGCCAGAGGCGAGCAGCTGGTGGTCAGTGCTCCACTTCAAACCGCACACTTCCTGTCTGTGTCCCTGCAGGCGCCTCTCTGACTGGAGCGGAGGCATCCGCACGTCTCGTTGGAGGATCATACGATCTCGGCTTCCCGAAGACAACTGGTCTGCGTTCCAAGCCAGAGCTCCTGTAATCAGAGTAACTTTAACTTAAGCCTCAGCTTGGACACAGTGCTCCGCTTTAATGACCTCCAAGATGTCTCAACTTTATCCAGGCTGATTTTTCAAGTATTCCTTTAGGATCATTTCTGAAGCCACGATCACGCTAACTCACCAACTCTGGCTGTGTGGCCCTCCAAGGCAAAAAGCTTTTTGCCAGCAGCAGCATCCCAGATCTGAACATAGCCTTTGTGAGTTCCCACAGCTACAAGGTTACCCTAAAACAAAGAGCAAAGCATCTTCTTAATAACAAAAAACAACTAACAGGTTTTTTTGACAGTAGTCTGCTACGTGTACTTACCCTTTCAGACCATCCGACTGATGTGACAGAGTCGCCCTCTACTGACAAATCGCACAGCCTGGTCACCTGAGGAAACTTAGCTGGTGAGTCACTGTGGCACAGCACAGCAACGATATAAACAGCAACAACAAACAGAAATATACGCTCCAGTATCGGTACCTGGCTGGTGCATGCGCTCCACAGGTAAACACACGTGCCCAGCCCCACACTGAGCATATTGAGAGCCGACCAGTCCACCAGGTTAAGATAAAAGTCATCCTGCAGCTCTGGAGCGTCCAGGACTTTAAAGGGAATCTTGGAGATCTTGCGAGTTGCCTTCCTTGGTGAACGCAACAACTTCTGACTGCAACAGGAAGTTCAGATATAACGTGACTCCAAAGTGTAGGGATGATCTCAAACAGCGCTCTTACCTTTTATTGCTGACGGGTGATAACGAGTAGGGAGAGATGTTGGTGCCGTCTTCTGATGACAAGCTTTTGGTGTTGAGTGAGTACTGAAAAGCAAACATGCATCATTAGAGCTAACAGAGGTCTGATTAGAGCACACAAACATGCTGCGCTAACAGTGCAAGATGACCGAGAGAATCTGAGACTTCCATACAGAGAAGAGACTCCTCTTCTCGGGCGGGGACGATTGCAGACGTCTGTCCTCCGTCTGGGGATCTTGGATCTTTTCTATTCCTGCTCCCAACAGCTCATTCTTCAGCAAAGCAGAGTAGGCCAGCCCGTCTGCTACAGAGACGACAGCAGTGATATTTGATTCATGTGCAGATATAAAAGAATAACAAGGAAACAGCAAAACTTTGACAATTTCAAAACATATTCACCTTTGATATTATCAGAAGAGGCATCCTTTGTTTTTTTGTTCACAGTCGGTGACTTCTCATTTTCCTGCGCATAAATCATGAAGGTTATTGATCAATTCATAACATTTACACTGTAAATTATTTTATACAGCAAACCAAGCAATCATCATTCAATTCATTTTGACCATTTTATACATTTGGAAAACAAACATCACAACTTTAGAAAATAGGAAATAGGAAATCTGAGTTTTCCCTCCATAACCCGAACCAGCCGACTTCCACGGCCATTAAATTTCCACTAATTCATGAAGTTGCTGTCAAAGCCCAGAGAGGAGCAAACTCATCAGCAGAAATTCATATTTTCACAAAACACTGGAATCCCAGTTAGGTCATAATTCTTTCCAACTCTGTGGAAATTGAGACAGTTTTCCGACTGTCGGCTATTTTCACTGTTTAAATAAATCACAGAAGTGCTCTGTGTGATGTTCTTTAAGTTTTTCAAAAATTCGTGAAAGTGACAAAACAAAAAAAAACACAATCTGGATGTGCTCAGTGTTTTTCCACAACGTCAAAATTAAAACATGAACCACTGGGTGTGTCCACACAGCTCTCCTACAAAGCTCCTCCAAAAACCTGCACTTAAAACACAGTCTCACGTTGATCCTGTGAAAGTTGATATTCCAGTTTGCTCCCGCTCTGGTCGGTATGAATCGGTCTCCCAGCTTAGTGGGCGAGGACAATGGGGAGCCGGCGGCTGTCCGACTGTTCTGCAGTTTCTGCAACACAAACATTTATCATTAAGTAAGTTAGTTTATGAACACATAGAGGTTTGGTTAGTGATTACGTCATCTAATATCTAACTTAACCTCCTAAGACCCGAACTCTTCCACAACATCCATCCATCCATCCATTCACTTCCGCTTATCCTTTTCAGGGTCGCTGGAGCCTATCCCAGCTGTCATAGGGCGAGAGGCGGGGTACACCCTGGACAGGTCGCCAGTCTGTCGCAGGGCCAACACACAGGGAGAGACAACCATTCACACCTAGTGACAATTTCGATTATCCAATTAACCTATCCCCACAAGCTGCATGTCTTTGGACGGTGGGAGGAAGCCGGAGTACCCGGAGGGAACCCACGCAAACACGGGGAGAACATGCAAACTCCACACAGAAAAGACCCCAGCCTGATGACCCCATACTACAGCCAATGTGTTTACTTTATTTCATTTGTAAAACATGTATATACACACTATATACACACTCACACACACACACACACACACGTAGAAAAACATATTTAGTATACACATTCAGTAATGTATATACCTTTATATATTGTACATATATTTATTACTTTTTAGATCAGCCATTTTTATATTTTGCTTGTTTTACGTTATTGTATTTTTGCACAACTCTGTTGCTTGTGAAGCTCGCACACAAGAATTTCACTCGCATGTACTGTACCAGTGTACCTGCACATGTGACGTGACAATAAAAGTGATTTGATTTGATTTGATGGTGGAATTGAACTCAGGACCTTCTTGCTGTGCAGCAACAGTGCTAACCACCGTGCCACCGTGCTGCCTCTTCCACAACATGCAATATTTATTTATTTATTTATTAACCTTTATTTAACCAGGAAGATCCCATTGAGATTAAAAACCTCTTTTTCAAGGGAGACCTGGCCAAGATAGGCAGCAGCAGGTGTCTCACAGTTACAGAGATTACTCAAACATAGGCATCAACAACACACATGCAACAATAAGTGAAAGAAAACAAATAAAATAAAATTCAATAAAAAATTTTTTTTAAAAAGGCAGTTAAAATGACAATCAATCTAATTAATATCAAAGAGAAATTAAAAATGCATCTTCCACAACATGCATTTTTAATTTCTCTTTGATATTTGGGCATATTGGGGCCCGATGAATGTAAAAACAAAGAATTTCCAGATTTTTTTTTTTTTTTACCTTATTTTTGTTTTTAAGAAAAATGAGAGCCACAAATGAGGATATTCGTTTAAAATTTTGATAGAACAGTAGCAGTATAATGTCCTCATAATTGGATATCAGGCCCATGTAGAGCAAAATTGAGTATTTTGGTCAAAATAACCAAAAATGAAGTGATGTCCATATATGTGGACGGCAGGTCCTAGGAGGTTAATAATGTCACACATTCAGCACTGATGCAAATCTTTATTAAGTTCCCATACTACAGCCAATGTGGTTACAATTTCTAAGTAGATAAAAGAATAATTCTCTACAATGAATAAATTAATAAAGCAAAATTCAAATCAGATGAAGGGATGGAAAAAAAATGACACTTTATCATATTATTAAGGATGAAAACTAGGAAAAGGAGGAGAAACTAAGCGAACGACTCACAAAGTTGTCATTCTCGATGTTAATTTGGCGTAGGAGGCGATGTTCATAGTCGGGATCCATCCTGGACCCTGAACCCTCAACTGCAGTGTGGGAGGACACAGCTGTGCAATACAAACAGGGGAGTTAATAAATAAACAAGCAGTTTAATCGAGATTAGGGCAACAATGTAAAAATCATCTCATTTTGATAACACTTTCTTCTCAACCACAATCTTTGCCTAAAAGTTTTTATGGACCAAATTTTGGATATATAAAATGAACGCTGTGAAATTTTTGTGTTTTAAGATATTTAGATTTTACAATCGTCCGCCCCTACCATAAAAATAAATCAAGATATATAATTTGGAACCGATACATCAAAAAGATCAAAAGTTGAACAAAAAACAGGCAGTCACATAGAGTACCATCTGAAAACTCTAGGATGGTGTTTTATTTGTATCACACTATGTGCTGACATTTTTGTTTTTGTCATATTTACTCATTCCAGCATGAAAGTTAAGTAAAAATATGGAGATTTTGATGAAGAATTTCAAGTTAAAAGTGTTCAACGTGATTTATTTTGCATTACTGTGAAGTATGACTTTATATTGTTTGGAAATGATCACTCTTTTGCAATGTGAATGTATTAGTTTGTGCTCAAACATGGGACTTCACAGGACCGCTTTGACACTTTTAAAGTACCCGTCCCTAATTAGTGGTTAATTTTCATGGTAAGAAAGCCCAAAGGATACGTCAGACTTTTATCTTTAATCGTTTTTGAGCTGTCCAAGTTCAAACATTGCCTGAGATTTCAAAGTGTGAACAAACTTGCTGGAAATCCCATTTTTCTAATATAACTATCTAGAAAAGCATCTGATAAATGAAGCTTTAAACTTCACAGAAATCTGTATATATTACCACAATTTGGAGCATAAAACTTTTAGGTAAATCTGCGATGGTCGAGCAGGAGGACCATGATGGCTTGGGAATTATATTGTGCCCGTTTTTTCTTTCGTTGTTTTGTGGTCACATTTTGGTTGGACGCAGTCAGAAAATTAGAGTAAAGACTGAGTGTTTTTCTGATTTAAGTTTCAAAACTATAAAAGCAAGAAGTTTATTTTTTTTTAACATTGTTAAATCGCTATCTTGATGTTGTAGCAGGCTATTTAAAAGCAGCAGTTTTAGTGCACACCTGCTAACCGTGCACTGCAAAACAATCGATTATAGTGAGTTAACACTCTGTTAACTTTTATGACCCCGTCTTTATATCTTTTTTTTCTTTGTACAAAGGTTGCTAATTGGTAAGAAGTTTATATTTTCTGAATGTATAATATATGGTGCATTTTGTTTGCATGTTGATTTTGCTTAAAAAAAAAAAAAAAAAATTACTCAACTTTAAATAACCAGAACATTTAGCCTCAACTACACCAAATCAGTGCTAGTTTCAAAAGCACTGATTACCTCAGGGTAACAGCACAGCTCATTATTAACCAGTTACGAGAATCTAACATGTTTTAGAGATTCATTTGTAGCTAAATGTCTTCAAAGACGCTCATTTGCGATAAATTAGAAGCAGGTAATGATAACTACCGTTAGCTTACTTAGCTAAGGGCTAATCCGGTCATATTTGTCGGGACAGCATACCTAAAACGAGCCAGCTCCGGCAGACCACCTCCGGACAGAAACAGCGGGGACAGCCCGGCGAGCAGACGATCCGGACCGGCTATTTAAAACCATTCAGGCTCAGATGCCGCTTGTTGTTGTTTAGCTGAGGTCTACGTGACTTTGCATTGTGGGAGTTTTGTGTCACTCCGGTGACGTACATCATAACACGGAAGTGTCCATATTTATCGCTGATAGCAGGATGCCGTAAGCTGGGATACTGGAGTCAGCTACCGGGAAAAAGAAGTGTTTTCAAAGTACTGATCGTGGATAAAGACTAACACAGTTAGGATGTTATATTTGTCCCAATATCTGTGCTACAGTTAAAGTCTGGTCATAAATTAGTCTCACCAAATGGTCCAAAATAATAAACTGGAAGCAGTTTAACATCAACAGTCATGCTGGGAACTTCTGATGCAGCTCAAACTTAAATAAAAAACATTAAAAGCGAATACCTACCACTATTGTGTTTCAGCTACTTGTAATACCCAAGTTTCAAGTATAGAGGGAGCACTAGACCTATAGATAGATGTCCACGGCATACATCTTTAGAAGAATAGAATAGAATAGAATAGAATAGAATAGAATAGAATAGAATAGAATAGAATAAATAGCCACTTTATTGTCATTCAGCACATACACCAGTTAGTGCACATCAGAATATAATTTTGGTGCTTTTATTCGCCATTGACTGTACAATATAAATAACAAATAAATATAGATCTAGGGTATGAAAAGTACACGTAAGAATATAAGAGAAATCTATATACATTATTGAAAAAAAGAAAAGAATAAAACTTGTACAGTATACTGGGAAAATAAAACTAAAAACATACATTGCAAAGCAATAATAGCAGTATTTAATTTTAATAACTCTAAAAGAACTGCGTGCACAATTTTTATTTTTTTTATTTTTATTTATTTTTTTGGATCCACATATCACAGTAAGCAAATGAAAGTATTTTATGCATTTTTAATGAAAACCGATCACAAACTTCAGTAAAGTCAGTGGTTTCAGCTTCTGAAGATCTACTTTCAAACTGTTTAAAGGAGGGATATTGGATATATTGGACAAAGAATGCTGAATAAGGAGGAAAAGAGGAAGACCACAGAGAAGATCCATGGATGCAGCAAAGGTGGACATGCAGAGGGATCGAGTGAGATGGAGGCAGATGATGTGCTGTGGTGATCCCTAAAGGGAGCTGCTGAAAGAAGAAAGACGGGGTTCAGAGAGAAATCAGGGAATCAATAACAAAGTACGAGTACTCTGCTGGTCCTGCACTGAGAAATTCAGCTGTAGAAATAAAAGCTTCAACTACAATGATCTAACATTATGTTAAGAAGAAATATCCTCTCTGCTTTCATTTTTCCAGCACAAACCTGTAGTGTAATGTCTTAGTGAAGAACACTCAGTAAATCAGATGCTTAATATAAAGTGGTATTGTAGCTTCACTTTCTATTTGGGGCTTATTGTCTGCTGCAAACCCTGCTGAAACAAAGTAAGATCGCAGCTCTTCTGAGTAAAAATTTGCAGATGGAGTGACTCACAATGAAATATTTGATCATCTAATCAAATCTGAAGCCTGGTCTTGTTTTAAGAGAGTCTGGGTGTATTTTTAGACCTGACAGCTTGCGTGTCCCACTGTCCTGCTCTAGATTATATTGTAACAGGATTATAGAGTCATAAAGTGAGTGTGTGTGTGTTTGAATGTTGCATGCTCATCCAAACGCACTGCTGAAAGTACTTTTCTGCCACCGCCTCCCTCCATACAATAAAGTGGCCTCTGAAATGCACAGCTAATGACCATGCAGCAGTAACAAAAGCCTGAGCACTGGGCCTTTAATGCTGCCAATTGTAGTGATGATAATCACACACTGAGCGCAGAGAGGCCCCCCCCCCGAACTTCACTGTGTGTTTTCTGGTGAGTGGGCCTAAAGAAATTTACCACATCAGACACACAACATAGTCCTGCAAGTGTGAACGAAGCATCACCACACACACGCACGCACGCACACACATACACACACACACACTCTCTCTCTCTCTATCTATTTGTCCCCCTCAGACACACCCACACAGCACTGGCGCCAACAACTAAATCCCCCACCCCTTTTCCTCCCTGCCCCCGTTAGCTGACCTCTAATTATGTCATGCGAAAAAGCTGTGTCCCATTGAAAAGCTCTCTTAATCAAACCCAATTAATTCCGCTTTTTTCCCTTATTATCCTTTGCAAGGAACGCGTCTTTCCAATAAGACTGTTAACTCCAGCCGTGGCGCTTTCAGATCTACTCGGGTGCAGGAGCAAAATAATAGACTGCACAATTAATCAATTAGTCATTAGGGTTTCAGTTGTTCCTAATGAACACAGTTGCTGTGTAGAAGAGGGGCGTTAGAGAGGCCTCAGAGTTCCTCGTCTTTCTGTTTGGAAATGTGTCTACAAGTTGAATTCTTTGACTTTCACCGCTGTCCTGCACAAGAAAACTCAAAAGGGTTCAGATGAAAGAACTTTATGAAGTTTTTATTGTTACACTACTGATCACGTTGGGATGATGTTTCTGATTCCTGTTTCTTTTAGGATCAGGGAGTCTGGACATGACTGACATATTATCAAAAAGAGTTTCTTTTGGTGTATTTTGGTAACTTACGTGATCAAAAGATTGGCTTCAGTCATTTAATTGACTTCCTGATGTGTCACCTGTGTTCCTGGTAATCGGCTGGTAATGCAGAGAGGTTTGCATGATTAGGTCCTGAGACGTTAACTGGGGCACAGAAGAGGTAGAGGACAGTTGGAGGGTGAGTTTATTTCACATTCTTTCAGTATGTAGAGGTGCAGTTTATACATATGGTAAAGCCTTTGTTAGCATAAAGCAGAGGCTTCATTTGCTTTATATTTATTTATTTTATTTTTAATAAATGCCACCTTTTTTTGCACCACTCGTGCCTCAAGACTTCTTCAAACATCCCTTAAATCTTTTTGGTGGCTGATATTAACAGCTGCCCCCTCTTTGGGGTCTTAGTGCGACACACCCCCATTACCACCTCCTTGAAAGGCAGTTTGGGAATACCAGGTGCAGTAAGTTTAGGGGTGGGTGTGGCTCAGGTTGGTGGAGCGATCCTTGACTCCTCCAGTCCGCATGCCGAAGCATCCTTGGGTAAAGTGCAGTTGTCCCTGATGGGTTTGTGTGAGTGTGCATTTTACATATCTTGGTTTTAGGGAACTATGACACTTAAAAAAGACAAAAGATGTAAATGGTAAATGGACTGGTTCTTATATAGCGCTTTTCTACTCATCTGAGCACTCAAAGCGCTTTACACAACTTGTGCATTCACCCATTCGCACAAGCACATCTTTCTAAGTGCTTTAGAGCTAACATTCACACACATTCGGAGAGCAATTTGGGGTTAGTATCTTGCCCAAGGATATTTGGCATGTAGACTAGGGGAAGCCAGGAATCGAACCACCAACCTTCCGATCAGTGGATGACCTGCTCTACCACCTGAGCTACAGCCAGATGTCATTGTTTATGTTTAATCAGCTTCCTTGTTGTGTAATGATCCAGAAGGATTTATTGTTCCAGGTATCAGGGAGGATTAAAGGTTGTGTTCCTGCTTCTTAATGCAACGCCACATTTGGTGATTTATTGTCTGACATCGAGCAATATGTGGACAAGACAGATTTTTCTGTAGTAATCACATGTTCAGATTATATTGGATAATGTTTTGGGTGAGCACATGCTTGTATGTAATACTGTGATATATTTTTAAAAAGTTAATATTTTTAGAAAATAAGACCAGAAATGGTGGTTGAGTAAATGTTAGGAGCACTGGCACAGGAAAACGACCCTCTGTCAGAACCTTTTTCCTGCCGATCTGCTGCTGCTCTTTTTCCCAAGCTTTCCTTTGTGTCACTCACTGTGGCTCAACGCATGCCTACCCCAGCCCCCGGCTGTGACTGTAGCCCCGACCCGGCCCCAGCTGAGCAGTGCCAGCAATCCAGCAGTTAGTTAGTGTCCGCTCAGGCCCAGCTCGGCCTCGCCCGGCCCGGGTACTAATCCCTGGTCTGTCAGAGGACCCCACTCTGAACTCATCCTGCAACACAGGAAAACGCTCTAATTGGGGGATTTTCTACATCATTAACTCTGATGAGCACCCACCCCACCCTCTGTCTCCCCCTCTCCACTCTCCCTCTTTCTGTATGTCTCTCACACCCACACTTTTCTCCAACTTAATCTGGCTTCTTCACATTCTCGGCCTCTTTCATCCTTTTGGCTAAAGCTTTACTTTTTTTTTTTTTTTTTTTTTTTTTCCTTTTTCATTCAGGCTGTGTTGTTTGCTTAATTATTCACATATGAGACCCTAACAGTAAGGTAAAAAGTGTGAAAATAGTGAAAGTTTTTCTAGTCTTACCTGTGCACTTGTTACATTCACGAGCTAAAAGCCATTTCCTCAGTCTGAGGTCCTGTATTACTTTCCTTGGGTAATCCTTTAAAGAAAAATCATGATATAAATATGCATATTAAAATGTTGTGTGTGTGTATTGCACAGAAAAAAATTAATGCAACTTATTTTTAAAATCAGGATATCTTGCTGAGCTCTGTAACTTGGATCCAATTGTAACACATCTATTTTCATGTTAAGAATTTAAAAAGATCCTGCAAAAACTTCCATGTTTCATCTACTGGCTTATCCATATGGTCCTTGAAGTCTGCTCAGCCCTCCATCTGTCCGGGACAGTGTCTCACATGCTGAGGAGCCCAGCGAGCACGGCGGCACCGGCCCTCTGTGAACATGTGTTGCAGCGGCTGAACCTTGCAGCCTGCCTGCCTGCCTGGGGGCAATTAGGGAGCCGAGCCCTGTGGTCAGAGGCCCCCCTGGGAAGTCCTGATTGATTGGAGTCTCATCTTCCTAACAGGCTGGCATCCTGCCACAAACCCATGGAAAAGCAGAGAGGATTGAGAGGGGTAAAAAGAAGGAAAACCATGACAGAGAGAGAGACAAGGCGCACAAGTGTTTGCAGCAAAGAAAAAAAATGTCTCTGCTCATGTATGTCAGATGACAACGATTATACTGTAGTAATCTTGGATTGCTCTAGTAGTCTTAGGGAGGTTAAAAAACCCCACAGTGACTGTGGGAATGAGTGCATAGGTCAACATGAAAGCACTGCAGTGAGAACGCGGAGATACAATTTCTATCAAACTATATTTATTTTCAGTAGATCTCCATTTGTTCCAGAATATGAACATCAACAATCCGGACAAAATCCAAAAGAAATAAAACAACGATATCACTAAGACAGACATAACTATCTTCTGTACATTTTCACAGATAATAATAAAAATAACTAAAACTAGTGCAATGTTGTCTGTTATCTAACCTTTGGCTTATTCTTGGCCCAAAACATTTATGGGGCGCCCTAAATGTCCTGTTAACACATAAGATAATTCTGGTTTCCTGTGCTGTGTGAGGTCCCGGCGTCGTTCACCATCGTGTAAAACTACATGAAGACAGATGATGAACAGCGGCTGTAACATTTATCTCCTTTAGGTCAGACAAGAGTGATTTCAAACTGATCCAAAAATATGGGAAAAAAAGTGGAGTGTGACTTTGTAACAATCTGGGCAGAAATGAGTCTCCTTTTTTATTTTTAACAAAAGAAAAAACACATTTTATATAGAAATATAAAAAATGGGTTTCTGAAATTGCACTTTAAGATGACAGAGTTTTCTATCCCTCTTTTTTTGTAAGACGTCAAAAAAATATATAAATTTCAACCTCCAAAGATTTGTTTGAGATGGTACCTGCACATGCAAAAACATTTCAATGTCACAGTCTTATTTATTTACCTCTACTGTCCATATGAAGCATATTGTGCTCCAACTTTAAGATGATTGGGGCTTAACCCTGTAACAGATGGCATAAGACTAATATTGTGTCACTAATGACCAAAGCAGTAACAATCCATGTTTCCTCTTGTTTGAAAAAGAAAAAAACTACAACAAAATGGTTACAAGGGCCTATTTAGTGCAGCCTGAGACCGTTTCTCCCCCTTCTGTTCGGGACAAAGAGGATACACTTGGATCAATTGTGTCGAACAAAGACCGAACTATGTGGGGTGACGCATCACACAGGGCTCTTTCTGCTGCCCTGCACGTACACGCAGCCACCCAACACTGAGCTGCCAACAGGTTTTCTCCTCCAACAGTCACTCAAGCAAAAAGAGGGCTACTCCGCTGACTAGCCTGCGTTTCTGTCTACTTCCTCTGCCTTTCTACTGCTTCCTCCCTTCTTTAAAGCACAAGTCAGAAAAAACGTTTCCGTGCAGAAATATTTTTGGTATATTCCTGGTCCCAGTTGAGGTGACCCTTTTCCCAACAGACGAAGATCTGTTAAAGAAGCTTCTTCTCACTGATCATCTTCTTCCAGTCACACCAAGATATCTAAAACATGGACTCGCATATCTAAACTGCGCATCAAGTAGAAACATAAACCATACTACAAGTGGACATAAAACGAAAACCAGCTACACAGCTTTTATAACTAAACAGATTAGTGAGATGAGCAGTGACACTGTAGTGTGTCTTCATGCCTCGATTTCACATTAAACAGAGACCAAAGGTTCATTCACAAAGTCCTGTGACTCTGATTAGCAGGCCCAAAATTCGACAGCTGGACTAATTAGAAAAAACACAAATGTGGTGTAAGGAAAAAAATTAGAAAAGTAAAGAATGAGAATGATATTTTGCTCGACTCAAATGATTTCGATAAATGAAAAGTGATGAATAAGAATTCCTGCATTTTGGCAGTTTTTAATGTATAGCATGTCTTCACTGTTGGTGCACCCAAAGAGCTGCAGCAAAGGATCAGGCATGAAACATATGCATTCAGATCCTGTTTGTGACTCGTAAATACTTCTAGGTGTCATAAACTGTTTGCTTTTTTTCACCTAGAAGATATTTGTTTGCAACAATACACACCTAGAGATTGGACGAGCAAAAATATCGGAAACTTTTGACCCGCTGAAGGTTTCAGTTGTTTTTTAAGGGGGAAGAAGTAAAAAAGAAAATAAAGTCTCCCCCCCCAAAAAATTCTTACGTCCTCAACTTTCACAGTTCAGAATCCGCTTCTTTCACTTAGTGGCGTAGCACGTGACGTGTCACTTCCAGCATTGCTCAGGTCGACCGCCGAGCTCATTAGTCACATGGGTTGCCAGGTCTTGTCCATAGACTGGATGTGTTCCTTGGCTTTCATCCTCAGCGCAGCAATACTGGAGCTGCGCTGGTCCACATCCTCCAAAGGGTACTTTTCAGGGTACGGTGCTGGACACTGATAAGGAGGAGGAGCCATGCTCTGCATCCCCTGACCCATGGACGGATGGGGATGAGTGTGAGGGTGTGGATGAGGACCATGAGGACCGTGAGGAGCATGAGGGGTGGAGTTGAGGAAATGGTGGCTTGGGTAGCTGGGCTGGAGGCCTTGAGCTGGACCCATGAAGCCTGGGATACTGTGTACAGGTGTAGCACTGGACAGGGGAGAGGTCAGCCAGGGTTCCAAGGGGAGGGAGTTGGTCATTGGACCCATGCCGGTGTGAACTGGTGCCGGACGGTTGAAAGAGAGCATGGGTGAATCGTGGAGCTTCATGGTGCTGGCGTCCATTTTTTCCTGCCGGCGCCATTTAGCTCTGCGGTTCTGAAACCAGACCTGGAAGAAAAATGACAGAAAAATAAGGTGCGTGTAAATATGATGGAGTGCAGAGTTTTTCATTCTGGATAGGGTAATGTATTATACTTGAATATACTCGACAACACTGGGGGAGTTTTTTGAATGGATACAGCCTTTCACGTGGTGTGAATATGAGATTTTATTCCAGAATAATGAGAATATCTCTAAAAAAAACCCCAAAGCATGACAGAAACGTTTGAAGTGCTTCTTAGCAATCTTTGAAGTGGTGTTGCCTTTAATGCAGTTCACATTACCTGAACTCGGACTTCGGGGAGGTTCACCTTCATGGCGAGCTCCTCGCGGCTGTACACGTCTGGGTAATGGGACTTTTCAAAGGCACGCTCCAGCTCGTGCAGCTGGTAGGTGGTGAAGGTGGTGCGGTTGCGCCTGTGTTTCTTCTTGGGCTGCTCATCCTTGCTTGGCTCCGGAGACTTGCCTTCATCGCTCTCTATACTCTTCCTCAGCTCGCTCAGTTCCTGATCACATTTGTTTGCAAATAAGCTGGAGTCTGTGGAAGAGCCCGGGAAAAAATATTGTGAGCTTTTACTTCCTCCACATGCTTTTTGACTGGACGAAGTGAATGAGAACTACAGTTTAGAGAGAAATACAAATGGAGAATGCAGTTTCCCACTTTCCAGTAGAGCAAACATTAGTTTGACACCTGCAACAATAGGCCACTGTAGGTCAGTGAAGCAAGCAATTCCCCGTACCTCAATGAAGCTCCAAAACATTCCTAATCGGATTTAGGAAGCTTTTTCCAGTGTTTACTTTTCTTCAAAGTTAAAAGGTCTTTAAAAAGAAAATTGAAAACCACTGTTTTTATCACCACGCTCAACAGCCACTACCATTTTTGGCTAAGCTCACAGCAGATCTGAAATAATCTATTTCCCCCGTGCAGGAGAGTCAAAGCACGGAAACGTCCCGAGTTCTGTCAGCCTTTAGGATCACAGGTTTCTGACAAGCTGGTGTTTACAGACACTACAAAGCTTTCACTGACACTGTCCCTCCTCATAACCCTCCCCGTCAAACAATTCCTCTCTCAGTTCTTCGTCCTCAGCTCTATTTCTAATCGAATCAACATGCACGTTCATCGACAGTATACAGAAACACGGGAGAGGCTACCGGGGAAAACAGGGAGGTCTTTAAGGTCATCCAGACCAGCCAGCAAACTGATTTAGCTAAACAAAGTACAGAGATGATGATCCGGGAATAAAATAATCTACTCGAGTTAAGAGTTAATGAGTGGCAAGCTTGGATCTGACTCAAAGACTTAATTTCATTCAGGATGTTAGATAAGTTGCAAATCACAGAAAGTGGGTTAAGCTGATTTTAATTAAGGGCTAATTTTGTATTAAGGTAAACCATAGAAACATCAGTATCATCAGTGTCTCTCACACCAACTAACGTTTAGTGAGACAAGCAAAAATCTCGTTTTTTTTATGAGCTTTCAAAGCATTTTTGTTATATTCAGCAGTTAAACACCTGTGCTGCTCTGTAGTTTATCTAAAAGTGTAAAGGTGATGGCTGATAGTCGCCATATTTAGCTCTGGTTTTGGTCTCTATCAGCCATTAAGGAAGTATTCAGCTCTTTGCTTTAACAGGTGTAACTGTAACAGGTGTAACTGTAACAAATGTAACTGTAACAAAGGTAACTGTATTCTGACTGCAGATATTTTTCAAGTTTCTCAGGCTGAGAGATGCGAGGGGTAGACCCCGATCTCAATGAGACTTCTTCTTCTTCTCTGATTTAATAACGACAGTTCAAGACTTTTAAAGAGAAGGAAAAGGTCATTTCAAATCTTGGGGTCATTTAAAAACGCCGTCATCACACGACCAGCTCAGACCGTGTGGTTTCCGATAGTCTCGGCTGGCTTAGCAGCGGAGAGTGCCTCACAGCTGAGGCAGTCTTCACGTTTGGGTAAAACAGCTCCAGCTATCGGCTGCGTAAGTTCGTGAAGAATTGATTTATAGTCCCAATTGTTTGACTTCCTAAAAGCTGATATTGATACGAGTCCTCATCGCTCATCAGTGCAGCTCTAAACCAAAACAGTCATGTTTAAAGGCAGGAAGTGAAATAAGGGACTGAAGCTACAGACTGAGGTCATAACATGTTCAGGAATACACTTCTATATTGAATGATATTTCAGAGCTTTAGCAGACTGTACGAAACTGAATGCTAGCTTGTTTCTGTTAAGGGGATGCGGTGATGGAGATAAAGGAGCCGGTCGACTGTGGTCTTTCTGCTGGAGAAACGGGAGGCGAGGCAAAAGCAAAGCAGGGTTTTGGGGTTCATTTATCCACCTCTCATTAAGCAGCTATGACAAAGACCAGGCTCCGACAAAGGCAGAGGTCAGGCCTGGTTCAGTGACCAGCTCTTGGCCTGTCAGCCCATCACAGCCACTGGTCTGAAGCCTCCCTACTGTTTATCAGCCAGCAGAACATCTCAGCACGGAGAGGAGAGGGGGGTGGCCCGACTGACACCGAACACAGAGAAGCTGCTCGGTCAGGAGGAACTGGGCTGACTTCACACAGGATGGAGTGATGTCATTAGTGTTTATGGATGTTAATGCACTGAAACCAAACTGCATCTGAGTCACTTAAAAGCAGTGTTTCTGGTTCGTCTCCGGTTCACAGGAACAACTTTTTCTCTTGTTCCTGCCACAAAATCACCAACCACCTGCCTGATCCTGTGTGTGAAAATAGCTTCAGATTAAACATGATTCAATTTGATTCTAGGAGCGAACGATAACAATAAAGAGCGATTGGACTACGGTACAATCTAATCTGCACAGAAGAGAAGATTAGGGGAATTCCACAAGGGGATGGGATTGGTCTTGGGGACATAAACCCCCTACACCATCTTGTCCTGTGATTTATCTCTCAATCTCAGTCCACACGGTGGAGTTAATGCAGCAGGCTTTACATGGCAACAGTGTTTAATGCATTGATTTTGAATCGGTGTGTGAGAGGTTTTCATGCAAAGGTGGAATAACCTCATTTACAGTGATCAGACTTTTGATGATAGGCTGTTGAAATAATACGAGCAGTAATTATAACTGAATGTCACAGATTTGAAGCTGCTTCTGTTACTCATTTTGTATATTTTGTGTGTGTGAGAGTTGAAAATCAGATTTTGGTTTATTAGATTTTTACACCAGATTCTAAATCTCAGGTCAAAATAAAGGCCTGCGAGTGTATTTTGCGTGCTTGTGTGATGTCCTTTATGGTGTTTAATGATGTCTTTAATGGTCATTGATATTGTCTGTTTTATTGTCATTTATTTGATCTGTTTCCTGCTTTTTACCACAACTGTTGACAAAACAGTCACATCACGAAGCTTGACTAGTTTATTCTGGTTCCTGAGCGAGGTTTTGACTATAAAAGGCTCGAACTGTGTTTGTGGTCAGATAATGTCATGTTCAGCTATCTGGTAGTATAAAAACGTATTATGTTTGCCCAGCAGCATCACTAACTTCAGTCTACCTATGTTCTGGATTACATCATTCAAATCTTTAAAGTTAGAAAAAGTAAAGATCACTTCAGTCCAGCAGTGATGCTGCTGTATAATCAGTATCTCTGACCATCTCTATGCTTTGAGGCTTTGATGATTCACCCTCAGTAACAAACTCTGCAGCAGCTGATCCATTCTGCCCAAAGAGCTCACAAAATTTAATGAAACAAAATCATCTTAAAAGGTGGTGCTACTCTTAAAAAAAATCAGCTTCACCAGGATGGAGAGCAACATCCTCAGCCTGACTCACCGTGGTACTGCTGCTGCTCTGTGCCGCTGCTGCTTCTCAGAGAGGAAAGGTGCCCGCTGTAGGACGGGTGCGACGAGGGCTCCTGCTGCTTCCCGGTCTCAGCCAGGCCGTCTATGGTCACTTTGTGGGGTCCGGGGGCCGTGGCGGGACTTAGCAAGGGGTCCTGCTCTTTGCTGAAACCCAGGATGACATCGATGCTGTGGACACGGCCTCCCACTGCAACGCCCCCACCTTTACCCAGTTCGTGGAAATTGCTGGGCGAGAGGCAGCTGTCGTCCACCATGCTCATGGTATCCAGCGATAAATGCATTCGAGCGTCTGGGCAATCACCTGGGCCTGGGGTCGAGGGAAGATGTTTGGGTGAGGCTACGCAGACCCAGACTCACTAGGTCACCTAGGATGACCGTCATCCATCTAAACCTGATTATCTTCTTCAGACGCCCAGGGGGTCAGGACCCCGTAGACTCTGAGTGTTCCAACAAACCACTAATAAGATTGTGACTATGGGTCAGCTTCATACACAAGGAGCCTTTCTTATAAAAAGTTTTACTGCTGGACTTAATATTGTGGAAACTCAGGCTAACATTTTCAAACGTAGTCACATTTTGTGTGAATCTTTGGACTAATGTGCACTTTTCCTGACAAATAAGTCATGAAGTTGTTGGATTTCCAGCAAAGGATTCTGTGTTTGTTACATAAGAAGTAAATAATTAGAGCCTAATGAGACCGTGGCAATGCTTACCTCTTGGAAGTAAATATGCTGAAGTGCTGAAGTTACTGATGCCAGTGCTCCACCTGTTCCTCTCAGCAGCTCTCCCTCCAACTTCACTCTTCCCAGATTCGCTATGTGCACCGCCTGCAGTCGCTCAGCTGCCGTTGATTACCGAGCATTTCTCTAAATATGTTCTCTTTGTGTGACAAACAGCCCCAAATAGATGCACTCCAATGGTAAAGAGCGTTTAGCAGCCGAGTTCAGACGCTATCCACTCCAGCTCAGAGAGGAGAGTGGGAGAGGAGTGAGCTGGGAGAGAGAGGTGGACAAAGCTGAGGCGGCGTAGGAGGTGAAACGAGGGGATTAGGAGAGGGCTGTTAATTGCAATCCTTCCCCTTTAAGAGTGATTGGCGGCTGTTTTCTGCTCAAGTAACTGTTTTAAATGTCATTTTCATTTACCCCCGACGGAGAAGGCCAGGCTAATGAAGCCCAGACGAGACTTTCTTTCATAAATTTATTGCTTTAAAGACAAAAGAATCGCTCAAAGTTTTCACTAATCACCACTGGGACCCCTTTATGTGAAAATACCGGAAGAAAGGAAAAGGTGAAATTGTAATGCACACATTATAAAAACAACAAAAAGAAAACAATTTACCACATAGTAAATAAAAATGTAAAATACCACATGTATGTTCTGTGTCGGTTCTCTGTCTGATTTGCGTTGAAGTCGTGCTACTACTTTAGTTTTATTAACTACAAACTAAAAAGCAAAGCGCAACAACGTAACTATTTATGTATTCAAAATATAACTTTGTCTGTAGTAGTTATTGGCAGCCTGCGATATTTAAACCTTTAATTCTCCTTTTATTGTTCTGTCATTTCAGTTTTTGTTTTATTTGCATATAAAGCAAGTTTGCATGAACCACCCACCAAAAGAGATTAATGAAAGCCAGTCAGTTGTTTAAATGGATTAAAAAGAGAGCTAATGTTTTATAGTGTGGTTTAATGGCTCCACAGTTAATCAAATCAGTCAAAATAAGACTGTTTTGTGGAACTTGAACCTTTTACTGTGCTACAGTGCTGCGTGTGGCATTCAAACACACAGAAACATGAAAATACTGAGAAACATATGACCGTTCTTTGAGGTGATGGATCACCTCAAAGATAACTGTACCCAAGACAAGAACTGCTTTGGCTTTGGAAAACCCACTAAATATATATAAAATATGCTTAAACAGTGGAATAGGTGACAGAAAATACCTGTGCTGACACAGAACGTCACACAACCTCTGATTAAAAATGCTGCGTCCATTTAACACCGTAGATTCAAACTATTTCATAGAAGCAGAAAAGAAAAGTGTGGTAAGCGAAGTCATAAAGGGACATTATCACCTCAGGCTTATTTCATTTGACTGAAGTGTGTTTCTCGAGAGACCGCAGCACAAAAGCTGAGAGGTAGGGCACAGAGTTTGGAGGCCACAGACCTCAAAGTTGACCCTGGCTTAGCGTCACAGAAATTAGCATCGACTCTAAAGACGCTAAAGAGATTTCCTCTGACCTCAGACATATCTCAAAATAAAGACAGATACAGATAAACACACGATTGAATCTAAAACTCGGACTTCTTCAGATTCATGTTGACACAGCTCGGCTGCAAAAAGACGGGAGCTCAAAATGCAAATTTGGTTTTTGAGAAGAAACTGTCCTGTGATCATTTCAAATTCCTCGTCACAGTCATTTTGTTTTTATGTTACACTTCTGTGCTACAAAGGACTGTGATTTTTCTGCACATGCCCCACAGTAAAACATCTATTTACATGTCAGTGCAGACAGCAAACACTTCACCTGCAGATCACCCTGCTAAATTTGGAGCTTTCTCATCCGCCATCTACGGCGGCACCGAGCGAGTCCTGTCGTCATGTGATCTTGTGTCACTTGAGCAGAGTTGGCAACCTACGCGCATTCTTCACTTAAGTAGAAGTACAGACACTTGTGTTGCAAAAAAAGGCTCTGGGAGAAGATAAAGCACTGATACAACTTCTTTATTTATTTATTTATTTATTTATACTTTATCTCAAAGTATCAAAGTCTAAACCTAACCGAGTGACTTTGCCTTCACACCTAAACAGAAAAATGACTGTAGTACTGTAAACGATGCTGCCTAACATCTCCAACTCTTTTCCATATGTCATGCATGAGAAGCACTGATCTGTCATTTTATGTGAACTGGTACTTTTATAGCATCTTTTCATTCACCCATTCATACAATCACACAGATGCATCAGGGGAAACGTAGGGTTCAGCATTTTGCCCAAGGATAGTTGGGGATGCAGACTGGAGGAGCCGGGAACCAAACCTTCTAATTATAATTAGACGACCTACTCTACCTCCTGAGCTACAGTTCGTATTTAGGATGTGAAATTCTCAATAACTCCCCTCAAATGCTTTAAAACTAAAGTAACCAGTGAAACTGCTGGAAACTCTACTTAAGTACAGTTACATTTACACTTCATTATTTCGCACCTCTGCACATCAGGGAAGTTAACGTGGGGGTGAAGACAGCAAGAAGTAGGAGAGAAGTAAGCTGATCAATATTTTTTACTCTCCCACTAACAGGATACCAAAGAGGTGTAGATGCATTGTGGGTAATGTAGTTTTTGTCGAGGAAGAATGAGTCGAATTAAAAAAAAAATCTGTAATTTTAAAGCTGATTTTGATCGACAGCTGTAAGTTTTTAACGCCACTGACAGGGTAACCTCACCACTGCAGTGTACAGTGTGAAGTACTACTGTAGTACTACTGTAGTACTAGTCAATGCATTAACAAAATGAAAAGGTATGTTTTCAGCCCATAATAATGTTATCTAAACAAGGCCAAAGAGTGTAGGGTCCATGGCAGAGATTCAGTTTGGGTGTAATAATAGAAAACTAGAGCCGCCTTTAAACGACACAAATAATCATATAGATTTAAGACCATAAATTAAGTGCTGAAGCACAAAAAGGAAATGTGCTTTCTCTGAACTATTCTTATTAGTTCAGAAGCGAGGCTGAATCTCACCGCCAACAAGCTTATAAAGCAATGATAGACTAAGGTGCTAACTTATCCCGAGATGACGTTAATACATTTTTGACCTTCCGTAGTTTCTCTGTTATCCCGACTGAGCATAAATTGGTTAAGAAGGGGCAGTGTAGTTATCAAGCTGCTTAGTTTTATCAGATGACAGTGTAAGTCCCCCTGATCCTATTAGAAGTAAAAACAGCTAACTTGTAAATGAACAGTGTCAGCTTGTTGGGGGGGGCAGAAAGAGGAGGGGGGGGCAGAGAGAGGAGGGGGAGTACAGGAGGTAAAACGACAAAGGGGACCAGAAAGGGAGTGGAAGTGGGACAAATGTGGAAGTATCACAAGGAAGGCAAAGTCATGTGTCTGTGAAAATGTCACACACACACAGACACACACACACACACAGACACACACACACACACAGAGTGTCCTTTCGTGATTGGCTCTCATTGGTTACAATTCCACTATCTGCAAAACTACTGAGTGTTTCCATGGTTACGTCAGCTCCATTGCTATTTGCAGTCAGTGTTTACATGGATACAATCATTCATACACACACACACACGCACGCACGCACGCACGTGTATATATGCATGCGCGTATACTGAAAATCTTTATTGACACATGTTGTGTGACACTCACATGACATCAAAAACTGAAATCCGATTCAGAATCACACCAAAAATAAAAGTTAAAAATTTAGTGTTCACTTAATTTGTTTTTTATTTATTTACTTTTTATGTTTTTTGAAGAGTATCTGTGTAACTATCAGGCTAGCTATGTAGCCAGCCTTGCTTCACACAATCATTTTAAGACGGCAGCCGTCTGCAATGTTTGCTGGAAGAAATGGCAACTGTTACTGTAACTCCTGTACCCGGCAAATTGAATAAATTAAGTTAAATGAACTGCTGAAATGTCTGTCGGAGTCTCGGGTGTTTCCAGCTCATTTCTTTCCAAATTTTTTAAAAATAAAAACACTTTCAGAAGGAAGACGTGCTTTCAGAGCTCTGGAATTAAATTAAATACAAAGCTTTAAGCTAATGTTACTCTAAATTCTGATTAAACAGTTAGTGATGAGCTCCTTTGCTAAGCTCAGTTTCTATGGCTAGTTAGCTGGAAATGCTAACAATCATAGCCCTAAACACACTGTTTAAGCTACTACTTACACTTTGGAGGAACAGGCAGGTAGGTAATGTTACAGAGGACACAGCCTCTGGCTTTTGCTTCTTCCAAAACACCCCCGAATGTACTAGCTTACTCCATAAAAAATGCACCTTTTGTTGGACCCTTCCTGCTTAATAAGCACCTGTTTTAAAAAGGGCCCAAGAGCTCGCTCCATAAGACCACACAATATCCACCATCATCCACCTTTAGCCAAATTTTAACCTCTACAAAAGACCTGTTTTAATCACTCACTCTGTCAACATCCTTGTCACGCAAGCACCTCTACTGTGAGACTCTACCCAAGAGACAGACGCTGCTCTTAACCTTATTTTCATAATTGAATTACAGCTGCTCCCTGTCACAGGATAAGCGCAGGCTTATCCCGATTTCTCATGTTAAGTGATACAATGATTTACATCAGCAAACCATCAATGTGTTACAGCATGTTATAATGAAACAATGTGTAGGAAAACCTAACAGATAAAACTTTGCATCTGTTGGACGGAAGACAAATAAAACTTTACTGTCAAGCTGGAGAAGTGCTCCCCTGTGCATTCGTGATGCACAACCAGTGTCTATGAGGAAGGAAGAAGAAAAAAATCTTGTCTGAAAAGTCAATGACGTTTGTGTGGATTTTAGAACAGGAAGTGATACACTTTGCCATCTCTGAAGCATGACGTGAGAATAGTCCTCATTGGAGATGTGCGCAGAGAAATAATTAAACAATGAGTAAGACCATTATGAAGACAAATATGACAAAAGCTCATTTACTTTTTCGAGAGCAATTAAGTGTTCAGAAGCAAACTTGACTTCATGATGCATAAAGACTGTGCTAAGCTTGAGCTTCTTAGATGCTGTACTTGACTGTTCGCTATGAACTAAAGAAAACTTAGGCAGTTCTTAATTTTCTGCAATCAATGCAGAAGTTCAGGCCAGAATATTGATCCATCGATTTGATATTTGTAACAATCAGCTACTTGAATGACAAGGTAGAAAACAGCTGTTGCTGAAACACTGTGAGTGCATACTGAAAGCAGAAATGCGTCTGATGGCAGTCTGTATTTATAGATGAGAAGTCGGTCACAAAGTCTTATACAGTGTTATCAACAAACATCAGCTTCTGCAAGATAGACTTGTAGCCAAGACCGCCTAAACCAAGACCAAGACAATACCAAGGCCAGAGGGTATCGAGGCCAAGACAGACCGAGACAAAAAAGTCTTTAAACTGCAGCCAGACGCTGCTTCGTTTACGAGTTTCAGGCATATTTATGTGTTTTTGCGATGCACTCGCACAGCCCTCCTCACAGCTGTCTACTGTCTCACTCACTTACTGAGAGGACAGACGCACGCTCTGATGCACTGATACAACTTCTTTATTCAAGGAAGTTGTATCACGTCTCTGTCACGTCTCTCACCCTCTCCGTTTTTCACATACTGATATTATCTTATATCCTCGCATGTGATTGGCCACAATATGGAGGGATTGGAGCATAGCTGAGCCACTGTGTGAGAGCTGAGCAGCGAAAGCAAATTAAGTGAGGAGCTGGCTCTCGCTCAATGGGAGTCGACTCTTCTGATTCACTAAAGCACTCTGTAAGCACGGCTCTTAGAGCTGATGCTTTTGCACATGACACATTATCGAACGTTACGTTGTGTGTCATGGATACTGTTGACTCCAAATCTCCCGACCACTATGTCGATCTGAGACAGCAAGACCGAGACAGCGAGACCAAGACCATGTAAAAGTGTAAGGTCAAAGGAGAACCGGGGGGGGGGTTATATAGGTGGGGGCTTCACCTCTTAAGGCCAAAACAGTAAGAAGCAACGTTAAACTGAAATTCTGAAAACAATGTGGACAATCATCGTCAAAAGACTAACCTCAGGAAATCACATGACAGGGTGGGGCTACCTGTCACAATGGGTTCACCCGAAACCTTGGCTGATTGTGTCCTACACCTGTTTTCACACCTTGGCTTGTGTGATTAGGTAGAGGATCAATAGGGGGTCCATGTCCCTCTTGGGGGCGGGCACTGCCACAGGGCTTAAATCTCCACCAGTTGCTGAAACGTCTTCAAGAAACCTAAAGAAGTCCAGACGCTTTCCTTTCCAAGCTCCTTAGGATACGGCATAGTGTTGCAATATTCTGTCTGGTGATACTGTAAGACATAGAAGTATACTATAAGATAAGTATAATAAGAATAAAGGTAATAAGAATATAATAATGTAATAAGATAATAAGAATACTGTAAGAGACATAGAACAGACTATGAACAAGATGCCTCACGTGCCATCATCCTGAGACAATTGCTAGCTGAGCAAACTTAGTGAAAAACAAAAAACTGGACACACTTAGCTTGACAAACATACCTCTTAATTCAAAGTGAGCTAATGATTCAGTCACGCAAATAAACACAGGAGGCCAACCTTTCTGCAAACAGTCACAGTTTGACTCGGTCCGTCTGCAATCACTCTCAGGGAGATTGAAATTATTGCTGACTTCTTTTTTATCACAACACTCATGGCAAGTTTTAGTGACAGTGTTGTTGTGTTTGACAATATAATTTTGTACCACATAAAATACGTGAAGTGAGATATCTTTATCATACTGGATAAACAGATAAGCAAGGCGGTGTCCGTGCTTATCTGTTTATGTTATTGCAACACTCAGCATATTGGAAAATGTTAAACATCACAATAATATTGTATCATGTTTTGTGTGGTGTCTGCTGTTTCCCACCTCTAATTAATAACGGCTCCAATCCACTTAAATGGATCTAAGGTTTGTGGTTGCTGATCTACTTCAGGGTTTTCTTGAAGTACTGAAATAATTTCACCTGGAGGAAAAGAATCACCAGTTTCTAAAACACACCCAGACCTATGGATGTCCATCCCCACATCACAGCACTCCTGACGGACAGAATAACACAGAAGCTCGTATCCATGCTGCGGTTAAAGATTTCCAAAAATATGGAGCAAACCTCTACAGAGATGCCAGTTAAAATGTTACTGATCTAACACACAGAACCACAAACAAAATATATTCATTTTACAAGCATATCAATGAGCCCGATGGAGCACGGTTGGATGGGGTTATAGTTAATTGCAGAGAAAAGTGGTTTTCCTGGAATTTGTAGCTGCGAGGATGATAGCGTTTTCTACGAAGAGCATCTTATGTCTAATACCTCGATTGGCTCAAGGAGCTTGGTTGGTGCTTCGATTCTGACCTTAGACCATCTGAACTGACCACAATCCACTTAAATCACACCAAGATAAACCCTCTTAGGTCAGTCCCCATGATCCCTTTTCACACTGCTGCACCTATACAGATTGTTGGGTGGGGCAGAAACCGGGGATCGTTCACTAACACATGCACAGCGAATTAAAGTCCACATGGAAAAGTACCAGTGGATTCACCAAACGTCCAAGTTATTAGTGTATTAGGAGCCGTAGGGACACCGGCAACCGAAGCAGTGAATGTTATGTTGTGTCTGGTTGATGCAAAGTAATAATAACAATAATCATTATTAATATTATTAAATAAGACCAGTGGACTAACATTCACACAGTTTGGGGGACAACAGCAAGACACTAAACTATTACTAATAACAATGTAACTATTTGTGTTGCATCATTCATTCATTTATCATTTGCATGACTTTGAGCCAGCTCTATGTGCATGTTAGAAACAGTCCTCCGCAGCACACCTGACAAAACATTGAGTATACACAAGAAATCTGACGCCCCCAGAAATGTTATGTTTGTGGCGTGACAGTGACACGTGTCTCATTTTTGATGTGCATTCAAGCAAATTACATTTTGAAAGGAAGCAGTGATTACACCAGAGCTTTAATCTTTATTTAGAGGGTTCAGAAAAAAGTTGATTCTGTTCATCTGGACGTAGCGTATTCAGTGGGAGAAACTTCGTCAGCTTTTTGGGGATTTGGATGATTCTGCATGCATCAAGACATTTAATTTGAGGGTTGTTACAGCCATATTTAACACACTAGCTTAAATACTAATTTTTTTTGGAAAATTCAAATATAATACTTTCCACAAACAAAATTTAGACTAGAGACAAAAAGGCTCTGCAAACAGAAATATGTTACAGCTCATTTGCCCAATATGAGATGGTTTGGTTTTAATTGGAGGACTGCAGCCTGTACATAAGTGTACATACTGTGCAAAGCTGAAAGTCAGTGCTTCAAGCTCGCAGTCATGTGAGGTCAGAGAGTTAGAAACAAAAACGTGGGACTGCATCGTATTGTGCGCCTAACTTTGCCTATCCTGGAACAGCTGAAGCCAACAGCTGAAAGCCCTATCAATTCTGTTTCAGCAGATTAGCTGTTGGCTAAGTGTTACTAGAACGTGCACCTTAGAAAGCATTAGGTTCTCTGAGAAAAACGTATCAGCTCATCCAGCGACATATGGATACCTGGATGAAAGCTCGGTCACACCTAAACACACACGAGCAGAAAAACATGTGATGCTTGTGGAAAAAACTTTCAATAATGTTTAAGTCATTCTCAGCAGAGGAAGCACATTTTACTATATTTTATTTTTCAACATTTGCTTCTTTTATAAATCCTTTCGCAGAAAATTGCTGCTCATCCCGTTACACAGAGCAGATTGAACATCGCAGAGCAGATTGAACAAATCGCGGAGGATAACAAGGATAACAAGAGACCGAGGATCAAGCCTCAATTTGCGATTCGTCTCTTGGGACAATACCAGGCTTACCAAGACTTAAATCAAATGACATCTTTAATTTGGTCGTGTGACACAACAACAATCCAAAAAGAGGCTTCATTTTGCTCTAAGATTTGCTTTTAGTAATACCAAGAAATCTCTTTCCCATAAAAAATAAAAAAATAAAAGCTGACAATCACGTGGTGAAAAACAGGTCATATGTGCACTTTAATAAATAGAACGTGAAAGAAACACATGCAGTTGTTCCATACCTTTAAAAAATATGATTTTTCTGAATTTAATTTCCATTTACTGATTTAAATTCTTGAGACCCTTTGAAAAGAAATGTTATGAGTTCCTCATGTTGTGAAGGTTTCCCGTTGTTACTCTGTAATCGCACATTATTTCAGGCCGTTCTCTTTAATATGCTTGAGTTGTGTTTACAGGTTTGGCATGCACTCCCAGTTAGAAGGGACGGAGATGTTTCAGACCTGAAATTAACGCGTGAAGGCCTAAAAGACAAAAATCAACAAAAATGAAAGAAAAAAATTACTCTGACTGATTAAGTGGTGTTTCAGGAGCTATCTTAAAAGATAAGATCGATAAGATTATATTATAAGATTATAGGATTATAAATAAGAGAGCAGGCCAAAGCTGCTTTTGAAAGCTATCTTAGCCCGTAACAATAATTGACTATAACAGCATTTGTCCTTTCCTCTACTACCCCCAAAGATATTATTGGGTCCCTAATAAAGTATAATTTGTATAATTTCTTAAAAATCTGTAAAGGCACCCATTAAAAAAAATCTTAAACACCTTTTTCCACTGGAAGTAAATACTCGTGCATTTCAAATACTGAAAATTTGACCCTAATTTCAGAAAAAATGACAAATTTGGGGAAACTGCACCATGAATCAGTGCCTGTATAATGAAAAGCAACCAAATGGATCGAGCTCCTTACAGCTACGTCAGAGTCACAGTCTCGTCCCTGCACAGATTTTTTGTTATCTGTTTGTGTCCTCTTACACATGTGACCTGAAAGCTCCTGTCCTCTTTCGCTGTGGACAGTGAAAGCTGCTTAATCTGGACTCGGAGTACACATATTCTTTCAAAACCCCCGAGAAACTGAGACAGACAGGTGAAGGAGAAACTCAGACAGGCTGAATCCTGTAAACACCACTCTGTTGTTACTGCTCTGCAAAATGTACATAGTGTTGCTTTAAGGGTTTACCAAAATTATTACAATCCATCCTGAGAGGAACATAAATATCTGCACTAAATATTATTGCAATCCATCCAACAGCTGTCGTGACAAAAGTCAAGCATGTCACGGTTTATCCAGTAGTTTATCAGGTTAGGTAGGCCATCGAGACCCAAAAGGTGAAGTTTGGTGTAGTCATGGCTCCAACCATCTTGCGTCACATACAGTCATGATCAGAGTTCACTGTCTTTTCCCTCTGGAAAACTCAACGGTCCAACAGCTTGTATTTGTATCCTAGACTGCAGGGCAATAATTCAGGATCAAGATCCGGTCTGATCTTGATACTTTGACCCAGAGCCCGGGCTGAGTTTTTCCATCTCTCGGTCAAGTTTCTCCCTCAGCTTGTGAAATCCGGGTCTTTTCCGAGGTTCCTGCTCCCAGCAAACCCTCATCAGGGAGTAAACACTTGGAGGACAGTCTTCTGGAGCTTCCATGCGATAGCCTTGTTCCACTTTGTCTTTCACCTCCTGCAGAGACTAAAGCAGAGGAGCAATGGGAAAATGTTTGACATAGGAACTGATTATCTCAGAAGATGAATACATTAAATGTGTTAAACAGGTTTTCATGGTGACTAAAATCAAATTAAAAACAATCCAAACTTAAACAATGATAGCTGCACTTTATGCAGAACTGCAATCATTGTGTGTTGTATTGAAAGCAGTGAGGGACAGACACCTGCACTGTTGATGTGAAGCAACAACAAAAACCACTGTGGGGGTGGAGTGCAGGTTTTGGCCAGGCTGTCAGGGCAGAGGTGAGGCAGAAGGATTTAGGGAGTAGGGCCGGCTGAGGTAAGTGGCACACCTCAAGTGCATCAGCCAATTAACCTTCTCTTGATATAGTGCAGGTCAGAGAGGACTAACAACCACATGCTTGCCCTTCCTCCAAGGAGAAGCCAAAAGCTGAAAGAAGCTTGAGTTTCTGTTTACTTTGCATGTCAGGCAAACCCTGCAAAGGCGCGGTGAGATGTGCAGTGTGCGTATGTCAACACTGTAAATGAAAGACCCGTTTTTGGACTCGAGGTATATATTATTACTGAAAAGACGTCCCGGAGAGCAAAGGCGTCTGCTACACTCTGTATAATATTAAACTACTTATAATATTTATTTAAAGTGATTCTAAAAGTATTCAGACCCCCTCCCTGTTTTGTTTTTCAATTTTGTTACTGCTTCAATAAATTCATCTTTTATCATTAATCACAAACTGAAAACAGAATTTTTTTTCTAAATTTATTGTAAAAATCCTGAAATAACAGATTTACATAAGTAATCAGACCCGTTACTCAGTATTTAGTCGAAGCACCTTTGGCAACAACAACAGCCGTGAGTCTTTTTGGGTATGATGCAACGAGCTTTGTACCCGTGGACTGGAGGAGTTTCCGACATTCTTCTTTGTAAATCCTCTCAAGCTCAGCTGGGTTGCATGCAGACTGTCTGTGGAAAGACACTTTCTGGTCCTTCCAGAGATGTTTGAGAGGGGTCGAATAAGGACAGTGAGCCACTCCAAGACTGTTTTGTCTTTGCTGTGTGCCTCAGGTCATTGACCAAGTTTGAAGCCATGAGCGCTGTAGAGCAGGTTTTCGGGTTTTGACCACTCGGCTTTCCCCTTCAGATGTTCCTCAGCCCATGGTGCTTGTCTACCTAATGTTTCTGTTCACTGGGATTCTCAACCACCACTGTCTGCTTGGCTGACAAGCAGCTGCTTGTTTGTCTGGAACATTAGGTCCCAATACCTTAACCCTGCTGTTCTCAACCACCTCCCATCAGGACTTCGGGACTGCTAATCCGTATGTGACACAGACCTTCCTGTACACTGTCCCAGCTTGTATCTTAAATTCCACTATTATCTGTTCAATATCTCCAAAGCACCTTTGCACAGCCTGTAACTTGGGTCCTGTCAGTTGTGGTGTGGTTGTGGATCTAGTATCTTGGGCCTGTCCTTGCACCGTCTGTGTTGTCCATTAGGCCAGCCTTTTTCTAGCCACAGGTACTCTTGGAGCAGCCGATCTCTTGGGGACATATTCCTGATGTACTCATGGATGTTTCCTCCTGGATCGTGGCTCTGGTTTCTGTGGCAGTGGTAAATATGAGCTTATAATTTGATTGAATCTGGTGGTGATGATAGTGAGTTGAGCTGTGTTCACGTCTGCAAGTGTCTCTGAGTTCATCTGCAAGCTGGGGCAGTGGTGCCCTTGGTTGTGTGGATGCTTTGAGTCTGGCCACAGTCTCCATCCTGTAGTTCAGTTGCATCTTCTACCAGAGTCGACTGACAGAGTCGTCGGTGTAGCCTCTGGATCTCCAGATGTTACTGCGCGAGGCAACCAAGTACTTCATGGTCAGTGTAGATGTGGGTCTTCTGCTTATCCAAAGTTCCCATGTGCACTGGATATAACAGCTCTCACTGGGTCAGCTGGCATAGTAGCTTTACATCAATACCCTGTAAATGTGTCTTGTTACAGACATAAGTATGTTCTTGGTTGGGGAACAATGACCAAGAACATCAGTAGATCCTGGCACAGATCTTGTTAAACCAGAAGATGTCCGAGCCAGTATGGCAATAGTTAACAACTTCAACAACTATTGGACTAAAAAGAGGGAATATATGAACAATCTTCAGCTTTCTTCTTTGCTTTTATCCTCAAATTCAACTGAAGGAGCTCGAAAAGAGCCGCTCAGATAACACAGCACAGCCAAAACACCAAACCTGTAACCTCAATAGTAATATTTAAGTCAGACACGTGCACCTCCCAGCAGTGCCAATGTGCTGCACATCAACTGTGAAGGAAGCTGCTCACCCTGCATGCTAAATGGTATTTACTAATTTAGCAAAGAGTGAAGTCTTCAACTGTTTAATGCGCGCAGGTAAACATAGCCTTTGTGTCAAAGCTCATGTATTTCTGCTCTATAAATACAGATACAGACAGTTATCACAACACACAAACTTCTGGTTCCTTCAGTGTCAGACACATTATAGCGAGGTTCACCATGAACATGACCACTACTGATATCAATCTGACCCTAACCAACCCGAGGGTAAACCAGCCTTCAATATAACAATTTACAACCTGCTATGAAGACATCTCATCCTCTCAGTGGAGTCTCTACTGCATAGTGGAGTACACAGACACAATTACACACGCGCGCATGCGTTTTTCTTGTTGTTAGTTTCTGCTCTTTGCCAAGTGTTAACTAATTAGATGTAGTGTTTAATTGAAGAGAAAACAAACTTACTTAAATAATCAACCCGTGTATTTGTTAAACAAGCTGTAATTGGTAGGTAATCATGTTCGTTTAAAAAGACACCACCTGAAGTACGACGGAAAAGAGACACAGTACTCGGTGTTCCATTTAATTCTGCCTGATCCTACTGATCCCGTCTTCCTCACTAAACTGCCAAGATGCAAATCACCTTGGAGGTCGGGGATCAAATATTACCTGACAGGGATTAGAGTGATAAACAAGGCTGTGTTTAAGCAGTGAGGTTCCTCCCTTTCACAATCTGTCTGTTTGCTCCTTGCAGCTTCCTGTACTACACAAGTTCAGAGAGCAGGTTTTGCATGACGTCCAGGTGAAAGTGGAGATGACATCGGGCTTCTCTCACCTCATGTTAGTCGCTGACCATGTGTAAGAAATAGCACCACATGTAATCTATATGGACCACAGACTTCCTGTCATTTTTACTCTTTATTTGCAAGGTGAGAAAGTGAATTAATCCCTTGTTATAAACAGTGTTGAGTGTAACGTGTTCCAAAGTTAGAGAAATTAAATTCAATTTTTTAGTAACACAGTAACGCAAAAATCAGCTGATTTGAAATTGTGTGCTCAGAGGAGGAACTGTTGGACTGACCTACAGCTTTTGTGCCACAGCAACATAGACAATATACTTTTACTGCACAAAAAGACAAGAGCACGAAACACAAACTGTCCATAACAAACCAGTCGCATTATGCTGCTAACACAGCTTTGACTCTTTGCTAGCATCTGCACAGACAGCATGCTAACGCTAAGCTAAGCTGTTTCTACGTGTTCATGTTTCTAAAGTAGAATCAACTTTAAAGTGTCTTTGTGGGCTGGATTTCATCTTTGCTTTGTGTTTAAACAAATGTAGAAACTGAAAGAAAGATGGTGGCAGGTGCGTCCTTATTCTGACAGGGATTTATGTTGGTGTGTAGAACTGTAGGTTTATAGTGTTAATTGGTAATTATGTGTGAATGCTTTTCAGCTTACGGTGAAAATAAAGTCATGCTTTTAAGAAAATTAACAAGTAATGTGTAACACTTCTGTTTTTTGAGTAATGACCACAACTAACGTGTGTAAAGCCCCATTGTAAACACACACATATACACTGATAGCAGACTGCACTGGTGCTACTTACCATCTTGGGGTAAGGCTGACGACCGTATGAGAAGATCTCCCACAGAAGAATGCCGTAACTCCAAACATCTGACTTTGTGCTGAATTTCTGCCGGATGAGGACAAAAATGTGCAAAATGTAAAACGGCTTTCTATTAGGACATACTTTTTTAAAACAATTTAGTCCTTTCTGTCTTTAATTTAATTGATTCTTTAATTTGATAAGCAATATTTTAGAATTTATTAAAAAAAAAAAAAACAGGTAAAAGACGAGCAAAGTGCATTCCTTCTTAAACTGACCTCTTTCTTCAGCGCTTCAGGTGCCGTCCATTTCACCGGCAGTTTGGCTTTATCTGACACCTTGGAATCCACTTTGGTCAGGCCGAAGTCGCTCACCTTGGCTACATTGTCATCAGAAATTAGGACATTACGAGCTGCCAGATCTCTGTGAACCAGCTTCTTTGACTCCAGGTACTCCATCCCTTCACACACATCACTAACAACAGACACGCACACATATAAAAAAAAAAGATTAAAAATACACTATTAAACACACACACCGTACAGCAGACTGATTATCAATCTGTGCACAGATAAAACCAATGCATTATTATGCACACACACTAGCTGTTGCTAATGAAAGGCTATTTTTGATGTTCACACTCACAGAGAAAAGCGAAGCAGCTGAACAGAGTTGACAACTGAACGCCCACGTGTCCTGAGAAAGTTAACGAGGTTTCCCTGCAACAGACAAACATGCAACACTCAAAAAAGTCAAACCAAACAAAGTGTTTAATGTTCAAATATACATATTTATTATGGGAGAAAGGCTGAGGCTGTCAAAGTAGACCCAACGTTGCAAACAATGACGTTTCCATGTTTCCTCACCTGCTGCTGAAAAAGCTTTTTGCACCACATTTATGTTTAGTGTCTCAGCCCAGCTGTTTATTTACACTATCACGGCCTGAAAATGATGTTTCAGTTTAACAATCAAAGAAACGATCTGTGAGAAAACAAACTGAAGCTCCCCACCGTTGACTCATATACTAGGGAAATAGAGTTTTACTTCCTCTATTTCATACAGTTATGCTGACTGCAGCTTTATCATTGCCTAATATTTATTTACAACTTATTCATGCCTTTGCTTCATCTACGCTTGACTTTTGTAATTCACTGTATTTTCACTCTCTAGTTCAAAATGCTGGAGCTAGACTTTTAACTGGTGCTAGAACCAAGATTGTATGACTGATACTGGTTTCCTGTCCATTTTAGAAATCAGTTTAACATTTTCTATTACTGGTTTTTAAAGCTCTCAGTGGTCAGACCCCACCTATACTATCTCTCTTATTCACTTTCTCAAACGCAGCTGGAAAACTGTGGAATCAGCTTCAGGTGTCAAATATCGCTGTTTTTAATCTTGCTTCGTAATCTATTGACTAAAACTGCGACCGGTGTTTGTTGTCTTACTTCATATATGGGGCATGTTTTCAGCACTGTGGACAGATTTCTTCTGTTTAAATGTGCTTTATAAACACAGCAAAACTTACTTGCTAATTTTATGTACATTAACTTACTGTTAATTGATCCTAATGAAAACGACAGCCAATGATAAACTACTAATTGTAAAGATGCTGGTTGTACCTTTGTCATGAGCTCTGTGACAATGTGAAGCCCTTTGTGAAGGATGACTCCCAACAGCCGCACCAGATTTTTATGCTGCAGCTTCCTGGAAGAAGTGAGTCCACGTTAAAAATAAGAATTTAGCAGCATAACGGGAAATATAAGTGCAGGCTTACAGATGCATTACATTTAAAACAAGATCACAATGCATTCATTCTTTTTCACTCAGTAACTACTTGTGTTGTTTTCAGTATTGTCAGAATTTGCAGAAAAGCTCAAAGTGAAGAAATCTTGGGACTCACGTCATGACCGTGGTCTCCTGCAGGAACGCCTGAGCTGTGACATCACATTTAATGGTCTTCACTGCCACCCTCTGGCTCATGTACACCCCTTCATAAACAGCTGGGGGTTGAATCACACACACGCCGTTTAATCAACCTATTGCATCTTGACAATCTGCAGACAGCAGTCTTTGCTGTTTCTGATGCTTTTTAAAGGGAAATGAAAACGGAAAACTCACCACCAAACTCCCCTTCGCCGATATTCTCTCCCAGAGTGAGCTTCTCAATGTCCAACAGCCATCCATCTAAAATGAGCACATACGTAAACAACATAACCTCTCATGCATGTTTCCGTTCATACATTTCCATCATTGCTATAAATACTTCACATACATGACTCATCCCCACAAAGCAGCTCACGTCTTTTCTTAGGAAGCACACGCTGATGATAAACTTACTTTTAGACAGCTCCAACTCAGCTGACTTGGTTCCCTGTTTCTGTTTGGGTTTCAGAAGAGTCGTAGCGATCGAGCCTTTGTTCTTTGAATAGAACTGCAAAGACGGGAAGATTCAGTAAACACGATTTCAGTTTTTTATCTTATTTCGTACTCCATGTGATCATGCTTGGTTTACCCGGGAATTACTGACTCATTGAGATCAAGTACATTTTTTTTGGGTTTAAGACGGAAAAATCTCACTTAAACTTTACCAGAGAGCTGTGAAAAAATAACACATCTTAGTAATTCAGGAAACCTAAATGTGGTCACAGCTGTAGGTTTAAGTGCAAAAACATAAAGGGTAGTCCTATGAATAGACTGCACTCCACAAACAGCAATACTGAATTAAATCCTTGCACTAAACTCAAACATCATAGATCATGTAACATACTGCATGTACTGTTTTTTCTTGTCAGTGCTCTACGAGCGCTGGACAAACAATCCAGCTCAGATATTTGGCCGTCCTTCCTCCGTTTTCCTGCAGGAGTAAGTCAGCCGGTCTGACTCAGGCCTGGAGCCATCTGTAGCTCTCTGATAAGCTGCTGAACGAGCGCTGCCATCTCTGTGGAGTCTCCAAACTCTGACTGCACCCTCACACAAAGACCGGCTGAATGCTGATAAACCATAAAAGGGCTGAATTTGATTATCTCATCCTCATTTCGACACAAGAACTAAATATATTTTTCCTCTGCTGTCACTGATGATACACTGATGAGGCTTCAGGCTGACAAACAGCCATGAATACAGCAGGCCTGCAGTGTCTATTAAACGGAGACTGAGAAAATCATACTGCAATGAATTTTGCTGCACACTTTCTTCTTATCATAGGGGGTTTTGATAGCACTCCTCTCTCTCTTCCTTTCTTGCCAGCATTCCCATCGCCCTTATTTTGTGGTCAAAGCTAATTAGCTGGTGCTAACTAGGAACACTGGCAGTGCCACATTACTGCTTCCCTCAAGTGCAGGCTCTTTATTTTGGAAAGTAAAGGCTGGAGTGATGAAATCATCCAATTTTTCATTAAAAAAAAAAAAGCTGAACAGAAAGCCAGTCAGGTGACTTTCCCCTGGAGAGAAGGAGGATACAGATGGATTGAATTATGAGTGGACTGTTAAGCTTGTGTCCTCCTTCCAGATAATTTCGTAAGGATAATTTGCCAGCTGAACCCCCCAAGGCAATTTTAATTCTGCATGCACTTTAGGGGGGACTGAATCTGCACTTCCAGCTGTGCAACCTTGCATTGCATAATGATAATTAAATGATCTTGAATGTTGTAAATCGATAAACGGTGCAGAGAGTGCAGGCGGATCTGTCAGAAGGTGGACTTAATAAACTACATGTAGCTCTTTCACATATAGAGTTGTATCCACGTTAAACAGAATCTCTAACAGAAACGTGTCCAGTGAGCTCATTTCCTCCTACCTCTATCATATCGATGAGGTTGTAGAAATACTGTGTTTTATCGATGGTCAGCTTGTTGTCCTGATAAATCACCCTGTAGTGAATGACCTCTCCGGAGACGCTCACGCACAGGACGTAGTCGCCGGGATGGCGGATGCTCTCTCGCACCAGGAACAGGCCATCCTCGGCTGGCTGTAGCTTAGACACAGCTTCTGGACCGGAGATCTTTCCGTGAAACCAGCTGAGGAAAGACCGCGCACGCTGAGTCACATAAACTAATCGTTCCTCGTGAACATAATCGCCTCTGTCAGTGCGCCCCAGGGTGGCTGTGGCTACAACGTAGCTTGCCATCACCAGTGTGTGAATGTGTGTGTGAATGGGTGAATGACTGGATATGTAAAGCGCTTTGGGGTCCTTAGGGACTAGAAAGCGCTATATAAATACAGGCCATTTACCATTTACCATAATGCCCAATATGACATTTTTAAATTGCTCAACGGGCAGGAAGTGCTTACATACATTTATCAAGCATTCAGGTATTAACATCTCTGAAAAAGGAACTTGGGGTGTATACTCCAGATACCGTGTTTGTTTGCATGTCTAAGATGTGTGATCGCGAGTAATATTTTAAGGGCCGACCACAATGGAAACTAAATAAAGAGACAAACATCACACAGCATGTGATCGCTGTGAAAACAAGGGGGAAACACACCCACATGAGCTCTCAATACCTTCATGTGAGAGAAAAACAAGGGGACTTACGGCATGAGGCTGAGGCTGGGGTCGACTCGCAGAGCCTCTCTTTCACGCACATTGGTGGCGTTGATGATTCCTTCCTCTCCTGTGGTGTTGTGTCTGGCTCTGTAAAATCCCTTCTTCTAGAAGAGAGCAAAGTGCACTTTATCAGTTTCAGTTTCTTCCAAATAAAAATCCTCTAAAGCTGTGCAGCATCTGCAAAACATGACGGTGAGTGACGGTACCGTGGTTGTGTCAACAATAGTGAGGATGTCTCCTTTGCGGTACAGCAGTTCTCCAGGTTTGGGTTTTTTGTGATCCCCCTTGGCTACACACTGAGTACCAGCAGCCCAACTCATCTAAGGAGGCAAAGGAAAAATATGAGAAGGGCACTGACCCATGAGTGTGAGTCACACTTTGAGCTTGCTTTGCTAAACTTGCTTTTTTAGGACTCACACTTGTTATTTTACGTTTTTACTTGTCGTTTATCTTAGTAAACTGATGATCTGTGAGACCACCGAACAACCAGCATAAAACCAAAGCATTTGAACACATCTCTTTTGGACACACCCCCAGCCCACCTTGGTTTGGTGGTTGGTTGTCGACTTTATTCTGGTCAAGGTGAAAAAATACACCAACAAAAAGAGAATTTCCCTTTTTTGGAGGTTGGATTTTTTGGCCAAGAATTTTAGCAAATATATCTACAGGCAACAAATATTGGACCTCCATGAAATGATCAACTGATTTCCTTTTATGACCTTTACCCAATTTTCATCAGAATTAAATGTTATTATCTGCAAAATCTGAACATGATATCTTGAAAACTGTGGAGGACAGACTGCGAACAAACACACAGAGAGTCAAATGGAAACGATGACATACTCCCTCCGTTTGGGGGAGAACGATAGCCTACTCATCAAGTTCTCAAAGAGTTTGTGACATATGAGCATCAGTTTTGAAACATTGCCTGGTAAGGTAGAGAAATCATGAGTTAAAGTATTGAACAGCATTAATTGATGTAAAAACTTTGCAAATATCAGGAACTTGCATGAAGTAACAGAGTATCACATGTGCCTTTTTGCATTAACAATACTGCCATTAAAGTACTTCAATAGTCATGATTTTAAACTTATTTATGGCATCTTCAGAATTAAGTAAGAAAGTAGCAGTTTGAACAAAGGCAAGATGGAAATACTGGTAGTGCAAAATATCAGAGTTCATATTTATTCAGGGTGGGGACAAAAATGCTACATCATAGTGTGGCAATATTGTATCAATACAGGGACACTAAATATGAATATTTTATTAGACAAATTGAAATACTGGGGGAATGCTACAAACAAGACTTCTCATCTCATCCTGAGATGACGTCAACCGATTCAGCCAAAAGATTCCTGGACACATTTGGGATTGACAAAACCAACGTCCTTATTCAAAGCAAACTAATAGCTCAGTCATACAAGCAAAAACAGGACAACACCTTGCATCTGCAGTTAAATAGATTCATTAATTTAAAAAAATAGATATCTGTGGCTTTGTGCTGACTGTACTTAAATTTTTCACATTCATCCAGTTGATGGCAAGATAACCGCACAGGTCGCCTGACAGGAGGAAACCTTTCTGCTAACAGTCGCAGTCTGACTTGGACTGACTGCACTCACTCTCTGGGAGACTGTTGAATAACTGCTGTCTAAATTATAAATGCAGACAGATTTTCAACAAGTTACCATCAGTTTGAATGAGTCAATGACTGAGCACCAGCTGGTTGTATTCAGGTTATATCCCTACAGAACAGGAAGGACGCTGAGAAACAAGTGTAGAAGTTAAATGTGGTTTTCTGTGTACGTAGACAGCAGCAGATATGTGATTTCTGATAGTTTATCACAGTTAATGGGTGTATTACCAGAAACACGTTGCGTGATTGCCAACTTGACCTCATTCAAACAGAGATCGATATCAGACTGAGTCCATGTTATGGCAGATTTAGTGACAGTGTCGGTGGTGAGCTGGTGAGTGCCAACTCTGATATTTATCATCTATTTCTGTGAAACACAATAAAGTCCAGAACCTTGGCGTTAATTTGGACGGAACTGTGTTTTAATATTTAAAAAAAAAATACATATATATCAATAGTTAGAAAATCTCATGTCACCCTGAGAAAACTCTGTATTTGCAGCAGTATCAAAATCATCAGGACAACTTCAGCTCGTCTTGAATCCTTACACGTACATATAGAATTTAAAATAGTGATGAAGTCACTTTATTGGAAAATCCTTTTATTAGTTCATAACGCACTCAAAGGGTTTGGCCACCGGTACATCTCTGAGCTGCTCAGTCAGACCTGAGCAGGCTGAGATCTTTTAACTGTTCCCAGAATCAGATCTCAGCTGAGGGTGCTTTCGGTAATTTGGCGCAAGCTGCGTGCTGATCTGAGGTCAGTTACATCTGTGTTTACGGTTAAAAACATTTAAATCCTCACAGGCTTATAGTTCATATCTCTCTCTCTGTGTGTGTGTGTGTGTGTGTGTGTTAACTTGTATCCTATGTGTTTGGTTTTCTTGCCTGACTACACGGTTTATGGTTTACGTGTAATTAAATGTGCTGTATAAATAAAGCCGACACTCGGGTGTAAATTTGGATTAAGACATGAGATACTGCAACTTCGTGCATGTCCCTGTTAGTTTGAGGCTTTCCTTTAATAATCAATACTTTATCACATTAGCGTTAGCCTATAATCTGAAATACAGCTGCACACATCTGCAGTACGCACCTTTGCCATCAGCAGGGCTGGCTGGATAATTCTTTGAACACCTGGCCGAGAGCAAACAAGGTCTCCGAACAACCAGGAAAGATAAAACGCGCCGTCTGTCCTGTAATAAAACGCAAACAGATGCAGTATAAATCAAACCTGCTGTTCGATAAATCCGCCTCTGTCGCACAAAGTCAAAGCCAGAAGATGAACGCCCAGACAGCGCTGTCCGTCCGAGTCCTCGTCGGCATAAATGTTTCAGTACCTGCGGCTCTTTGGGGAGATGCTGAGAGGCTCTCTCCGCAGGACAGCCGAGAGAAACCGCCAGACTTCAGGTCTCCTCAGCGGGCACTCTCCGTCAAACTTATTTTCTGCCGAATTTCTTCATCGTTTCCAGCCCGTCAGCAGTCGCTCCTCGTCCTTATTCACATCTCAGAGCCCTGTGAGCGCTCGCAGTGGCGCGTGCTCAATGTCCGCGTGAACCACTTCCTCAATATTTAGCAAAGCGCAGTTTGAGAGACAGCGACGCTTTTTATTACATCACAAGACAGAAAAAACCCAACAATGGCTGAAGAGAGTTTTTTTTCCTCTTTATTTTTAATATCTCCCCTCAACTTTAGGCAACACTACAAAGACATTCAAATAATAGGACAGAAAGGTTCACGCTTCCCGTTTCAACAATACAAAAAACAGACCGCAGCATCCCTCAGAAATAAAATAAGCAAGTAGTAATATGGTGATGCTGTTGGTAAATGAAGATAAAACTAAAAATGCACATCAACTCTGAGCCAGAGGTGCGTAAACCGTCCGCTCATCAGGATTCAAACCAGACAAAACCCATAATTGTTCCTCTTAATCAGTGATACATAACATGAGGCAGGCACAAGGAAGAAAGTCAAAAGGACAATTTCATTAAGTATTCAGTCTTATTTTCTCTCTTCTTCTAACCATACTCTGGAAGAAAAAAGATTACTAGGTAATATTATTTAAATTATACATTTATGGCTGCATACATCATTTCTCAAGTGCTTCAGTCCCTCAGCATGCTACTGAACTGCACCAAGGAAGATTTCTCCCTTCAGAGGCAGATTAACCAGAGAGAGTCACCTTTGGTGGGCGCGACATTTTAGACTTATTTTGAAAGAGCGGGGACTTTTTTTGTAAGTGTGTTACCTTTAGGCAAAGTAAAGATCACTTCATGTGCTGTGCTCGCTCACTCTTATCTGACCTCCCTCACAGTTTCAAAGCTTCCTGCCCACCTTTCACAATCTGAGAAACCAGTTTCAGCAGCAAATATTCTGCACCAGTGTTAATTCAAGAGTCGGGATGATAAAAGTGAACTCGCCCGAGCAGCAGCGTCCAGCTTTTTCTTCACGGAGAAAAGCTGCAAATAAAGTTTAAGGTGCTGATGTTTAAACTGCACTGGAGGCTTTAACATCATAGCAAACAACACAAACTGCACACAAATTAGTGGTGGTTCGTATACTGTGTGTAAAAAAAGGAGTTTACTCCCTTTATTCACTCCGCACACTGAAATCAGAAGGAACTGCAACCAATCGTCAGCCCCTTCCCTCCTTCCGAAGCTTCATCCCCCACAGTTTAAGGGTAGATGTGTAACATGTAGAGTCAAAGTTATATTTGTACGTGTATAGCTGCGTGTTAAGATTGTTTTTCGAGATAAGAAAGAACGTTTAATGTTGTGACATTCTACCAGTCTCTAAACTAGTAAATGCCTCTGCTCCGGAGGCAGAGGTCAAGCACTCGCCGCCTCTTCCTTCTTGTCTTTTTTGCCCTCCCCCTCGCCTTCGCCCGTCTCGCTGACGTCCCGTCGACGCTTGCGGTTACGTGCGCTGGCCTTGGATGCTGGCAGGGACTCCATGCCCAGGACCTTGTGGATCTGACGGAAAGCAAGCAGCCGCAGAGCATGCTGGGAACAGAGAGGATACAATCGATAGATAGACAAAGTTAAAGTGCCCACTAAGAGCCTTATACTATGAGAGATGCTTATACATATTTAACATTGATAAAACAGAAAATAGAGTAAAAATTAAGTTTAAAAAGTGAGACTGATACTGTGTAAGAGTCGTGCAAATTGCATTAATATATAATATGCACAATAAGAAAGCATGAAGGTATAATAGAGAAACAGGTGTGTTCACCTGTCACAGAACGAGAAGTTATTACAGTTTTACAGAGGATGGTATGAACGACTTCCTGAATGTTCTTTATGGCAGTGGGGTTGAACCTGAGAAGTCTGAGTAGGAATGGGAATCCAGTACTCTAATTCCTTGGAATTTTTAGCCTGCCTGTGAATCCTGCTCACCGGTTCCAGTTGCGCTTGTGCTACAATCAGCCGATTTCAGACGTATCAGAAGAGAAAAATATGGACATTACTTTTATTTTTACTGCACAAAGGGACGACAGCACAATGGCAAACTGCACCCAGGACAGAAACAACTGCATCATACTGCTAACACACACAACTTTGGCTCTTTGCAAGCATCTGCACAGACGGCACGCTAACGCTGAGCAAGCCAAGAACCCAGAGTAAAAGCTGAGTGAACGCCGACCCCGGGCTGCAGCTCAGCTTCTACCTGTTGGTGTTTCTAAAGTAGAATCGCCATGGCGATCGCATTAAAGTGTCTTTGTGCTGGTTCTTATTTTTGCTTTGTGTTTTCCATCTAAATGCTAAGACAAAGGTCACATGTGTGTCCTCATTAGGACAGGGATTTGTGTTAATCTGCATGAATGATGAATGTAAATGTTGCTTAGCGACAGTGACTATGATGGTCTCAGGTGTACAGCCATGTGTGGGTACCTGTGCACTGGCAGTGATGTCCTCTCTTGCTTGAAGTGCCATGCTTTCCAAAGCATCTGTTGGCTCCTTCTCACAGGGGTCCATCAGACCTGGTCCATCTGGAGAAAGAGAGTTAATGGCTATTTGTAGCGGCTCAAAGGGAAACGAATGCAACTAAGTTCTGCACGTGGCATTCATCGACTGCTTTCCTTAGCGCGTGTGTGTGTGTGTGTGTGTGTGTGTGTGTGTGTGACCTGGCAGCAGGATGCCGGTGGAGATGCACTCCAGGACTCTGCGCATAGCCTCCCCTGGGCTGAGTGGGCCTGTGGCACTGCTGATAACCTTCTCCACCAGCAGCTCCATCGCCTGGAAGAAGAAACAGTCAAATGGAAGAAGACATCACATGTCACGTGTATACTGTCGTACGTCATCTGCCTGTCCATTAAACACCAGCTTAGGCCATTTGAAACTATCGCCTCCCACACAGTCCAATTGAGTCTGACCGAGTTATGAATGCTCAGCATGCTTTTCATAATGTTCCTTCGTAGATCGACCAAGCAGACAAACGACAAGACAAATGAAAAAGAGAAAACCTCATCAACAAGCAAAAACAGGATAAATGAAGCCACTTACCCAGCAGGGGATCTTCCCCCAGGTGGGAACCCGCTGACATAAATCTCTCAACACCCGAATGATGATCACACAGGACTGCAGACCGTTGGCACGAGCCTTCAGAAACAAAGCAGAGAAAAAAGCCTATGCAGTCATGTTCAAGAGGAAGTACAAGGTTTGATGTCTGAGGATATAATAAAAAAAATCAGCTTCTAAATTATTTAAATGCAACCTGAGATGAACAACAGCACGACATATTGCACAGTCATCACTTATTTAACAATAAAAAACTAAAAGCAATGACTCAGTAGATTGTAGCAACATATTTAGCTTCAATAAATAGAAGTGGTGGCTTTCTGTATGACTTTGTCAGTCTCCTCCGTGCGAATTTTGGTGCAACGTATCTCGATGTTCGCCGGTCTGCAACGCTGCAAAGCTAAGCCGTGCCGCTCGTGTTCTTTCTGCAGAGAAGAAATGTTCTCGAAACAAGCTGTACTAGACTTTTTCTAACTGTACGGTCATGAACGTTAACGTCTCACATGCTGAGTGAGGCCTGCGGAGTCTGAGGTGTGGCTTATGGGTTTTCTGCAATTTCTGAGCATTGCACAGTCTGAATGTTTCCATTACAGTTCAGTTATATCGGTATAGCTCTGAATCACAACAACAGCCTCCTGCAGCTGTTTGTAAAGAATCACCTTCCCTTCTTATACTGGACCAAGTGTACCTGTTTATCTGTCGCAGACACCGAGCGTGCGAAAACGCTGCATCCTGCATTTGTTCTTCTTTTCTTTAAACAGCTACAGCTGCTGTGATAAAGGAAGGATGGGACTTTTGCCCAAAGATACAGTCTGTCAAACCAAGAAAATGTCTCATCATGGTAAGGTTATCTGGTTAAACAGAATTACTCCTGACAGCAACTGTGATGAAACAGAAACTAGAACACTTATCACTGCAGAGGAACAACACAGAGCGATGTGAAGCACCTGAGAAGTAACGAAACAGCAGCACAAACCACAGTGAGAGCAGCCAGTGGGCTGGCAGCATCTTCCTCTTACCAGAAACCACTGGTGAAACAAAATCTCACGATCTGTTTCACCAGCACTTTTATGAACATAGCTCAGAGATAACGACATGTCATGGGAAAAGCCTGGGTGGGCCGTGGCAGCCGCGAGCGCTTGAAAACAAAAACAGGCAATTCAACCCCGGCTCACAGCTCCGCTCATGTGACCTCAGCAGCTTACAAACTGCGTGCGGCAACGTCTCACACACCTTGACCGCCGCAGCCAGAAATGACCCACATTTTGTTTCACGCACCGGCTCATCATGTGACGACTCACATGATTAACTGTGGATCAACGACTCTCAGAGGGGACCGCTCGGGAGCCGCTCGGATGAGACGTGAAATCTCTTAGCGAATCAAAAAATAAGTCCAAACACTCGCCACGGCCATAATCACTAAAAGCTGCTTTAACTGTCTTTCATTTAACTGTATAGCTTATCAGAACAGTTAAAGGAAAACTGAACATACACACATACCTGAAACCATTTGGCATGGCGCAGAGCAGCCAGGTATTCCAGACATTTCTTCTTATTCAGGAGATCAGGAGGATCCTTCTCAGCCACATCTGTAGGAGATAACGTACTGAATTCATGACTTACAGCCAAACCAGCGCAAAGCCCACATTCTGACTGCACTACCTAAGTGTAGGTGTTGTATCTCTTGACGTACAGTCACTGATCAGAGATGTAAGAGTGAGAGTACCTCACAAGGAGAAACATTTCCATCAGTCCTTAAATTCTCTGGTTTGAAGTTGATGGATGAGAAAATGAATGAGGGGGAAAGATGAATGAGAAGGGAGGCATCGAATAAGAATACAGGCACGTGTAAAGCAGGAGGAAATCCAAAGGATGTTTTTTATATGATGACTAATTCCCGTTCAGTTTAAAGCTGACTTGTGTGCCTTCACGGTCTGCGTACTGCTGTTTTTGGTGAAACTCTGGTGGACTTTAAAGCATGGCGAATTAAAAAAAACTGTATGCTACGAAGCCCACCAAAGCTGGTTTTCCTCTCCCTGCACATGCACTCATGCCACTTTATTAGGTATACCTCAGCAGTACTGCGCTGGACCCCTTTTGCTCTCTGAACAGCCTCAACTCTTCGTAGCATAGATTGAATAATGTGCTGGAAACACTGCTACAGTTGCTGCAGATTTATCAGGTGCACATTTACGAGGTGACTCCTTTTGCACCACATCCTCAAGGCGCCCTACTTCTACTGCAATCTGATGGTTATGGAGGTTATTTGAGTACCATGCACTCGCTGTCATGTTCTGCTGAAAGCAGCAATCAGAGGACGAGCACACTGTGGGCGAACACGATCAGCAGCAAACCTCAGAGTAGAAACGATGCTTAGCTGGTACTGAGCGACTCAAAGCGCGCCCACAAAATATCCCCCACCCCATTACGCCACCAGCCTAATGGGGTGGGGGCGTAATGTGCACTCAGAGGTGCTCTTCTGCAAACCGTGTTTTGTTTTTCTTTTGTTTTTTTAAATTTACTGTTGGCTTCCTGTTAGCTCGAGGCAGTCTGGCCATTTCTCTGACCTTTGACATCAGAGGCATTTCACCCAGAGAACTGCTGAATCCCAGCAGATCAACACTTTGTGAAATACCCAAACCAGTAAAACCATTCCCTGTTCAAAAGTCACTTAAGTCACCTGTCTTCCCCGTTCTTGAGTTTCTAAATCTGATTGGCTAATTAGATATTTGTATTGAGCAGCTGAAAAGGTATACCTAATGAAGTGGCCAGTGAGTGTAATTCTGTCTCGCGACAATTACAAGAAAAAGAAAATATTTAAACACAAATGTGTGTCTTTCTTCAGGTCCTGATCAGCTGTCTTATTATTCAGTAATATTAATAAGTATTAATAATCTTCCAAACTGAGGAAGTGAGAGAAACTGGCCCAAAGTGAAAAAGAGCAAAATCCAGTCAAAGTGCAGCAAACTCCCACCAGTGATCACCAGACTTTTACAGGTTTTCCATGATGGACTCGGAGCTGTGACTGCTGGATTTCCCCTGTTTGCCTTTGACGTTGGATGACTAACAAAAAGTTACTAAAAAAAAAAAGTGTCTGATTATATCTTTTTGAACTTTTTAACTCAAACTTTCATTTGGAAAGTTTATCATTCGGTAACAAATGTCTCAACTTTGGTTGTGCACTGCTTGGTTTCTGTTAATCTGTCCTAATTGTCTTTATAGCTAATTAATCAAGCAGCCATAGGGACAAAACTAAGGACTGTCACTTCACTTCATATTTTAGGACAATATCAACGTCAATAAGCAAACAACAACAACAAAAACAAGAAGATGAACTTAATTAGTCGTGGCGTGACGGAGCCCGTGTCTGTGGTGGATTTAGATCATGAAGAAAGAAAAAGGAAAAAAAAAGGTGGAGAGATTTTGAGGACACATTTTTAAGACTGGCCACCTAAAAATGAAACATGGCGGACTTCTCCAGAACACTCCAGATGTGGTTACTGATGACTGTAATGAAGTAATATTGGGGCTTTCCACACTTCCATGTTCACTAAAACTGTAGCAACAACAAAGGAGATTAGCTTTCTTACAGGGCAAATGCAGAACATAAACAAAGCAACTTTTATTTTGAAGTCTACACTAGCATACCACCTCGAAAGAGAGACCCACATTTATCACAGCTCTCAGAGTGGGAGCTTAGTGTCAGTGAACAGGAGGGTGATCCTCCTCTGAGAAGCTTCATAAAAGTGGGTGAACTTCTCAGTGGTATGTGTACTCCAGTGTGGCTTCAGACGAGCCTTCGGCTTGCCCAGGTCTGCTGATACAGAATCGGATGCACTGATCAACAAACCCAAACAAAACTTTTGGAAAAAAACAAAAGACAGCGGCCACAGAAAACATCTCTAACATGTTTTCCAAATGTGAAAAAACACATTGCAATGCTGACATTTACTGGAGTGGGTGGAGGAGTGTTTGCAACACAATGATCTTAGAGAACTTTGTTGTTTTTGTGGGGGGAAATAAATGCAATGCTTCGCTAATGTCAGCTCAAAATTCCTCGACATCGATCATTGTGAGGCGGCAAAAGGACACTCCAGCACCGTATCATCGATAATGCCACACGGTGATGCAAGGATGAGAGGCGAGGGAACGGGAAGTCGCTGGACCTCAAAATCCCCTCAGTGGTATCATCGCAAAGACGCCGAGAGAAGCAGAACTGCATCGGTGTGTATACATGAGGATTTTTGTAAACGTTTATTTGAACCATTTTCATCCTTGGGCATTATCTGGACAGCTCCCTGAAGGTTTAATCTGAGCGTGTGTTCACAGGATAAACACACAGCTCAGTGGCACAGAAAGGTCGGAGAGCCCGGCTTTTGGTTCCCATGTTGTGGAAAAGAAATAAAGAAGTTGGGGACTATTATAGCTGCAAAAATAAAAAACAAAAAATGGGGAAATGAAAGGCGTGGGACAAATGAATGCGTGATTTAATTCTTATTTCAGGGGCTGAAAAAAGACAGAAAAAAGGAGAAATCTCGACTGTGGGCTTAGTTAAAAGTCCCACATGAATTCTTGTGTAATTTTTAAGCCTAAAAATTCAGGCTGCTATTGGGTGGAAAGGGAGGGGGGCGGGGTCTCTATATATAAGTGTATTACACACATAGCCAACATTTGGTCGTCTGGTACTGAAAGCTTTGGCTTCTCTAACCTTTCTCAGCCGCTTTTCCTCCTGCCTGCTTGTCCTTCTCAGCAGCAGGGTCCTCCCTCATCAGCGGCGAGGTGAGAGATATGGTCACCTGCATTTTGGGCTCCTTGCTTGAAAATATCACGATGTTCGCCTCCTCGGGGTGAGCCTGCACCTCATACTGATCTTCAGAAAAAGTCTGCCGGTTAAAAGGACACTTGGGATTACTCACTACAGAGGAGAAGTGGCGTAGGGGCAATGAATAGCCTTGTTTGGCAATAATACAGGGACGTACTGAAATACTTTTAACTCGACTTCTTTCTTTCTTTTTTGTCCCCTTCAAGACAATTTAGTTCCCTTATTTAAAAGCTCAAAAGCTGTTCATCGACAGTAACTTTGTAGCCATAATACTTATTAAAAGAAAGGGGCTGCTAAGGAAGAAAAGTCCCATCTCACTCTGTAGGATTCAGGTGTCATAACCAGGCAGTAAATCTAAAGATCAGTGAAAAGCACCTTCAGTCAAACACTCGTGGCAGCTACAGCAGGAGGAAGAAATGGTGAATAATTACAACACATCGCAACCTTGTTTCCTCTGTCGTGCGAACGTAACTCTGAAAGCAGCAACAATTTAAAAATGCACATTGGTCTTCCTGCTCGGCCTCTGGCAGCTCGGCCAGGCCGTGAACATGAAAGGATCTCACCCAAAGCCACAAACCACACAGTATCCCCACAAAGCTGTGTCTCTGAAACAGCAACAAATTGAATTCATTCATAGCTTTACTGTTTAATGTAACATTCAGCTTTTAAATTCTCGCTGCGAAGATGTTTTTAATTTCGTACAGTCACGTTAAAAGTAAAAGCACCCTTTCTTTAGCTTATACAGCTTCACTTATCAGGACTTAATTTGGTCATTAGCGGGTCTTAAAATAATTTAAACACAATCTCAGAATTACATCACATATTACTCAGTGTCACTATTTAACAAAACATTTATCCAAAATGCAGAAGCCGTGCGTGGAAATCTTTCTCCAGCCTCACTGCTTTCACAATAATTATCCAAGTATGATTAACATTAAGCATTCATACATGTGTCATCACAGTCCTCCCAGGAGCTCGAGTAAATTCATACGTCAGGAAATGTTAAAGTTCGTGACAGTATAATTATAAAAAGACTGAGTGCAGGTTGCCAGGAGATTCTTATCTCTAAAATCGACACAGCAGCAAGACTTAGATTTGCAACGCTGCATCTGAGGAAACCACATGACTTGGAACAAATTATCTCAGAGGCGTCTGACCACAACGCACAGCACCGTGTTTGATGAAAACCAAACATTTCGGTGTATTAGCAAAAGCCCCTCAAACCAGCTGTTAAACGCAGCTGATGATTTGAGCTTGTTTTGCAGCCACAGTACCCAAGCAACCATGAAGGCAGATATACATCCCCACAAAGGTTTCTCAGATCAGCTGCCCTGTCCCTCCTTGTTGTCCCCAAACTGAGAGTGCGGGGTGTTCATATTGTTTATTGTACATTTTATTGTACTGTTACTTTTCCTTTTGTTTAAGAAGTCTTTTTGTATTTTATTACAGTCTTTTAATTGGACCGCACCTCGGTCAGCTGTGTTGGATTGGCGCTGTCTGCCTGACAGCCAAAGCTTGCCCAAATATTGGGGTCGTGCAGCAGGACAGTGACCCAAAGAGTAGCATGACCGAAAAGAGACGGTGCACAGACGTTAGCCTTAAGACAGCTATGCGCAAACCTGCAAACCTCAATGAACTGAAGCAATGCTGGAAAGACGAGTGAACCAAAATGCCTCTACAATGACGTGAGAGACTGACAGTCATACAGAAAATGATTGAATCATAGGGTGTCCTATATGTTTCCACACTCTGCTTCTGCATTTTAATTTAGTTTTTGTTAAACAGACAAACACGCAATGCACGACGTCACGCTTTGTTGCTCATCCCTCTGAGGACACCAGTATTTTTATTACGTCCTGACAAGTAGAACCGTGGACTGGGTGTACTTTCCTCTTATCACGACTGTACGTGTGGATGACAAACTGCTTTTTTCTGGCTCTGGGGGACACATGCTCACTGACATACAGTCACCTGCTCTGGTGTACCTGATGAACTGCAGTGGGATTTTTCTGGGTTGGTATTCGAGTTGCTAAAACCTCGTTTCCTCTTGTATAACAAACAGTATTACAAGTGAAAACTTCTGGTTTTCTGTCTTTTTCTTACACAACCGTGAAACCTCGGCGTCCAGGCCTTATGACTGAAGTCATAAGTCAGTGGATGACAAACAATAATTTCTTCTTTAAAATATCTACAGCGCCTGATAACGCGACTGCACATCGAAATATTTCAGTTCTGCTTTTTAATCCCACACACAGTAACTGTCAAAATAACGGATAACTCAGGATCAAAGTCCCACACATCACAGAAAGGTGAAACCGTTGCCTACAGTATGTCTTTTGTGAGATTTGCTTACCGCCAGCTCCTTTGGCAGCTGCTTGGCGATGCTCTTCAGTAACGAGATGGTGGGTTTCTTTGCAGTCAGCAGGATGAGCTCCACATTTCTGTCTCCGCGAAGCAGCAAGCCTTTGGCCAGGATTCCCACCCTCATCACGCCTTTCAGCAGCCGGGCCGGGCTCTCAGTCCTGTCAGGCAGACACACAGACACAGGCTTGAAAGGTTGCTTTGAATTGTTTCTATTCTTCTGCTTTGGGAACTATTAGAAATGTACAGCATGTAAAATAAATAAATAAAAATCACATGCTGGATAAATGGGAATCATCTGCCAGAAGTCACGTTTTTACCCTTTTTCATCTCCTCTTTCAGCAGCACCATCATCAGTCAGTGTTTCCTTCTCCAGCAGAGAGTCTGACACCAGTTTCAGGGCTCTCTCCGAGTGGGAGACGATCCTCTGAACAGCCTGCAGCTCCTCTTCCACTGGGTAAATAGTGGAGTGCTTGGCCATGATGTGGCGGTCGTCAAGTGAGTCAGGACGACGCACACAAGACTGAAGAGAGACGGGAGGAGAAAGTGGAATCAGATCTTGTTGTTGTTGTACAGGTAACAGATGAACAACAAAGATGCTGTTTCAATGCTCACCAGTAGAGGGGGCACTGGCATCCCGGGGCGGCTCATCAGAGGTGGAGGTGCCATCCTGCGTCTCTGCTCCCCCCAGTACATCTGCTCCTCCTCCACTCTCCTCCAGTACAAGTCCTCCTCATATCGCCTGCAGGAGGAGGAAAGGATTTGAATGCCATTCGTCAAGAATAATTTTTTCCAGCGGAGGGGGGCGCACGCTCTGTCTGCCATTAATAATACATCAGACTTATAAAAAGTCCTGCACCAAAATCTAGAGCATTCCCTAAGATTCAGCTGGAGTGAACCTGAGAATGTGAACAGGGAACTTTTTAATCTGGTGAAAAATGTGAAGTCTGATTTCACTGTAACGTTTCTCTGGGGGTCAGTGATATCAGAAACGTAATATGAGAAAAGTGTAAAAGTGTGTAAAAAGTTACATTTTTCCACGCATGCATGCAAATCTTCCAGTCAACTACTCAAATTTGGCACATCCTCTTTGGTTTTACCTGTATGCATGCCCCCCCCCCCCCCGGCCAACCTCTGACCTCATCTCCATGTGCCAGCGCTGCTCGTCATCTCTCTGCCGCTTCAGCACCGCCTTCTGCTTCTGCTTCTTCAGCTTGCTCTCCTGCAGCTTCCTGGCCCGGTTACTGGGTTTGATCTCCACGGGAAGCTCTGGGTTCACTTTCTTCTGCAGAGGGACAGAGGGGGACAGAACACATGTGATGAGATCAAACGAACATGTTCTCTCTCTGCTCTGTCTCTTCGCAGCATCAGGACGATTACCCGACAGTGGTTTTTTTCCATAACGGACTTTAACCTCCGTTTGGCTCTGGACAGCTGAGATGGAACGACTCCGCTTAGAACCAGATTTTATACAAATCCATTTGAAAATGACCCTCATTCGATTTAATACCTCACTGCTCTCTCTTTAGCACCACCCCATGTCCACTTTGTAAACGACGGTGCGTTACAATAGAAGAGAAAGCAGGTATGCTACTTTGTGGCTGACAAGATTAGATTAAGGTCTTGCTCAGTCAAAATCCATCACATCATATTTGGTGCTAAAAAACATTCCATAAAGAAAATTCCCTGGCATATCTCAGCTGAGCTGTTTGGGAATCACCGCTTTGGACCAAACTGTCATTTAAGCGCGTGCTATTACTTCACAACAGACAAATGGTTTCCGTGAGGATTGTCAACCTCTGCAAAGGTTCCAGAATATGCAGCTTTGGCTCAGCAATGCTCTTTAAGCCCATTTCTTTATTTCTACCTTGTATTGCAGCCTGTGCCTTCTTCCCTTCAGGTGCATGTCTTTCGCGTTGGGGTCATTGAAGCTGCACTCGCACAGTTTACAGTGGAATCGAATCACTTTTCCATCATCATTACGAACCTGAAAATAATGAGAACTGGCATGAGTTTGAAACAGTAATAAAATCTTTATAAATGCAGCTCATAATGATAGAAAATGACGTGTAATGTTGTCACAATTACACCTAAAAGGCTCCATGTCAGTCCTGATAACTGCTACAACAATCACCCTCACGAATATTAGAGATATATTACTTGGTTAGACAGAATGCTGCTGTGTCCCATAATGACTGGAAACTGCAGGCAGGATAAAGCTGATAAATATAACCTCACAGCTGCTGTCCGTCACTGGACTGCCATTAAAACCCTTTTCCTGCCTACCTCTTCTACATAGTCGTGTCCCACTGGCTGGATGTCTCCCTGGCCTCCAGCTCTGTCTCCATCCTCATCCTCACTCTGCGGTTCCATCTTCTGGACTGACGGCTGCGCAGGCTCCTCGACCTTGGCTGCCACCACCACCGGCGCCGCTGCTGTTGCTGCAGCTGCAGTGGGAGTGCTGGCTGGCTTATTGGCTGTGAAGCAGGGCAAATGTTAACACTTTAAAGAGGTTGTTGAAGGAATACTCGAGGCTCGTTTATTGGAAGACGCAGCTCTTCTGCTTCCAGTTTGATCCCCGAGTTTAACAACAGTTTCACAACTACAGGAATTTCTAAGAAGTAAGCGTTAAATGAAACGGCTATGGAAAGAGACACGACTGACTAATAAACACTAAACAGCATTCAATGTGAACTAATTTAAAGCAACCACAAAGAGAACACAGAATATTCCTTTTCTGTCCTTGCAGGTGAAATTTCTCTGCAAACCGTTTTAGAGCTGTTAAATCTTCCTCATCTTATCGTTTTTATCTAACAAAACATTTATTCGTACATTTTTACAGGTTTTAGTCATCGTATTGTTTGCATAGCGTGCCTTTGTCTTGTGCTCAGCGCTGTGTGCTGCGTAAGTCAAGTTGCCTAAAACAAATAGTCCCCATAGTGTCATTAATAGACTGCAATTCATTTGACTGATTTACAGAAACTAAACACTACAGTTGCAGCTGCACTGCAAACGTGTTTAGTGTGAAATTGCATTTCAGTTTATTTTGTTTATGCTTCCAGCTCCAAAACTGTGGAACGATCTGCCTTCAGAGAGAAGACAGACTTCTTATCTCCTGAAAACCACCCTGACCTTTGACTCCTGGTGCGATGTTGGTTTTTAGTTCTAGTTTTATTTTAGTTGATTTAGTTTCTATGCTGGTTTACCTTATTTTTAAATATAGCGCTGTTTTAATTTTTATGTATTATGTGTTTTATTTAGTGCTGTCAGCGTTAATCTCGTTAAAACGACGTTAACGCCATAACTGCATTAACACGGCAAATCTCTGTTAGCGAGTTAGCGCAGATCGCCCCGTGCTGCATGGCGTCAACACGTTAACGAGCTAAGCGCGCTAACGCCGTGCAGCACTAGTTTTATTTTTTACTGTTTTGTTTTCTTCTATTGTTCTTAACGTGTTGACTGTACAGCACGTCGGTCCTGTGCTGGGGTTTTAAAGTGAATAAAGATGGATCGGATATGCTGTCGATGACGAGGCGCTACTTAGATCATCTGTGAAATCATCCGAAACATAAATACAGATATAAACCACACAAACCTGCTAAAGCAAATGTTTTTCCTTTGAATTATTTTTATTATTATTGTTATTATTATCATTCCTAAGGTAAGTGTGCACTGTTCATCTGAATTAGTGAACACTGAATATTAAAGGTCCAACGTTATATAACAGCTGAACAAACTTACAAATGACAGTTATTCTGGAAGGTGGGGGCTTCTTGACTGGTGTTGTTGTTTTAGCCGTGCTGTTTGCAGCCACCAGTTTGGGAGCTGCAGCAGGAGTTGCAGTAGTCGATGCAGAAGTGGAGGAGGACGAGGAGGAGGAGGAGGAGGAGGGGACTGAAGGCTTCCCGGCTGTCGTGGTTGTGACAACTGGAGTAGAATTCACTAACACTGGCTCAGTGGAAGGTATAGGTTTCCCCAGCTTGGTGTGAAGTTTCACCACCTTTCCGAGGTCGACAAAGACAGACACAAGGAGTTAGACCCATTTAAGGCTGCTGATACTTAATCCCATCCCAAATCCCTCTGGGAGGTTTTGTTCCAAGACTTGGCAGGTCAAGTGGAACATCACATGGGTACGCCACAGTCACGATCACTACTGAAAGCATGTCAGCTGCTTATTTTATTCCTTTAATAACAGCAAATATGGACAGACAGAAAAATGGGGAGAAAAGCCCCACAGGTACGCGTACCTTCTGATGTTTGGACCCACGGATATGAGCAGCATAAGCGTCCACTCCTGTACAGGAGACGTCACATAACTCACAGCGTAACTGCGTCTGGACCCCTCTGGGGCCGTTGCTGGTCCCTGTCTGCCCTCCAGACTTTAGGGCTGCTTCCTTTTTCTTATGCTTCTGGCCCTCGAGATGCTCCCGGTACGTCTAATGCAGTGAAGAAAGCCAGTCAGCGATACGAAGCATCTAAAACAGTCTACGCGTTCATTTATATACACCTTTGTAGCAAACGCTAATACTCTAACGTCTTTTTTTAATCTGCTTGTATTTTAGTGATTTATAATGCTAGGCATTATATAAATTAGAATTAATAAGGTGCTCCTATTTGGTGCTGTGTTACTACTACACAACTTCATAACAGCTATATAATCCACTGCCTGTCCAAGGCTCAGCAGCCTCGGTAAGCTTGAATACTGGGACAGGAACATATTCTCTACTGGCCCTACTGGCGCTCCAGCTCACTGCAGATTTCCAGAGTAGCAGGAGGACATCTGTTACTAGCTTCAGTCCAAGGTCCTTTTTAAGAAGGCAGCTAAATAGTCTCATGTGCAACACGACAACAGCAGTAAATGACTCATCTAATAGAGCCGTTCCTAAAATAATGAAAACACATCAGGGAAACTCCAGAAACACAAAATTAAAAATGTTTTCCTCATTTATGCTCGCCTACCTGAGGGCCTGCACAGCTGATCTTGCAAATGTCACAGTAATGAAGCTGCGGCTGCTTGGGAGGCCCTTTGGGCTTCTGCAGCTTGCTCTGGTGAAACGTGGGCTTTTTGTAGGTGTTTCCAGTCGGAGCGGTCACCATGTTGCTGCCCGAGTTACTCCAGGACGAGCTGGTCAGCTGCTTGGGTGGTGGCTGAACGGGGGCCTGTGGCTGCTGCGGCTGCTGAGGTTGCTGTGACGGCTGCGGCTGCGGCTGGGACAGAGTCTGCTGGGGCGGCTGATAATAGGTGGGGGTGGATGCCGAGGTGTAGCCGACTGAATCATAACCAGAGTAGCTAATGCCTGAGGGGTGAGAGAGCAGAGAGAGGGACACTAAAGCAAGCAGGATATGGGTCAAACATGAACAGTCAGCAGTCATTCAGGAAATAAGCTGCATTCAGTTTCATCCAATCTGCTTTCACATCTGAGCTTCAGCTTTAGAGATGTCAGTGATGTAACACATTATCCACCAATGAAAGGCAAATATTTAAAATCATTTAGTCTGAGCTTGCTTTCATTTGGATGTCTGTGTAACTTGTACCGTGTGTACCTGTGAGCTACATTAGTTTCTACCTTCCTTCTTGTTTTCCACATCCAACATGTCTGAGCTTCAGCTTTGATGAGTAATATTAGATTGTATGTAACTCAGCACTAAGTAGCACGAGCCTGTGTCCAGGTACAGTTAAATGTGCAGCTAATTAAACAGGTTTTCTAGCTTTAGCCGATTGTTCAGTTCTACCTGTAACAAAAATACATAAAAAGAAATAACAACAAGTTGGCTGAAATGTTCATGTTAACAGCTTTAAAGTGAGTCTATAAACCGATCGCCTGTTTGACCTCACCTGAGTAGGAGGTGGCTGCGACGCTGGAGCTGAACGAGGAGCCGAGCGTGTACGACGAAACTGGCGTTAGAGGCTGCTGGACACTCGTGGACACTGGGTAGATGTTGTAGCTGGTAGACACAGAGCTGGAGGGGGCGAGGGGTTTCAGCGCTGTCACCTGCCTCTGGGGGGAGGCGGCTGGTTGTACACAGTGGAGGTGGCTGGACTGTAAGCACTCTTCACTCCTACTGATACAGAAAAATGCGACAGAATTGAGGGGTGAAGGAAAACAGAGGAGCAGCAGCACAGGTGGAGAGGAAGGACAGAGCGAGCCGAAGGATATGAGTCATAGAGTTCGTGTTCAAGAGAGTTTTTGGCAGGATCTTCATTTCACTAACAAATGAGTGCCAGAGATGTGCACACAGAGAACAGTGCAGACGTTTTAGGCACTTATGTGTTATCGGGCATTGTTCTGCACTGATAATCTGCTGCATCACATCCGGCGTTTCATCTCTGTGCCACGCTCACAAAGAGTCAATCAATACATTTCTGCTTCAATGATTTCCAGGGACAAGGAACAAAACAAAGACAAAGACATTTTGAGTGTCAGTAAAGCTGCTGAAGTTATCGGCAACTAGTAGGAGCTCAGGGGATGTATGTGGATCCATCAAACGCTGCTACCTGGTTCTGAAGGACATTTATAGAAGGAAAAACAGCTTGTAGGGATCCGAATATGTTGTTCATACGATCAATAGCAGCTGTACTGAATCACATCACAGAATTACCAAGCAGTCATCAAAAGTCTAAAGGCTCGTGACATTTCTAGAATAAAGCATCACGGATGAGTCGATGAGTCACAGCACGTTGCTCCCGATCGAGCCGCAGCCGCTGCAGGACGAGTTACGCACCGAAAATCTAACCAAAGAAGAAGCAGAACGGTTCACACGCGCTCAGCTGCTGGACTTTATTCTTCCAAACTGAGAAACTGTGACTGATATCGACGTCTTATCTAAAAGGAAAACTGTAACAAGGGTATCAAGAGCTACGTTAGATCACACGCTGACACACAAGTATGCTAGATTAAAAAATGACCACTCTGGTCAACTTCCTGTACCAGTCACTGTGTTTTCTTTTATTCACAGATCTTTGTTTCTTTATTCACTGAAACCAAATGAGGGTAAAGTTTCAACTTCCACGCTGAACCTCTTTAATCGTGGAGAATGTAGCGTGCTGTATGTGTCATGAAATGTTCTCCCAGACGATGAATAGAGTTGAAAAAGTGAGAAATCATTGCAAAGAAAAATAATCATAGGTTCCCTGCAGGGAATGTAAAGGTGGTTTAAAATGAAATCAGCTAGTTTAAATGCACCAACCTAATATTATTAGTCATAAAAAGCAGAAATCAACTCATTTTACACACTGTTTGGACACTGGGAATGAAACTAAAAAGACTCACCAGTCTGGTAGTAATTCTCTGTAGGCGTCCTTTGAGCCGTTGCTATGCTCGTCTGGTAGTACTGTTTATTGTCATAGGTAGTCACTGCAGCAGGACGCCCGTAATTGTAGTTGTCCTGCTGCTGTTTACAAGAGAGCATCCAACCCACACATATTAAAACTTGAGCAATGCAGACAATTTAATATCGTGCACAGAATCTCTATCAGATTAAATCAGCTGAAGTCTAAAATTCCTCAAAACAAAACCTGCTTTGCAAAATTCTGGCATGCAAAATGAAACAGAAGAGCAGAAATCATAAGAGAAGCGCAAAGAAACTGACCGTGTCTGAGTATACCTGGTACGTCTGTGGGGTAGTGGTTGGCTGCGGGGGATCGGGCTGTCTGTAGGTGTAGTCCGGGGGCGCCTGGTGGCTTTGGTAGGCCGGGTAAGGGCCGAGACCACAGGCCGGGCGGCCTGGACCGGAGCTGGAGAGTATGAGGCGGTCACAGCGTGAGCCACAGCCGGAGCCTGCTGGACACTGTAACTCGCTGTGGAGGGATGGGAGTAAGCCGGGGGAGGCTGGGTACTGCAGGACAGGACAGGGAAAGAAAGGAAGACGATGACATTTAAATGACTCAAAACATTTTACTGTCATTGCAGCAAAAAAAATGTTTTTTAAACTATTTTGTCACACCCACGCTGTCAGGTATTTACCACAGGAATGTGACAAGCCAACAAGTATTCTGTCCAAAATATCTTCGTTAGCTGACCACAGAGGTGAGTCACTGACATCACCATCAGGTGCAAAAAGGAAACTACTATCACTTATCTTAGTTATTTTACCTGCAACCAAGAAACAGCAGGACTGATTAACAATATGCAAAAAGCATGCACACGACCACAGTGGTGATAATTTTACTCAGTTTTTGGAGTCAGCACGCTGTGCAGCACCAACAACGCTGAGACTCATTTAAACTGAAACGTTAATTTATTACAGCAGAAATGAAAGATGATAATCAAACACAGTTAAGAAGTAACTACAGAATACTTCTCATTTATGATTAAAGTGAACAAACTAATCTGAGCGCTAACAGATTCAAAAGCCACCTGATGAAAAACAAAGAATAATGATACACGCTCTCACTGAAATCACAGTGCAGAGAATTCATGATTCATGATTTATTTATTCATTTTGCCTTTTTAGCTCATTTTTGTCTCAGTTACACAGATATTGTGATGCATCACTGTAGACTGAGCTGCAATGTCTGTATCGTGGTTTAGAAAATGAGAAAAGACGAGACGAGAGAAACACCCTTCAACCTTGTTATGAGTGCTGACATTGCACAGCTGGTCCACCAGAGGGCACTGTGCAGCTGTTCTGCTGAATTTGGAAAGAAAAAAAAGACTGGCCAATAAAATGGAATTTTTGGCTTTTTAAATCAAATATTAGTAACTAAAAATCCAATATTGGTCTGATTCTAGTATTATGACATCATATTGATTCTTAGCTCTTATGTCATCAGGTCCAGTCCAAAAAGGCTAGGCACCTGTACCACCTCCGACAACTGAGGAGGTTCAGGGTCTCTCCAGTGATCCTCAGGACTTTCTATGCAGGTGCTGTGGAGAGCATCCTCACACAGAGCATCGCATCCTGGTATGGGAACAGCTGTGTTAAGGACCAAAAAGCTCTTCAGAGAGTGATCCGTACAGCAGAACGCTGCTGCAGGACTGCTCCCCCCGCCCTTCAGGGCATCTACAGCAGGAGATGCTGAACTAGAGGAGCTCAGATATTGAAGGACCCGTCCCATCCCGGCAACAGGCAGAAGGTTCCGCACCATCCGGGCAAGGACAGAGAGACTGAAGAGGAGCTTCTATCCTCAAGCCATCCGGGTCCTAAACCAGAACATGCCCCCCACCCCCCACCCTCCCACAGCATCCATAAGTGACTGAGACAGGACTCACTCCTCTAACACATCCCAGCCTGACTCTTCTAGACACTTTAACACCCACTTGCACAATGTACATTTTTCTGATTTTCAAATTTAAATTTCCAGATTGTCTATTTTATTTGATCCATTTACTGTACATAATTCACTTACTGCACATAATGTCCTCCTGTATACACTCACTAAATGTACATAATGTTCTTCTCTCCCCTTTTGCACAGGCGAGGAGCGTGTCAGGATACATTTCACTGCATGTTGTACTCGTATAACTGTGAATGTGACAAATAAAGAATCTTGAATCTGTATCATTACCAATCACTTTAAAATACATGCATGGCTCCTCAGCATGTTTGCATGTTTTTGAAGGCACACAGTAATTATAGGCAATGACATCAGTGACTTCAGCTGACAGCTTTCAGTGTCAGTCTGGACAAGAAAATTAGTGGGCTTAAATTAAATGATGCCTTAAAGGCAGAGGTGTCACATTCATTGTCACTAATGGTCACACAGAGGACCTGAGCAACAGTGACATATTTATACAGTTCACTGATATTTTATGTTATAAATAAATCCTAGCAAAGTAATGAATTTTTAATGTTGTTCTGCAGATTTGTCTGCAAGTCTTATGCAGCCTGTGGAAAAGGTTTCATATAACACAAAAACATTAATGAGGCGGATTAACTGTGCAGTACAGAAACTGGATGTACACTAAAGTACAACCTGCCCTTCCTGCTCCAAACGATGCAACTTTAGAAAGACTTACAGTGCTGCAGCTGCACGCCTCCGTCTGTTACGCCTTATCTTTGTTTGTTTGGGGTTCAAACTTCAAACCAGCCATGTGAATTATATTCTTTGAAAATACAGCAAACAGATACACAGCACTCTCTGTGCAAACAGTCTATCTCCCACGTCAGTGGAAACTTTCTTTTCGCTGCAGTTAGAGCGACACTCAAAGCCGACTTGCACTTCCCTGGAAATGTAGCTACATGCTGTGCCAACAATGGCCAATTCTTTGATTTCTCCTGTGCATTTCCAGCTACTTTTCACTGCAGTTTGTTTTATTTATCAGTGAGAGAATATCAATTAACACCTTAGTATAAGGAATAATAATCATAGGGACTCAACATAGGGACATAGGGATGTCAACAAACTCCTGGAGGGAGATTGCAGAAACTACCGGAATGACTGTGAGGGAACGTACAAAGAAGTGTAAAAAACTTCCCGGGACTTGGGAAGTAAGAAAGTCCCAGCGTTTCATTCGTTTGTTTCGGGGCTGGCACTGCATATAAAGTACCAGGACACGACCGCAAGGTGATTAACACAGAAAAACCACGCACAAGCACAAGTGGAGGGTCACGCCGTGGGCTCTACAAAGATTCAGCTGTTAGTCAGCTTGTTAGATTGCACAAGCTGTGGAAGCACGCCTGTCTATTTAGTCTCGCATGTGTGCAAGGGGCACGATACACAGCTACGACCTAAATTATGAAGCAGCTAAAGTAACGGGTGGGCCAGATCAAAATCTGTGAAGAGCAGGACTGGGTCCAGCTCTTAAGGTCACAAAAGAGCACACATGTAAGTCTATAGCACGATTTTATTTAAAAGTACAAAACAAAAGCACTGTGTGTTTCTTGACAGAGGAATTCCTGACAGCTCTTCAAACAGGTTTCGACACAGCCAAAAGAAAACTGCCAGCAAGCTTAGTTTATTTAGTGAAACTTAAAAAAAATGTCTGCACGTCAAATGGCCTGAATCAACAGAACGTGACAGACGTCTGCCAGAAATTTAGAGAAAACTTTAAAGAACCATCACACCATGTGCTCCCACATATTTCCCCCAAAATGATTGGGAACCCAACTCAGTGTAGTCGGCACGACACTGCTGCCCTAAATCCAGGTCAAAATATTCTGAGACTCTCTGTTATTATGTTTAAACCTCTCGGCTTGTGAGTGTGCTTTACAGAAATGCTGTAGATGTTTGGATCACTGCCTTGACATGATGGAGTGCAGAGTGAACTGGTAACTCCTGTCTATAACCAGTTTATCAGCACAGATATGGTGTGCAGCATAAGGTTAAATATTGCATATTTTATCAGTACTGGCGGCAGAGAATGATAGAGGTGAATTTTAATACAAATGTATGAGAGTAAAGCACAAAGTGGCTGCAGAGGAAACACTGCGCTGGAAAGCAGTCCACTCCTGTTTGTCAGGTTTGTTGGCTTAATGCAGCACAACAGACAAAGCATGAAAACCTTCACAGTTCACTAACCGCAGGATGATGGCTCCATTACATCACTAATTGATTACCTGTCAAATTGAAAGGCTACATTAAGCAGGCAAACTTAGCCAAACCATGCAAATGCTGCTGCTGCTGCTTTTCCGTGGGCCTCTTTGCTCTGTATGGCTGCATGTCAGATAAGTCAGAAAATGCGGTTTGGGGATACAAGACCTTCAGTGATGTCAGATGACAGTTGGCCCTCTTTAATCCTAAACGCCGGCCAAAATCTAACCCGTCACAGCTGCAGCCAGCTCGGTTTAGTTACCCAGCTAAAACACTTCTTTCTGCTGACCCCGTTTAATGATCTTACAGCACAGTAAGTGTTGAAGCATCGAACCAACTGGTGCTGCTGTATAGCGCTGTGGTTCACCTAATGTCAAGCTGCAAGCGCTGGCCTGCGATCTCGGCCAGCTAATGTTAGCTAACCGAACCAAGCGGGTCAAGCTAGCCGTGTATCCCTGCGCTGCCACGCAGCGAAACCCCACGGGTGACCGTGTCTCCGCCGATACACCTCGGCAGCTGACACCTGCGGCTCAACATGCTGGCTGACACCAACCCACGTCACATGAATTACCTGTACTGCGGACCGGCACCATGTGTGAAGCCGAAATAGTTGCTTGCAGCCATCTTGGCATCTCCGGTACAGTACAGTATGCTGACAAACAGCAGCGGAGCGGTGACACCGAAACTCAAGATAGTTCCCCCCCTCGACTGCTGCTAACGGTCACATACCGGAACTGGATCGGAAAAACATTGTAACAACGGTTACAAACAGGGAGCTTTCAGCGAGAAACTGCGTGGGCGCCATGTAAAGTCTACGGTCACTGTATAATTTTAATACATATATGATATCCTTGTTAATATATATCGATTTTCATAACTTCTCAACTTAATCGCTACACGCATGCGCACTAAAAAATATCAAAACCGCTGAGATTAAATTCTTCTTCTTCTTCTTCTTCTCATTATTATTATTTTTATTATTATTATTATAGCGCTTAATGACACCGTATATCTGTGTCATAAACATTATTCAGACATGGCTCAAAATTGTATGCGAGTCTAGTGATAAACCCAACCTGAAACTGCTGAAATAATAGTGACATAGCAGAGGATGCGTGAGAACACATGAACAAACTTTAGCAATAGTGCTAGAAATATAATATATTTACCCTGTACATGCTAAATGACAATCTAGTGACATCCACAACTTACTATTTTTTTTTTTTTTTAAATTTCTGTTCTGCTTTGCCCCACACAAACTAAATGGCCTATATATAGCTGTTTTTGTTTTGTTTTGTTTTTTATCTGGTCTTATTTTACATTTCAACAAACAGATCATATATTTTTTTTAAACTGTAATTTAAAAAAGTCAATATAACTAATTAACTCCAGTTTTACGCTTTAGTAAAGGCACTGCTTTAATTTGTTTCCATCGTTTTTCTGCTTTTAACTCTTTTACACTTTGTACTGATTTGTATCATTATTATTTGTTATACGTACTTTTAGGAAATATTAATTGATATATAAGTAAATGAATAAATTTTAGCGGAGACGGAAGTACGCTGGAGTGAATGCTCTCGCTTTGCTTAATACTCTGGGTATGTATGGCTGGGTGATTGGACGGGTGTTGCGTGCCTCTGATAATTGAGGTAGAGTCTAATGTTAACCCAACTGCCTGGGGTGAGTCATACCAAACACCATCACATCCAGCTCTTCTGCTTGTTTCGTATAAAAGTGCACTCGTCCATGATGCTAAAAAGACTCATTTGACCTTGGGGTTTTAAAGGCATCAGCTCAGGATCAGTACAAAAAAACAAAAGAGAGGAAAACCCTTATTATGCATAAGAGGGACACAAATATTTGTTAAAAGCTTTTTCTCGCAGGTAAGTACTCACGAGGCCTTATGGACCGAATAAAAAAGACCTTTTAGGAATGTGCAGAACAAGTATTTTCAGCCATAGTATGCAGGGAAGCTGTAGGGGTGATATGATTGGCTGGCAGAAAGTGAAGTAAGGGTCTGAATAATTCATGTTGTGGGGTAGCAGGTATGAAAGAGGCTCGAGCAAGGAGGCATAGAGGGTGGAGAGAGGCTATGGATGGAGAGAGATGCTGTTGCCAGGGAACAGCAGCCACACAGACCACCACTGAAAACAACAGCAGGATTATCTGATGGGACTAAAAGGAGACAGAGGCTGGTGCTTATTTTTCCCAAGTTGCTGCAGGGATAAATAAGCTACTTCCATGGAGGAATGTAAATACAGTGGAAGCCCAAAGAAGCTTTTCAATTGATACTGTGGTGAGAAGAAAAAGCTTCTCCGAAGGTATTTGGGTCCACATGAAGGGAGAAGGGAAGGGGGGGTGTCAATATATAGAGAGAGATCACGATGCCAGAGCAGATGCGTTCCCATTAAAGGAATTTTGTGTCTCGGTGGTGTGGAAGTAAGAGCTGAGAGGCAAGGCTGTCGGCTCGCTCTTCACGGCCAGTCTTTCCCCAACAAAGGTGACCAGAGGCGGAGGAGAGGAGGGGGTGGTCCAGAACAGAGGTGCCCCCTGTCCTCAGACACCTGCTGCTGGCGAGCCGCGGACATCGAGGACACTGTATGACTGTGTCCGTGCAAGAGTGCGCGTGCGTGAATCCGAACGAATGAATGAGAGACGGAGAGAGAAAGAGGAGGAGGAATTTCAGACTGACCCACGCTTTTCTGTTGATGTGGAGCAGCGGGGCGGTCTCCCCTCAAATCTTTGCATCTGTGACTGAGGACGAGGAAGACGCTCCACATCGGGAGATCTCACGCCGCTCGTGTGAGTTTAACATCCTTGCATTTATTTTATGCATGGTCACACAGCTTGCACATGCATGCAGGATTGTCTGTTAATGTGAGAAATCTTTTCTGTTGGATGTTCCACTTGGGGTGACCTAGAAAGACTGTGGAGCCATTTTACTGCACCTTTTGATGCTGATTGGCTTTGCAGAAATCGTTGATGTTCTCATTTGAATACAAGGAAGAAACCACCCGCTCACAGTTACTTGGTGTTTATTTATTTTTTTATAAACATGATTTTGCGATTTACTCCTGCTGGCTTGCCTCCACACAAGAATTTTCCTCGTGCATAATAAAAAAAAAACGTGTGGAAACAAATTATTTCCTTTGTTAGTTATTTGGCTGCCTTCCATTTCATACACAGCCACAAGTGCTGCTGCCAAAACCACACCACTCCTAGCGATTATATCACAGTGTTGCTATTATTTCAGTATGCACTGCTGAATGTCATCATCGCACTGGAGCTGGTTGTACTACAGCACATTTTTTGTGGCTAAACACATCTTCCCATTCTGTTTCTAAGTGCAACCTGCAACCCAAGAGTGGAAATGCTTCCATCGCTCTGTGGAACAGGCTCGGAAAAGCATGAGGAAAGCAGAACTTTAGGTCTTCTTATTAAGCATCCACTGAGACGCTCTTGCAGTTGACTGAGAATTCTCTCTAAGCTCTTAAGCACAAATTAATTCATGCTTTCCGAAATAAAGTTTTTCTATTTAATGGTGTTAGTGCCCGGAAGCCTGAGAAAGCAGAGGTGTGGTAGACTTAAAGAGGAGTCAGTTTTGTCCTCCACGTCTGCCTGTGGAACTCCAGGCGAGGCCAAAGTCATTTTTCATATTTGACTTTTGAAGGATTTCTGAGCCCAGAAAAGCGAGCTCAGTCCGATCCAGTCACATGCCTCTCACATGTGCTCCGGTGGGCCGGGGGGATGAAAAACCACGTGAGCTGCAGTGACTTAAGCCCCCTAATTATAATGAAAGAGAGTCAATTATTTGGGAGAAATCTCACCACAGAGCTGACTTTTCCCTCAGCATACAGGCCAAAACACATGTTCCTGCAGTGCAGCAATGTGTGGCACCTTTGGTCTGTGACTGCGAGTGCTATTGCTCATAAAAAATCTCTCCACACCTCCAGGCCCCTGCTCTCCTCTCTGAGGGATGGGCACCACAGAGGCGACTCTACGAATGGAGAACATGGAAGTAAAAGACGAGTGGCAGGATGAAGACTTCCCCAGGTATGATCCTTCCACTTTTTATAGGCATCTAGTACGCGGTCATGTTGATGTGATGATGAAAACTGATTGTAAGATGAAATAAAATCCACTTATTCTCCTTTAAATTCTAAGCTGATTGGTAATTTTCCACAACACGATAAGATCTGCGATATTGTTTATAATTATGGGAATTTGATGAGCAGTGGCTGAAATTCAGAGCTTAATGAGCAGGAAATAAGTAGCAGGAAAGTGTGATGAAAATCAGCACTGGGCTCCATCCTCCTCCTCCTGCTCCTCCTCCTCCCTCTTCCCTCCTCCTTTGTTGGATGGGGGAGGCAGGAAGCCAGGGAGCAGGTGCAGCGCTGTCTTGGAAGCGGTGTCGGGCAACGTCATGTGACGCAACGGCAGTCGCTGATCAACAACACCAGTTCAGGAATATGGTGGCAGGTTTTGGTTAAAGACGGAGGGTCAGTCAGTTATTAAAGAAGAATCAGAGTGATGCTCTGCTCCGGTCTGGCTCATAGCAGCTGAGAGGACAGGGAATGAGACCAGACACAGAGGTGTGTGAGGTAAAAGATAAAGATCATTAAGGATCGGCTTGGACAAAAGCAGCCCCGTGCTGTCTCCGTAAGGTAAGCATCAGTGGTTCGTGCTCATCTTAAGAGATAATGCAGACATAAACAGATGAGCTTGAGCTCGCCCCCCTCGTCAGTTTGCATTTCTATAAAAAAAGAGCTTCATTTGTGACAAAGGAAGCGGCGGATCAGTAGTCACTGCAGGGGTCCTGGGGGAATAGAGGCACAGCGTTCATCAGCGTCTGTTTCTGTGGGCTGAAGCCTGATTGTTGGCTCAGGAGGAGCCTGCACTGTCACACAACTGTCCTCCTGCTGATGGGAGGATGAGACGGTTGGCTTTCACGGGAATGCAGCTAAGACCCTCTCTGCTGAACAACACTGCGCTAGAGCTCTCTCCTCCTCCCAGTTTTTTTAACCACTGAGAGCACAGCTGCGCACTCAGCTCCTCGGTTGTTCCTCGGGTTTTATTGCCGACAGCCCAAAACAACACATGCAGGTGCAAGCACGTTTGCCCCCATTTGCTTCCTTATTCTGCTTTAGACACACTTGACAAGGAGGGAAGAAGAGGAAGATGTTGATGTCCTCTCATCCTCTCCTCCTTCTGTGCAGAGTGCAAACAGAAGCAGAAATGCCTCCACTTTGTTTGTATGCAGACACACTTTTTTCTCCTCTATTTCTCCACCCCTCCATCATCCGCTCTGACTCACACCCTGCCCGGCGGCGCTGTAATCGTCGTCTCTCCCCGGAGACAAGTTAATAACCATCTCTATCCTCTTCTGCGTGCTCTTCTTTTCAGCGCTTAGCCAGATTAGTGACAACACCCACGCCTAGCTTGGACCTTTTAACGCGGTCCTAATCACATTGATCCGTTTTATTATGAGGTCATAGTCAAGAAGTAGGGCACGCTTTAGGATACATTTATCTCAGCTGAGGAAAAATGACGTTTGTTTGTATTGTTTGGCTGAACCGTTACTCTCTGCAGCATCATAACTTCCTCTCTGTCGTGTAATAGATTCGACAAACACAGCACTAGATGCTTACATAGTGTATGTATGTTTCCAACCAGACCACTACCAGAGTACGGAGACATGGACCCCTCCTGTGGTCTCACAGATGACAGAACCTGTAAGTAACACCAACAATGACCATTATTGATAACAAACCCCTCTCTGTGTGGCATGATTCACAGTTTCTCTCCTCCTGCCCTCTGGTCTCACTGTAGCTCATCCTACCTCCCTGAACGTGAGCTCACCGGGAGGAGGAGGCGGTGGCGGTGTGTCCTCATCCCACCGGAAGAGGCGTACGTTGATTGCCCCGGAGATGAACCTCTCTCTGGATCAAAGTGAAGGTTCTTTGTTGTCAGATGACTTCCTGGACACGCCGGATGACCTGGACATAAACGTCGACGACATCGACACGCCAGATGAAACCGACTCACTCGAGTTCATCACGAATGGCAATGACCTGGAGTGGGAAGGTAAGTACCAGATCCATAACAGGTCGCTGTTTTTTACTCCTGATATTAATCCTTCAGCTTCAAAAAGCTGAGGCTGAACTTTAGGCAAAAAAAGCCTATTTAAGCTGAAAATTCACTACATGTATCCATGCATGTACCATAAAATGTCAGCTGAGAAGTTACACTGTGCTCTTTAACCTAAACATGCTATTATATGTCGAGTTTTACAGAGACTTTGCAAAAAGAAAGGCTCTGTAACACAACCTAACTTAAAAGGAGCTTACACATATTATGATTAAAGTTTCCTTTCGACTAAAATGATTCAGCTTAACTCTGTTCGTGCCCAGATGACACACCGGTGGCATCAGCGAAAGCAAATCCTGTTGACAGATCCGGAGAGGTGGGCGAGGATGGGAATGCCAACAACGGACGCCTCTGGAGAACAGTGATCATCGGAGAACAGGAACATCGCATCGACATGCAGGTCATCAGACCTTACCTTCGGGTCATCACACACGGAGGTGAGTGTCAGAAAAAGCTCTCAAACCCCAAAAGTTGGGACGTTGTGTAAATGTTGATAAAAACAGAATACAGTGCTTCACAAAACTCATAAAGTCTTATTTTATGCACAGTAGAATATAGAAAACATATCAAATGTTTAGACAGAGAAAGAAAAACCTGGATATAGTGTGTATATATATGTACGGTGTTCCTTGATCGTGTGCACAGGCAGTGATTTCCGGATGCTGAGATTTCCATGACTGACTAACGCCTGAACACCTGAAGATCGCGTGCACTCAACATGAACTTTCCCCTTGTCGCCTGCATGCAGAGATTTCTCCGGGTTCTCCGAATCTTTGATGATATTATGTTCTGTAGAGGACGAGATATTCAAAGTCTTCACAATTTTATGTATTGTTGATGCATTTTTTGCAAACTGGTGAAACTAAGATGCTCTCTTTATACCCAGTCATGTGTCAAATGAGTTAATGTTTTTCAGGAAGTAGTTGAAACATATTTAAACAGTTTAAACATTCAATATGTTTCCTCTGTTCTGTTGACTGTAATCTTAAACTCTCTCTCCTCAGGTTATTATGGTGAAGGCCTGAATGCCATCATTGTGTTTTCTGCTTGTTACCTGCCTGACAGCAGCTGTGCAGATTACCACTACATCATGGAAAACCTCTTCCTGTGCGTCTCTCAGTCAGACCCGACTTACTCGCACTTTTAAGCCCTTTATTTCAACACATTTTGAACTGCACCCAACAGGAAATCATAACTCTCGTGTCCTCCAGGTATGTGGTGAGCAGTCTGGAGATGCTCGTTGCTGAGGATTACCTGATTATTTACATGAATGGAGCAACTCCTCGGAACAAGATGCCTGGCATCAGCTGGCTGAAGAAATGCTACCAAATGATCGACAGAAGGTCAGAAAAAAGTTCAATAAATTGATTGATATCTAGCGTATTGAGAATTTCTTTCTATAGAACTTCTTGGAGATGTCCAAATGGACATACCAGCTATTTTCAGCCGCTGAACTCTGGCTCATCTCCATCATCCCACATACATAATGCTGATATTGACAGATGTGAAAGGGAGAGAAATAAAAGTTTTCTCAAGCTGTCAGTCAGTGAAAGGTTGTCGATGACTCTGAGGCCTGTTTTGCAGCTGGGATTAAAATTAGAATAAACTTTTAAGCAGCAAAAGTGTATTTCCCATAAGCGTGTGAACAACGATGCAGCTCGAGTTTTCTTTCTGTTTTCTGGCAGATTGAGGAAGAACCTGAAGTCTCTAGTCATTGCTCATCCCACGTGGTTTATACGCACCGTCCTGGCTATATCGAGGCCTTTTATCAGGTGATACAAACAAGCTGAATACCAAACACTGAACGCTTTCCAATAAGACCTGAAGGTTAATCGATACAGGCCACACGATGTCTTTTAACCTCCTGAGAACTGAGTCCTTGTTTGGGATGCACTTTTTATTTTTCTGATAGCTATTTGTGATCAGACAGTCCTGTTAAGTCTATAAACTAAGCTCACTTGTTACTTTGTTACATAGTTGCTACAAACTAAAAAATGAGTGTGTCCCCATATGGGTAAATGGGTTAATTTTACAGAATAATACAATAAAATCAAGATTTTATAGTAAGTATGAAGTGTAATGTGCAGGAAAGGAAACATCCCTGAGACACAGAGTGACTATAATAACTTTAATGTGTTTCTCATTTAAAATATCAGTTTGATAGGGTGGATCTGTTTGCTGCAGATTGTTTTTAATCTTTGTCTTTTTATGTTTCTGTGTAACTGTTGTGTTGCTTTTCTCTCGTCCTCTGCAGTGTGAAGTTCATGAATAAGATCCAGTACGTCCACAGCCTGGATGAACTGGCAGAAATGGTGCCCATGGAGCACGTCCATGTCCCCGAGTGTGTGGTGCAGTAAGTACCTGTGACCACTAGATGGAGAACATGAGCTTTACCTGCAGGCAGCGGTTAATCCTTTTTTTCTTTTTTAAAGTTATTACTCATGTAAATCAAACCGAGAACAAGACTGCTGTTTGAATAAATGTAAAATAAGATTATCACCTCAGTTCTTAAAAAGAGGACTTAGATGAGGATTTACTGTGTGATGTGAGGATATAACAGCGCCTCTCATTTTCAGATTTGACGAGGAGAGGATTAAAGCCCGGAGGGAAAGGTAAGATATAGCTTTGTGTAATTTTAAATAGCATTACTCACCAACCTCATGCATATTAATATATATATATCTAATTGTGTGCAGAATTAAGAGTGGCTTAAGCACTTAGAACTGGATAATTGGCTGCAGAACAGTCCCATCTAATAACATAACTGTGTGTGTGTGTGTGTGTGTGTGTGTGTGTGTGTGTGTAGGATTGAGCGGGAGCAGAGACAGCAGGAACAGCATCCAGCCCCACAGGAGCCAGTGAAAAAGTCTGAGAGGTAGAGGTCCTCTTAAACCACTTAAACAGCTCGTATATCAGAAACTCATCAGGTTTCAGTTCATTATCACAGCTCTTACTTTTATTTCATCTTATTTTCAGGCCAAAATCAATGATTGTAGGTCAAGGATTCTGAGAAGGACAGAAATTTGAAGGTAACATTGCACTTCTTATTTCAGTCACAAGATGGTGCTCTGCTCTCACATGAGTTTACCACATCACCCATTAAATGGTCTGTATTTGTATAGCACTTTACTAGTCCCTAAGGACCCCAAAGCGCTTTACACATCCAGTCATCCACCCATTCACACACTGGTGATGGCAAGCTACGTTGTAGCCACAGCTGCCCTGGGGCAAGGTTGCCAAACACTGGCGCCACCAGGCCCTCTGAAGTATCTTGCCCAAGGACACAACAACCAAGACTGTCCGAGCTGGGGCTCAAACCAGCAACCTTCCGATTACAAGGCGAACACCCAACTCTTGAGCCACGATCGCCGATCGCACGATTAAGCCTCCGCACACGCCTCAATACAGACCATTGACAAAAAATTCCAGTGTATGTTTATAGAAGTACATCCACTCTGGGTCTATGATATGTCCTAATATTTGATTATTGTTCTATGATAGTTGGATAGATTTGTCTGTTGCACATTGTCAGGCTCACAAACTGAAAAAAAAATCATCTTATTGCTTTGGTGCTAAAAGCATTAGTAGAACTGAGCAGGAAGCAGTTTCACAGTTTGCACGGTGTGAGTTGGTACTTGTATGATGTGTGCTTCTTGTTTTTCTTCTCGGAGTTTGCTGCCTTTAAATACTGAGGTTCTGTCATGAGCTGAGCTTTTTCTCCTTCAGTGTTTCTTTCTTTGCACGTCGCCTTCCACGTCGTTTAAGTGATGTGATGACTGCAGCGAGGGAACAAACTTAGCTTTGTTTTTAGATTTTAGGGGTATTTTTTTTTACATATTTCACTAAACTTTAGCCTTACACAGTTTGTGCTGTATGTCTGGATGAAGTTCCCTGGATTTAAACAATTTTGGTGTTTTTATCATCAACATAAGGCAGACTGAAGAGGTTAATACTGTTCATTTTAAGTCCTGTTGTCAGTCCTTGAGGTAGATAACTCCTGTACTGAATCTGATTTAGGCTAAAATTTCAGTGGATAGTTGTTGTTTTTTTTAATCAATGATATCCTTACAGGCTTAAGACGGCGGCACATTGTGGGTAAGGCTGCTAATGAGGCAGTACATGCTGGTTGAAACCAGGTGGCTGAAGGTTGTATAGAGAAGTGACCTGTGACTGTCCAGCTAATATGCTCAGAGAAACTGTGTGCTAAGCTACACATCACTGATTAGAAGGAATAAGAGATGCAGAAGCGAGATTCTTGTCAATTTGTTAAACTATTTGAAAAGAGATCATTTTTAGTCTGACCCATCATACACTCATACTGGCCACTTCATTAGGTACACTCCTTCAACTGCTCCTCAATGCAAATTTCTAATCACCCAATCATGTGGCAGTAGTTTGATACACTTTGACATGTTGACGCAGTCGAGTCAAACTCCTGAAGTTTAAACCAATTCAAGTGACGTCGAATGTGGGAAGTTCTGGGTAAAATGCCTTGTTGATGCCAGAGGTCAAAGGTCATGACCAGACATCTTTGAGCTGATAGGAAGGCAGCAGTAAGTGAAATAACCACTGGAGGTATGCAGAAGAGCATCTTTGAATGTGGAACAGCAGAACAGCAGATGGTACACGGCAGCAGGAGACCACACCGCTGCTCCTGTGAGCTGTGAACAGGAAACTGAGGCTACAGTTCTCACAGGCTTGCCAAAATTGGACCACAGAAGATTGTCTGTGTAGGTTCTCTGTCATGTGGGTCAGTTTTTAGGTTTGAGCGCTTGAGGAGAAGGAAACTGGACCTCGTATTCAAGAAGCTTTTTCAGTTCAAAAACAACTGGTGGAAAATCCTTGGTATTTAATTTTTTAGTGGGATTCTCCCTTTGGACATAATCCTGGGAATTATTGGCCCACTGTTAATGAAGCAAGTCGTTAAGGGTCATTTCCACCAATGTTTTAATCGTTTGTGAGACTTTGCTCCATCGCGCTTTTCATTATGTGAGCACGGGTTGAATCGCCTTGGGAAGAGACTCCAAAACTGCATTGTGGGTGGCTGATTCCTGAAGCTGTAAGCCACCATCTCCGTTAAACGATGATCATTTACAGTTAATGAAAATGTCTCCTCTGTCTTCTTGCTCCAAAATGGAAACATTAGCATAATCAAACATGTCCTGTGCAGATATCCAGCTGAATCTTGTCCCACTGAGGTGGTTCTCCTGTGCTGTGCTATGCATATGTGGAGTAGGTCTGTGTAAAGGTCCAAGCATTCCTCCCTGCATAGACTACACTGTGTATGCTGTGCAATGTGCAGTGCTTGTGTTTGGGTGTTTTGTTCTGGGAATGAGCTGGTTTTGTCAGCTGGGTGAGCGTTTTGTCCTGATTTCTGCAGTGACATTGAGCTGGTAGGGTCAGAATGTGGCAAAAACATCACGAGAGCATGGATCCATCCTGCCTCATATTAGTGGTTCAGACTGGTAGTGATGGAGGTGTGGGGGATGGCCTGTCAGCATGAACCGACCCATCTTCTTATGAGTGCTTACAACAGGATAACGTGCCATGCAGCAAAACCCAAAACTGGTTTCTTGAACATGACAAGTTCACTGTACTCAAATGGTCTCCACAGTCACCAGCTCTCAATCCAGGAAAGCACCTTTGGGATGTGGTGGAACGGGAGATTCACATCATGGATTTTCAGCCAACAAATCTACTGCAACTGTCTGATGTTATCGTGTCAGTATAGACCCAGATCTCTAAGAAATGCTTCCAGCACCTTGAACTGAGGCTGCTCGGAAAGCAAAAAGCAGATCCAACTCGTACTACCTAATAAATTGACCACTAAGTATAATCTTTTCAGTTTAACTACAAAAAGCGACTGATAGTAAAAGATTTTAGAAGCAAAAGTCCCGTCTTTATTTCCTTATTTCCAAAATAATTGCCTTTTTTTTCTTTAGATAAACACAATGTGGGCCTTTTTCCGTCCCTCATAGAGAGCTGCACATGTCTAAAATCACACTTAAATGTTTTTATTGTACAGACATAACAGTTGTTTGTGCTCTTTTCTGTTTGTGCAGGGCTCATCTGAAGTGGAGCGTGAACGTCCAGCAAGTCTACACAAGCTTCGTGTCGTCATCCCGCTGACGATTTGTGCCGTCATTGTCCGATCAAAACAAAATGAATTCTCCGTCCCATAATTAATAACCCCACATGCCACTGGGAACTCACCCCTCCTCTATCCCAGAGGGGTTTTAGGGCCACACTTGAAAATGTCTAAATGAAGTCACAGCTCTGTTACCAGATTTTATTTAAAACTTGAAACCGTTGCTCGATTCAGTCATTCTGTAATCTGCTGTTAGGGAGGTCATGCTGGATTATAATGAGCCTCCTTGTTTCTCGTTGTTTGAGTCAGAGATTACAGGCTTGAAGTTAATGAAGGCAAATACCTGAAAATTGTGACAGTTTAAAAATATGAGCAAACCTTGAAGCTCCTTTAACTGAGATCTGGGTCAGTACGAGACCACTGGAACAAACCGGTCTCACATTTATATTCGTGCCGGTTCATGTGAATGTCGTGTGCGTCAGATGTAGATAACAAGGCTTTTCCAATGTATCAAATGACTTTACTTCATTTTTATTTTTTACCTCATAGCTGCTGTATCATAAGGCCCTTTGAAGCGCTCTCATATGCTGTTCTGACATGTCAACATGTACTAACGTTTGCTGGTGCGGGGATCCTTTAGCTCTGTGAAGTTTCCTTTGTACGCCTCCACCTGTACTGTACCTGGTGTCATTATGTGCCTCAGTCATCCTGAGTGTTTAAAACAAAAGGCAGGAACGTGAGCGCTTACTGCAGTTTGTGACCCATATTAGAAAATCTACAGGAATCCCCGTGGATTGTAAAATGTATTTAGAGAAGTTCAAGCAATATATTGTTTATTTTGTGTACCATAGTCACATAAACAGCCTTCATACAACACTGAATGCTTTGTATTTAGATAATACTTTGGCTAAACTCCATATTACATGTTCCCATAAATGTAATACTAACACGTGTGCAAAGTATCTACAACAAATTTGTATAGATTCTGTAAAGATGTGATGAAAGTCAAGACATAAAGCAGACAAACATTTACAAACTGCACATGAAGCAATGAAGCTTTTTCTTGGAGGGGGATCACAATTAATACGTTTGAATTTCATTTTAGAATAATGAGTAAATGTTTTGGTCATTTCAGCACTTCAGAAACGTCCTCAATGATCAGCAGTGTCAGCACCACTGGACGGTTTAACACTGGTTCTCTCGCGTCTTCCATTTTTTCAAATTATTGTAGCAGGAAGGCTGAAGCGTAGGATTACTTCTGTGTGGACTTCATGACTTGATTGTCCGTAAACTGCTCATATGTTTTGCACTATTGAATTTGGATAGTTTAAGACTATGATAGATTTATGTTTAGGAGGCGCTGTGCTCTCCTAACATGCATTTTGAGCTGTTGTTAGCATGACTTTTGTTTTTGTGGGTTGTGGGCATTCTTATGCATTTTTGGTACAGAAAATCTGACCAATGAAAAGTCTGTTTATAAAGTGCCGACTTACTTTCCTCCTGTTCTGTTGCCTTTCCAGAGTGGGAACGTTGGACAAAAAGCTTGAACTTTTCTTTTTGTGATCCTTTAAGAGTGTTTTTCACTGGCAAACCCGACCTGAGCGGCGTCCCGTCTTCACTCTGTGAGGGGGACGCCTGTCGTTGGTTTGTTGGTTAAACTGAGTGCCTATCGAACCAAATGCTTTGAGGAAATCCAGAAAAATGAAGGAATGTACAGTGTAGCATTTTACTTTTTGGTTATGTTTTTTATTTGAGTCACACTCATGCATAAACTGTTCATTCTGACTATAAAAGCACAAAATCTGTAAAGTTTCAAACCATAAACCGACCATTTTCCTGCTGTAAAATGTTTGCTCAGATATGAACTGTTTCACTTTCCTGAAGCTTCCATGATGGTTTCTGCCTGTAAATATGACTGAATAAATTGTTCCTCATCATATGTTCTCTGTTTGGTGCTTAGAGCACTGCCTGGGCTTAAATTGGTTACACGCGTATTAAAGTACTTAATGTTCGCTGAGCTGTTTGCATATATTAGCTTGACTTCCTGGGTGTCACGTGGAGGTGGGTGTGTGACGGCTTTTTCACAGAACAACGTGTAACAGGGCGACTCTTTCTCAGCACCAAAACAGTAGTGTGTGACGTGATGCAACGACAGCTCTGAAAAGTGTTTACAGGTACAATATACACTCACTGGCCACATCATTAGGTATACCTGCTCCTTATCACAAATCCCTGAGACGTACGTGTCACCAACTCAGTGCACATGCAAAGCAGATGGGTTACAGCAGCAGAAAAGCACATGGTGTGCCAGTCCTGTCAGCAAAGAACAGGAAACTGAGGCTACAGTCACCACGGCTTACTAAAATTAGACAACAGAAGATTGTTTGTGCAGGTTTCTCAGTCACCCAGGTCATGTTTTGAGCAGGTGGACTTTTTTCTGTCTCTCTCTCTCAATCTAAGAGACCTTTTCAGTTCCAAAACAACTAATAGAGAGTTCCAGATATCATTTAACCCGTGGTGGGATTCTCCCCCTCGAGGTGCTTCTGAGAATATTTGACCCTCTGTTAATCATATAATAAACCAAGGGTCGTTACCGCCAAGGTGTGAACTGTTTGTGAGACACTGTCCCACCCTGCAATCATAGGATCTATTCAGATGTGCTGAGGTGTCATTATAGGTGGCTGATAGTTGGTGCTGTAGGCCATTACTGTTTAACCATGGTCATTAACTTCCTTTACTCCTCTCACCCTGCCTCGTTTTAACGATTCATGCTGGTGGAGATGGTGGTGTAGTGGTGTGGGGGACACTTTCTCTGCATGCTTTTGGCTCTTTAGTTTAGCACTAAGGAGCCAAAAGTTTGAGCATTGTTTAAATAACACAGCTTACCTGATTGTTGTTCCTGCCCACGTCCAGACCTGTATGACCACACCGTGTCACGAAGCTCAAACTGGTTTCTTGAACATTACAGTGGGTTCACTGTGATCATGTGGCCTTTACAGTCACCGCATCTCAATCCAGTAGAGCACATTTGGGAGCACATTGGGTCAATAAATATGGACCAAGTTCTCTGGAGAATGTTTCCTGCACTTTGTTGAATCTATGCCATGATAAATTTAAAAAAAAATGTTTATTTTAAGATGCTGTATGCTGAAAAGCCAACTTACCTACTATCTACTGAAATATTTACTTTAATGAAACCATTGCCAATGTTAATCATTCATTTCCTTATTCTCTATTGTTTGTCAAAATATATGGAAACAATTGATTTGGTCTTAAATTCAGAGGTAATAAAACAGTAGTTTGACAGTAGCACAAACTGTCCTAACTATCTGGAGTCTACAGTGCACCATAACTATGTTCATGGATGGCTCTTGTGAGCTTTAGTTTCCTTTGTCATAATTGTTAGTTTAAAGTTACACAAACCAGCTCACACTGGATTTACAGTGTGACCCTCCCACTTGCAGGGATGGCCTGTAGCTGCTGAAGACTGCAGACACTCATGTGAAAGCTTCCTCGTTTTCTTGGATCTAGGAAGACTTGTAATTGCAACACAGCTAGAAGACTCGCCCATCACACCTTTATGATGTTAACTTTCAACTGTTGAGCCTCAACGTGCACGTGGACACAAACACACGTACTGGGAAACAGATCAAGGCCATAAAAAAACATTTTATGAAGGCTGTAATTCACATCTACTAGAACCTCCACGTGTTCTCTCGAAATATTCACTCATTTGTCTCTTACCTCATTTATGACACGACCCTAGCAAGAACATTTGTGGCAGAAAGTAAACATCAGGCATGCTCCAGTTCACAGCTGAACCCGTGACTTCTCCTTCGTCCTAATTAAGTTTTGTTTTTTTTTAAATGTAGGTCCTGCTCACTGGCTCACAATAGAGCTCACACTGCCCTCACACTCCTGACACACTTCACACATGAATGCTCACAGTCACTGGGATGATATATTATCAACAACCTCTAACAACAAATAAACCACTATATATATATATATAGTGATGTATATGTATACTATATATATATATAGTTTGAAAATTAGTCAGAGACAAGAAGCATATTTTTCCCCATGCCAAAGACTCAGATGATCTACTGTGACTGCTTTTAATTTAATGAACATTAGTAGCAGACAAACTATAGTCCCAGCATTTTTTTCTTAAAATTTCACTGAAGTATGACAAAATAAAGGAAAAACTGAAATACTTATAGGGAGCAGACTCCAGACTCCAGTTTTCAGAGGGTGGGCATTTTGCCATGGCTTAGTATTAATATAATTATGGTTTTCTTATCTTAAATAAGGTAAATGAAACAGTACTTGCTTTCTACGACTATCGTCAACACATCAAATGAGAGAAAATAGTGTGTTGTACTGACTGTTTCACGTTTTTCTTTTAATTTGTCACCCCTAACTTGGTTCAGAGATGTTCCAATTATTATTATTACTCCTAATTTGACTTTCACCCGAGCACATGACCATACTGTAAAATATCAGTGTTATTTTTATGCATCCATTTGACACCATCAATGGTAGTTTTCCACAGGCCGCTGACTCTGCAGGTGGATTAGATGCTGAATGGAATAGTACGAGCGCCTCACCATCTGGCTCTCATATGGACATCAGTAAGCGAGGAAACAATAAGGAAATGGGTGAAAGTTACCGGCTTCTGATTGGCCAGCGAGGGGTTTGGGCGCTCTGCCCGCTGCTGATTGGCTGCTAAAAAGGTACACACAGAACAGCTCTGACGGCACGTAGCACGAGGGGGAAAAAAGAGCACGAGCACGCCTGGCCACGAGAACACACCACGCCCACGTTCGCTGTGACGTTGTAGAGCTAGCTGGATATAAATTAGCGCGCCTCCCGCTCGCAGTAGTACAGAGAAACACGCTGAGAGCAAAACGGGAGATTTCTGAAAGTATTTTTGGAGCGTTTAGAATTCTTATTTTAAAAATTTGGGATTTTCATTCCTGGTGAAACTTGTTCGTGACTGTTTGAACGAGACCTGTCCGGAAGAAGCGAGACGATGAAGTGCATTATAGGAATTGGCGGGTACGTTTGACTAGCTTTTCGTATTTATTTAACTACGAAGTCAACGGTTTTATCCGTTAACGTGAAAAATGGCTGCTGTAAGTCGACTAAACACACTGACAGTGGAGCAGGGTCGCGCTGCGGCGGTGCTCTGACTGCACTGTGTGGTGCAGTTCATTGTCGTTATTGCTCGTACAGGTTTGTTTTTGCCAAACCGGTGCTTTAGTTGACTTTTTTTTTTTTTTCTCGTAATAGTTATTGTTTGTCTCAGATTCATAGCTGTTATCATTTTTGGCCGCGTGTTTATCAGCTGCCCGCCACAAACATGTTCAAAGTCACATCCGGTCCGGTCGGTTTGTTGTTATAAATCGAGCGGGACTTTTGAAAATTCACCGCGAGGTCAGCTCAAAAGTGGAGGGAGATCTGAGTTTAGTGTTGTCATAACACGAAAACTTATTATTATTATTATTATTATTATTATTATAATACTTGTGCAACATTTTAATATTTAAATGTAACACATTTAAACTTGTTTTCTGAGTTGCACCCAGAGTTTTGTGTTTTCATTTGTTTCGTAAAACTGTGGGACTCTTAATAATGTACACAAATTGTTTACTATGTTGAATATTAACAAAGCTCAATATAACACATAAATACTCGCAGCCATAAAGCTAACGTAAGGTCATTTATTTTGCTCATAACACACTTGCTTTGGTGATAGCGGGCATTTTTATCACCCTGTGCCTTTTTGTTTACAGGGTGACTAATGGTGGTAAAACCACTCTGACAAATAACTTGATCAAGACTTTGCCCAACTGCTGTGTTGTGCATCAAGATGACTTTTTCAAGGTGAGTGTAAACTAGTGGATTGTTGTTTTTGTCTGTTTGTTTGTTTTTTTTCCATGCTGCTTTCTCCTCTTTGGACACTGCATGATATTTGCATTTCAACAAAATAGGAGGGCTTCCCTGAGTGGTACCCCACCCCATCCCCCCACTTTTTGTTCTCCAGATTAGCTCCAGAGTTGTCTTTCCCTTGTTGTCTTGCCTCACTGCTTCGGTCTTGTTTTCCCTTCCCTACATCCTTGAATTTCTCCATTTATACTCCTTATCTACATTTTCTTAAGATAGCCGTTAACATCAACTTCTCTTGTTATTTAGTCTTTTCTTATTTCTCTCTGTATAAGCACTATTACATTAGATAATGTGTTTTGCTTTCCACCCCCCCCCCCACCCCCCCCCTAGTTTAGTCACAGCTGCATACTTGTGTGAACGGCTTGCTTTGTTTTGTGCATGCCCCTTGCTGTGTACCCTCTGTACTCACTTGTTTGGCCTTAATAACTCTGGCATGTGAGTGGGATCTGCAAGTGTTCAGAGCTGTGAGGTTGCAGCAGTGTTTTATTGGTCACTGTTATTTCAGAAACCCGATCAGATAGAAGTCGGGGAGGACGGCTTTAAACAGTGGGATGGTAAGACTTCACCCGAAGACTGCCAGTGACTCATTAATCTTATGTCCACATAGCTGCCCATTTTAACATAGTTTACCCCCACAATCTATAATTGCACACATTACAACCATAATCATGCACATCACAAGTTTATTGTAGCCTTCAGTAGCTCGCAAACAACAAACACATATCCAATAAATTACATTGTTTACTTGGGTTTGTGCTGACCACCTTCTTTTTTTTCTTTTTTTTCCATCATTTCTTTTCTTGCTTCTTAATCTTTCTTTATAGTTATCACGGCGTTGGATATGGAGGCCATGACCAACACGATAAAAGGCTGGATTGAGAACCCGGTGAAGTTTGCCAGATCTCACGGTGTCCCTTTGTCTTCTTCCTCCAATTTGGCCAACACCGACGAGCAGATCCACATCCTGATTGTGGAGGGCTTCCTGCTCTACAACTACCCGTAGGTTTAAAGCTTTCATATCCTTTAATAAATGAAGTATTGTTGACACTGTGAGCACATTTGTTTGAAGTCAATCAGTTAATTATCTTCAAACAACTGATTTATCTGGTTTCATTAAAAAAAAAAATTGATAGCGACACACATTAGGCAGTATGAGTTCTGCCGTGTCACGTGTTGGTTTGGCGTGCTTACCACTCAGTCGTGTTCAGTGACGCCCACGTGGCCAGCTCAGGCATGTCCTGCAGTTAGTGATAAGGCCTTCAGCAGAAAGACGCTGTCAAGGTGCAACTCTGACATCGCTGCTGCTGCGTGTTCAGTGCGCTAGTGATGACTGTCAGAGGTGTAGATAAGGCGCCATCTGAACAGTTGCATAACTGAACTCCCTTGACTCTGAAGATGTTGTACATCATTGCGTCACTTTTCTGTCTGCCTTCTAGGCCCCTGCTGGATGTCTTCGACAAGTGCTACTACATCTCAATACCCTACGAGGAGTGCAAGAGAAGAAGAAGGTGAACAAATGAAAGATTTCACTCGTACCGTTGGGAGTTTGTCATCTTTTTCCTTAGTGGAAGTTCTCACTGTATTTTCGTCACTTTCAGTACGAGACAGTACACCGTCCCTGACCCTCCTGGCCTGTTCGATGGCCACGTGTGGCCCATGTACCTGAAACACAGGAAACAGATGGAGGACAGTGGCTTGAATATCGGTATGTCGCAGCTGGATTATGGAAGGACATCTTTGCCATCTATGTATGTTGGGAGTAAAAGCATTAAACATGTGACTAAATCATTTCCTTTGCAGTGTACCTCGATGGCTTGAAATCCAAACAGGAAATCTACAACCAGGTGTATGAAGACATTCAGAACAACCTGCTCAATCGTTTATAGGTAAGGAGGTGGAGGGAGTGTGCCACTGTTTCATTAATGTTCTAAACCGTACACAGTTTAGACATTTGTCTCCTATGGGGAACAATTCAGTTGTTTGTACAGCTAAAACATTTAGATCTTGAAGAAGTAGATGCATCATACATCCTGTACAAATGTTGATGAAAATATAAAAGTGTGGTGTGCAGACTTGTCTAACAGTTCTGTTTTCTGTTTCTTGCAGCAGGAAGACTCGTCTCACACCTGTACAGAATCTGTAAATAGGCCCAGTGACTTTTTTATTAAGGTGTTTTTGTAATATTCATTTTAAATTTTTTTTTTTTTTTGTAAATGAACGAATGAATGTTAACTTATCGTTGTCTTTTTATCATTTTTGTGATGATCAATGTTTTGGTTATTTCTGTGAAGGTGATTGTTGAACCGCTCGTTACTTTGTTACCATTACATTAAACAGCTTGTATTGGACCATTTGATGCCAGCCACATTCACCTGTCAATAAAAGCATTATTTGCTGTTGAAGGGAACAAACGTGTTGTTGTTTCTGTCACCGTGAAATCAAACGTCTGCAGATGACGTTGGCGTTGGATCACATACTGAATGGTAGCGTTATCAATGCTGCTTGTTGCCTTTCATCTTAAATCCTGACAGCCGTGACTGCACTGAGCTGTTAATAAGCCTGCCAGGGTTGATTAAAACAGGCCTGCAGTGTAAAACTGACCGTGTGCTGGGCTGTTCTAAAATCAGCAGGCTTACATGTTTTGTATAGCTTTATGTAAGGAGGATGAAAATCTTTGTTTAAAGAAGCAGCTCAGTGACACAGATTACCCGCCTTATTTAGAAGAGATTAAGTATATAATGTAAATTTATGAGGATTTGGGGACTTTTTTTTTTTTATAAATGTGAAAAGGAAACATGGATGTAGCTGTGGTCGTGGTGGATGTTTGTTGCTCAGCACCCAGTTTGTACTGGTTACTATTTTTTTTTTCTACATTTTTAATTATGTTTTTATTTAGTTTGAATTTTGAAATTTTGATAAAACTAATTTCCTGAATTACACAGATTACATGCGAAGGGTTTCTACTATCATCCAGCCCACTAGCAGGGGTGGGCAACTCCAGGCCTCGAGGGCCGGTGTCCTGCAGGTTTTAGATCTCACCCTGGGTCAACACACCTGAATCAGATGAGTTCATTACCAGTCCTCTGGAGAACTTCAAGACATGTTAAGGAGGTCATTTAGCCATTTGAATCAGCTGTGGATAAAGGACACATCTAAAACCTGCAGGACCCTCGAGGCCTGGGTTTGGACACCCCTGCACTATAGAGTACAGTTGTGGTCAGTTTTCATAAATGGCATAATGGCCTTTTAATGGTTTCTTTGAACTTTTTTTCCCAGGGTGAAATGATCGTCCAGCTTTAATGACTTAAAAACAAGAATTTGGTCTATTTTGATTTCATATTGTGCTTTCCATGCAGGTTTAAATATACACTTACTGCCCCACTAATATTACTGAATTGCAACCTGACTAGATGATGATCGACAAGCTTCTGGCATGTTCTCTTCTGGATATTGGGCCATTCTTCTTGGCAGGCTTTGAGAAGGCCGTTCCAGAAGTTAATGTCAGACGGCTTTATCCATTCCAAAATCAGTTTTGATTTGAGTTTCAATAATCTATAATCAATAATCTGTTGATTTGAGATGACATTGAAGACTTTGGAGGTTGTACTCTCTGGGAGCACCCAGAGCATGCTGCTACCATCCTGCATGACCATTGGCACAGTGTTGTTTTTATACATACATGCAAATCTTTTAATAAGTTGTGCTGAAGGTTCTAAAAATAGATTTTTTAACTTGACGAGATCAGAGCCCATTAAATTCTTGTTAGTGATCATGATTGTGTACAGCTGGTGGTTTCTCTTTATCAGCATAAGGATTAGTTTCACAGCATTCGTCAATGACTGTCTAAGAAGGACAATTGAACACAAGAAGGTCTCTCTGAGTCATATTTAAACAACTGCAGACTCCAAGAAGAAGCACGAGTCATTCACACGTGTCACTACTTTGCTAAGAAAACCCAAACTATCACCCTGAGATGAAGGAATTTGGTTGTTTGATGGCAACTTTTCCTCATGGCTACCAAAAGTGGTTGAGGTGAAACTTGCTAAGGGGGATTTAACCAAATATTAGTGGGGTGTATGCATACTTTTGACACTGAAAATCAAAGTTGTGCACCCAGTGCCTGTTTTTAACATGATTAAAGTTGTATGCTGTAGCATTATTCCACTCTGGAAAAAGAACAGTTCAAAGAAGTCATTAAAGGCTCGAACTCCTGATGAGTCCATGTAAACTTCCGATCGCAACTGTAAATATGGGACAGGCCACTTTGTGTAGCTGAGGTTGTTCAAATAGCTGAAGGAGAAGCAAGTGGTAGCTGAATTATCTGCTGCATGGCTATAATTCTTTGGTGACTCAGTGTAGCAGGCACTGCTCAACCTCTCTGAAGGAGTTGTTGAAGTTTTTGGGATCATAGCCGACTAACACGGATAACCAGCTCTTTGTTTTGTCACTGAGTAAATGGGCCATGCTGGATTTCATGTAGCTGATTCCCAGCTAGACCTGCAACAGTAGTGGGAAAACTCAGCAGCTCACAGTCATTTTTGGAAACCTTAATTACAGTACACAAACCAAGGTGAGCCATTTTTGCCTGCATCTATTTTCTAAACAGGAAATGCCCTTTCAGACCCGTATATCTGCCCTCCTGCATGTTTGCACAACACTGCACCTCTGAAATAGCTCAAGAAGAGTGGGTCACGGACTAGCCACAAGATCGAGACTATTAGCACGAGATTTACAGCGCATGAGGCCCGGGACACGTGCTGACATCACCTACGCTTTCATATTTATAAATAGGGCAGAATAATTTCCCGTTTCCCCCAAGGAAATACTTTCTCCAGACACAGAATGTGGTGTGAACTTCAGCTTATACTGCAGCTAAATATAGGACAGGTCAGACAGGTGACTGTATTTTAAGTGTCCTCTTTTACAAACTGGAAAGCAGCCCAGTGATACTTTGATCAAGAGCATTTGGATTGAACTAAAGCAGCCTGGACTTTATCACAAGTGCTCCTCTGGGTTTGTAGTGTGGCATATCCAGAAATAACACCCTTATATTCTGCCCTCATGCAGGCCTGGCTCAGATTTAAAAACAAGAAATCTGCAGTGACTCAAATATATCCACCTTCTCCTGTCACCATTTACAGTAATAATTCTTTCCCCAACTGCCAACTGCTCGTCATGACTTCAGCTGCAGGTACACGTAACCCATCATGTGAGTGGCGTGTGGAAATTGAGTGACAAAATAATTGTGACGCTCTGACAGGTGGTCGTGGTCTGAACCACACTGACCTTGACTCCCGGTGGCTAAATATGACAGCAGTATGTGTGACGGCTGTGGAAGCATGCACTCGAGACAACCGCAAATCAAAGAAAACACGCCTTTATTTACAAAATGACGCTGCGTGTACCTGGGCTGTAGGTGTAGTCACACACACGTGAACCAGTGCACGATTCGCCACAGATAAACAGGGCCAGTGTGGCCCAGTGGCAACGTTATCCCGAGCTGCTTCATAGTGCAAACAAATCCGGTCTAGACATTTTCCTGGACCCACCTGACTTCATTGCTGCACAGCATGATTGGATCATGTGACTGGAAGGCATCCATCAGCAGCATGTGGGCACACATGATTCTAATCTATAGCTGCCCCCACCCAAAAATAATAATAACACTACTGTGCTGAATGTATGGATCCCATGGTTACAAATGTGCACGAGGTGCTGTGTGTTTAATACCTAAACACTGTCTGTTTGCTAACACGTGGCCTGAAATGTATCTCAAATTAAACTTTGAAGGCTCTGAAAATGACTTTTTTCTTTGTTGTAGGGTGAAAATGATCCTTTAAATCATGATAAGCTTTGTTAGATATATTCCTAAAGTTGAGTAATGTATTGACTAACTCTGACCTTTGTGTTGGAATCACACACCTGCTCTCACTGTGAATCAAATGACAACAAAGTTTATTACCTATGGAAAATAAACTGTCTCCCTCGGTGTTGTAACATCCAGTGCACTTCTTACTGACAGCTGTTTACACAGAGATTAAATTACAGTTATAAGATTCTTTGTAATTCACATTTTACCCATAATTCAGTTTCTCGTTTTGTGAAATATAATGCATGCTCCTGAATAAACTGTGGAAAGTTATGTGACAGGAGTAACACTGAGCGTGGTCTTCTGCTGCTGAACTCATCTGCTTCAGGGTTTAACATCTGGAGATGCTCGACTGCACACCTTTGTTGTAAGAAGTGTTGAGTTACTCTTTTCTTCCTATTTTCCGGCAGCTTCTGAAATACTTCCTCATCCTGATGCTTAGTTTGAGCGTCCGATCTTAACTGTGCCTAAATGCACAGACCTGCTGCTCTGTGATTAGCTGATTAGATATTTGTGTTAGCGTGCAGGTGAACAGGTGTGTACAGGAACACGGCTGTTTTTCAAAGGGAATTTACTCGTTTATTCTGCATTTACTTCATTGCCACATTTTGTCAGTATTTTCAGTTTGTTTTTTTTTCTTGCTTAAAACATGATGGACATAATAATCTGTTACATGTGCTATTTTATGTGATGATTACTGTTACTTGAATACTTGAGAACCATTGTTAAGCTTGCTTACATAAGAATTGACTTTCGCTCATGTAAAGATTCAAACCTCTGCAGGGACTAAAATAACAGCACAGACATATTTGCAGCACGGGGCACCTACGATAAAGTGAAAGAATGTAACTGGGTGGCTTTTGTTAATGTTATTAGACGCATTATTAATTGTATTTATGCATTAATAAGTATGTAGCATTACACTGTTGCAGCAGTTTAGGTGGGACTGTGATTTCTTTCTTACCCTGACCTTAAACTACCAGAACATGTCAAAAAAATGTGGTGAAGTGAAAAGCTTAACATACCATCTGGAAAGTCGTGGATTATAACTAAAAAGAAAATACTCAGCGTGCTGGGATTTAATGAATTGCACTGAGCAGAAGTTTCTAACTGTAACACATCTTTTTGCTGTCAGTGGGTGACTTCCCCTCTTGGCTGGTTACTCTGAAATAAACATCCTTCTAGTGGGAGCCTCTCTCTTTAACCTCTAAACAAACTAAAGACAGACTTCATCATGGTGTCACATTCCAAGTGTGGGACTCAAAGTTGGGAAAGATTTGTTTTTAAGCACATGTGTCTGAATTAAAACCAGAGGCACAGTGTGCTACACAGGGTGAGACCTCCTGACGTGCTGAAAGAATCACACCAGGCTGTCCGAGCAGACGAAGCCCGTACACTGTGTTTATAGTCACATCCCACAAATTACATATGAAAACATGCATTTGATTTTACAGTGTTCTCTGGGCTCCAGGCTACCACACGGTCTGCACGTCTGAGCAGCCAGACTGCGCTGGCATTAGGGCATAAGGTGGCAGCTGGATGCTTCTCATCAGCCTGACTCACATTTTCAAATCTAATGCAAAGCATGAAGGATATTGACAAACATATTATGGCAGAGCTTATAATGATAGCTGATGATCTTTCACTGACTCACTGTTAGTTATTATTACTGTAGTTCTCAACATCTTTACATCTTCTCTGTTCTCACAGAACAGTACAGGCCATTTACATGTTGCTCTGCTTCAACATTAGACATAAATCCAGTGTCCATACATCCACCTGTATACACAAAGTACCAGATTACACTGGTATAAATGCAGTGCGCCACACCTCACAGCTTAAAACAAGAGGAACAGGACCCCGCTGATTGCACTGAACGTCCCTAAATGCGCATTAATCAGTGAGTTCTCAGTGTAACTTGAAACGTGTGTGATTACCAGTTTGAGCAGAACAACAGGAACATCAACAATGCTGACCAAAACTTTCGAGTCACTTCCTCTTTGTAAGATTTGTACAAATGCGGTGTGCGCGTGCCGTGACAGCACACGTAGAACTCGAGACTTAAGACGGTTGAGTCGTGGCAGTGATGAGTCAGACTTAGAAAAAAAAACAAAAACATGGTGTTCATGGTTTTATTGCATTTATGTTGCTATCATCTGTAAATATTATTTATTTGGTGTTATTTTATCCCTTTTCTACTACTGTTGTTCCTGTATTCGGCCCTTTTTTGTATTTAAATATTATTCTTTTTAAATAATGTTGCGAGATGGACAGTTAAATAAAGGTTTTATTTAATGAAAAAAAAAAAGATTTGAAAATGACTCGTGGCGGAAGCAGAGCACAGACTATCTGTGAGAATCTAACGCCACCGTGTGGTGCACAGCTATATTGCCATTGTATTTAGACAACGAAAGCTTGGGAGCTCACAGAGCAGCAGCAACACGAAAAAAACATTAAATAGCAACATAATAAGATAAATAGAAATGTTATATTATATTATATTATATTATATTATAGCGCAAACAGTGCAGGCTTTGGAAAGCTGTTCCTCAGACTGCCCAGTCTGTGACCTGGGTGGGTTGAGTCGTTCACAGTGTTGTTAGCCCTCTTGTGCGCGCAGACTGCACCCCCCCCCCTCACTGTGCTTTGCCCTGATATCTGCAGTGTGAGGTTGGATCGCTCACTCTCATCCTTACACCGATGCCACTTATTTCGGTCTCTGTTTGACATAAAAGGGCATATTTGTCACTTTATTGCAACTATATTTGCACTCTTGAGTTCCTTCATTCACTAACTGACTGATCATAAAGTTATTACTTGCGTTATGTATTCATCCTTTTCAACATAATTAATGAAATCACATGTAATCACTAAAATTTGTATTTTGGGTACAATAAGAGAGTTTCCGATGTAATGCCATTTTTTTAAATAGAAGAAATTAAATTCCACCACGGTTGTGAGTGCGGCTTCTTACTGTACATGGGTGGATACGGGCAGTTGTAAATCACATCACAGATGCCAAAAACCTCTCAAACCAAGCCCTCTTGCCGGTGATGCTGTGCGCAACCTCGTGACGGAGTCAAGCATATCCAAAACACCCCCTCACCTCTCGTGTCAAACTCAAATGTCAGCCTAGTTCATGCGTCACTTTTGGAGCTCCTCCGATAGAGTTACCATCCTGACGAGCCATGGAGAAGTTCGTGTTTGTGTTATTTTACTTATTTGGTGTTCTGGTGTGTTTGGGCACCGGTCAGCACCATCTGCGTACACGTGTTGGACCGTGGACACACCGGATTCAGTGGGAGAATAACGGTCAGGTGTACAGTTTACTGAGCACTGGGACTCAGTATCGTTTACCAGCACAGACACGGAGACGCGCTCAGCTTCTACTTAGAGCAAACAACCAAGTAAACCTCCCGGCTGCGTCCAGTAGACCCACCAGAACCGGATCTTGGGAATTCAACGAACTCAACGGCCATTTTCAACAAAACGAGCGCAGTCAAATGGATGCGTCGGTCCTTGGTGCTGATGCGGATCAGTATATACTCGCCTCGGGACGACCTGGCACACGCAGTCAGTCCCCACCCCGCAGCCAAACCACCACAGAGGCTGTTGGATACTCCGGGTCCCTCCGGTCAGAGTCTAACAGCAGCTCTTCAGCTCTTACCTCCATCCAAGAGTTCTCCGGCAGCGGAGTCCCACGAGGAGGCCGTAGTACACTTGGAGATGATACAGGTGCACAACGGGCCAGCGAGTCACAGGCAAGATTGACGGATTTTACGCACAGCCGAGGCGGCAGAACCAGGTCCCAGAGCACGGATTCAACTGTTCGATCACCTACCACATCAATATGGGTGACCACGGCAGAGGACGCTGGGAATGCACGTCGTATAACCCAGGAGACCACGCTGGGAGAGGCTCCCAGTGCGCGCGGTGTGCAAAGAGCGCACACTCTGACCAGAGTCACGCCAGAGTTAATTGTTTCTCCCACAGCGCTGTACAGCAACGCTGTAGAATTACAATTTCCACGTAGAGGGCCCGATGCCTCACGCACTTCAGACGCGAGTGACCCACGAGACCCGCACAGTATTCATCACAGGAACTCGGTTTTCTATAACGTTTACCCACCAGACCGCAGGAACAGGCTCAGTGCGCGCCCTCCACCAGGAACCGGCTTCGGGACCAGGTTCTTCCACAACGGTGAGACAGAAGCACCGAGGCAAAGAGACCAACGTCTATTAAAAAGTAGTTATGAAGAGACACGCATCTTGAAGCGTTAGAGACATTATCACGCCCAATCAATCAAATTGGTTTGGCGCCGAAAGGAGTGCCGAGCCCCAAATTTAAATCCCATCTGATGCAGATTTTAATGCATTTTAATGAGAACCGGAGTTAATGCCCCGTTATGACAAAACTAATGTCTCCCGCGCCAGAGCCTCTGAGCAAAGTTAAAATTAAATGCTTGATTGATAGACTTTAAGAGTCATTAGTGATTAGCCAGCAGTGATAGAGAAATTACTTCTGCAACTTATGACGGTATAAGTATCTAAAGTTGTCCATTTACATTTACAATGTCATTGTAAAGCGCTCTGGGTGCCTTGAAAAGCGCTATATAAATCCAATGCATTATTATTATTATTATTATTATTCCCAGGAAGCGGATTCTTATCATGCTGATCTGTATAGATACAGGTTCCGTGACTGATGATGTTACGTCTGCACAGTCAAATCAACACATGCAGCACTTTCCAACACTAACAGATGCAGTTTATTAGACAGTTTAAAACAGAGCTGTCAAACACAGACAACACAGACTCCATCAACAAACCTTTATGTTTCATAAGTACAGGACAGTCTGGTCAGTGATCTAAGAGAACTTTTTCTTTCATTTTACACATTTATCATGTAGAAAAACTGAGATATTCTGTTAAAATTGCCCTTCGTTATCTTATATTCAGATATCTGAGAGATTAAATGTGGAGTTAAACACATTTATGTGACCCTTGATGAGTAAAATGAGTTTGAAATCACATTAGTGGAAAGTTGATGCCCAGTTTTTGCCTCTAGGTTGTTTTACGTATGAATCATTTATGATGTTTTTTCTCTACAGGTCTTCCAGACTTGGTTCCTGACCCTTACTACATCCAAGCAGCCTCATACATTCAGAGAGCACAGATGTATGCGCTTCGCTGTGCAGCTGAGGAGAACTGTTTTTCCAGGTGCTTTATTGGGCTTTATGTGAATCTGTCTGTGAAGTCAACAATAATTGAAGTTGTTCTTCACTGACATTTTACAGTACAGGTTATTTCTGCTGTGCAACAGAAATGTGTGACGTCAGGCAGGACAAACACATTTACATCGAGATAATAAAAGATAGGACGTCTTTGAGCCTGCCTCACTGTGTGGGCCTACATCCCATTTGGATGCTACAGCTGAGTGACAGAATGACTGGACACAAACCTGGCTGCTGCCCGAGATTCTCTCCTCTGATCTGAGCAGCCACTCTGCCAAATAAAATAAACTCTGAAATGAAAGGCAAAGGATTTCTAAGGTGAATGCAAAAACTGCTGAGGCAAAACCAGAAACCACCTCTGCAGTAAATCATTGCGTTTGCCACTCAGTGAGCAGGAAAAAGAGTAAAATGTGCAGTGAGGCATGTATGTGTGGAGGACAAAGACTTAAAAAAGTGGTACAAGTCGATTCCGGCTGCGCACTCAGTGCTTAAAACTGTCCGAGTGTCATCTCGGCACACAGTGAAGGTGCTCCAGGTAATCTTGGCTCATTTCCTGTTTCCTTTTCCTTCAGCTCTGCAAATCACCCGAGTGTGAGTGACCTCGACTATCGAGTTCTGCTGCGCTTCCCACAGCGGGTGAAGAACCAGGGAACAGCAGACTTCCTCCCGGTGAGACCCAGGCATGAGTGGGAGTGGCACAGCTGTCACCAGTGAGTTGGAAACACCATATATGTCCTCAAAGTCACACCCCAGTTCCTGCAGAGTGACGTGTGGACACAGGATTTATAACTAACAGATAAAACATTCAAACATGTCCGAGGGAGAAGTTAATTTTAGGAAACTGTAGTTTCTCAGCCAAAGATGACTGAGGTGAGCGTTTTAGGAATATCCACTCTGTCATCATACGGAGCCCACAGTTCAGAAACAGCTGAGAGCAGACCAGATCTTTTCATTGGTACACGCGTAGGTCCATTTTGGCCTGGTCTCTTTGTACTAATACACCAACGTTTGGTTGTGGTAAACTGTATTCAATTAATTTGGTTAAAACATGACATTTTGCACTGAAATCGTGGTTAAATACAAGTATTAGCTGAAGTCATTTGTTTGTTGGTTTCACATTTTTTGAACGGCTGACAGTGTTTTTGGAACAAAGAAGCTCAGGCAGATTTGTTTTGGGGGTAATTCAAAGTTGTTGTTTTTTTGTTTGTTTTTTAAGCGAAACATGAGATTTAAGAGAATGCTACGTACTGTAAATACGACAGAAAGGACGGCTTCCTGAACACATTAGCAGAGAAGATTTCTCTCTCCTCTTCAGGCATTACCACAGCATGGAAGCATTTAGTAACTACGACCTGCTGGATGTCTCCACTGGACAGAAGGTTGCTGAGGGACACAAAGCCAGTTTCTGTCTAGAGGACACGTCGTGTGACGCAGGAGTACGGCGACGCTTTGCCTGCACTACTCACACACAAGTCAGTCTGCACTTTTTTATCTGTGCAGGATTTTCACTGGTTACGTCTTTCTCGTTTTTAATGAGTAAAAACGTGAAGATTTCCACTTTAAAGCATCGCAGAAGCAGGTTGTGTAAGTTTGGCCTCTTCTTAGGGTCTCAGTCCTGGATGCTATGACACGTACCACGCCAACATCGACTGCCAGTGGATCGACATCACTGATGTGCCGCCGGGAAACTACATACTCAAGGTGGGTTTGCAGGACGGATTTATACTATCGGATCATCTAAATCAGAACTCACATTTCATCTCTAAATGATTGTTGTTTGTTTGATTTTCAGGTAACGGTGAACCCCTCTCACCTGGTCGAGGAGTCTGACTTCTCCAACAACGAGGCTCAGTGTGACATCAGGTACACGGGAAGCTACGTCCAGGCGAGAAACTGCAGGATCGTTGTGTAAGTCGGGTCAAGTATTCTCGATTTTCACGAGTGACACTGGAGTTAAAAATGTTTAAAGTATTTTTGTCTTTGCTTCACAGGAGCTGACCTGACAGAAGACTGAACATCTCACAGACAAACATGTACTTAATCTCTTCTTACTGGTCCTAATGAGCAGCTGCTGATACCATCATCAGTTTGCTTCTAAATGAATCTGTATTTATATGATTTATTGTATCCAAAGCCAGGATGGCTCAATTTGACCTTTTACTTATTTATATGAACATTCATTTTAAGTGGATTTTTAAGCAATGCGAGACTGTGCTGTTAGCTGTTATTGTGAGACTGACTTGGTGCTTACCGTGGGGAAGCAGTGGTGCTCCACCTTTCCTCCATCACATCTATTAGGATTTTGTCAGAGAACAGCAAAATATACCCTGAAGTATCCATCGTGTGACTGCTCTTATTTAAAAGGTTCAAATGCTCTCATGTGTGGATTACTTCCAATGCTTTGCTCAAGCAGCAGTTTATAGTTTTATGTATTCTACTGAAACAAGACTCGACATTTGAAAAGCTTTTACTTTATGATAAAGCTCATTTAGATTTCTGAAAACAAAGGCAACCCCGACATCTAATTATTGAATTAGTCTAATTACAATTGGGAGCAAATATTTCTCAACCTGAACTCATCTGGCTGCCCATTAACACCAGTTAACACGAGCCGAGAGCCAGTTCAGCGTCGAGCGGTACATTTCCTAAATGCTTTAGGAATAACACACCTCAGAGAAATGCCTGAAATGATCCCACTTTGCTCATTAACGTCATCAAAATAGCAGCGAGAGAATGAGAGCGCTGTGACACTAGTGTGTTTTTGCGTGCTTGTTGTGTTGTGTTATAGCTGGTGAGTGATTGGGAAAACATTTAGTCACCTGGCAGTGGCTCCATGTGAGGCGTCTGCGAGTGTCTCGCTCTGTTTACACTTTGTCATCGAATTTAGTCGGGACCAATTGGGACGCTGTCTGGAGGGTGCACGGAAATGTACAAATAACCAGCACAAAACACAATTCTTCCTCTTTGCACCATGTTTTTATTTTTTTTAACGAGGCCTGTTTGCCACTCAGGAGTGGGTTGCCTCACAGAAACTTGGCAGAAAAACAAGCAGGAGGTATGTTCTGTATTGTACGGGCTTTTTCTTTGGCACTCTTCATTAGGCAAAGCAGGACTGTCGTGGGAACCAGTCCAAACCAAACATGCCCACTGCAGTAATTTGAACCTCAGCAGAAAACTTCTTGTAGTAAAATGGAAGATTTTAGCAGCAGTAAGCCTGAATGAAAGAGGATTTTTATGGGACGCATATGCTAACAGGTGCAGACCGGGGTCACGGGGGTTTGTTTTAGGATCACATTCACTGAATCATTTGCAGAGTTTGTCTATGGCAGCATCAAGTCACAGCCTGTTGCCAACTTCTCCAGTTCCTCGCACAATTATAGTAAGAGTCTGTTGGTCCCGATGAGGTCGCCTCCATTTGTTATGGACACCGAGGAAATCAAATGCACACGCTGATGCAAAAGATGGAAAAACTACCAGAGATGACATGGAAACCATGCTGCCTGCACCACATCCTGTATAACCGCATCACACTGTGCTCGAAACCCATTTCACTCATCCTCTTATCCAAACATGGACTCTGTGCTGAACCCACACCGTCTTTGGCCAGCGAACCATCTGAGTGTGAAAGAGGGTCAGGGCAGAGCCACCTCCTCCAGCGCTCCCCGCTGCTGTGTGCTAAGGGCGGGCCGGTGCGCTAAGCCTGCAGGGTGTGGGCAGAGCTGCAGGTCGCTCCGGCTGGAGATGACAAGGAGGAGAGAAATTCCACAGATCCACTGACGGGCAGGAAAACCCGACTGCAAACTGCTGACATCAGCGACGGAGCCATTCTTACTGTGGGCTGAGTGTCTGTGAGGCCGTGCACAGACTGTCTGAGACGCCCAGTCAACAAGTGTCTGAGCCAAGAGCCTAGAGCCCAGCGACACATGATGGACGTCAATATTCCTGGGTACAGACTTAGACTGGAAAGTGTCAATAAGCACTCACAGACTAAAAATATGCACGTGTGTTTAGAGTTTCACGCCCATAATGTTACGCTTGTCTTGTCACTTCACTAAAGCATCACACTTGTATTAAAGATGCACTATCAGATTTTTACAGTCACTTAGTGGCAGCATAACCGCCTATGTGAGCACAACACTGATCATCCCCTTACAAAACTACACACAAAGTCAGACATTTATGTGCAATTTTTCTCTACTTTGTGTTTGGTAATAGTTCTTAATTCATTTAATCGGCTGTTTTTCCAGCCACAGACTGTGGGTAAGAAAACACTCAAAGACACTCAAACACATCACATTTGCAATCAGATCACAAATGGACAGCACTAAAAGCTTGTGTAAGGTACCACAGCAGGCAGCCTGTGATAATAACAGGTGTGGACAATGACGCGCTCCACTTGTGTCCAGATCACTGAAACGCATTTTAAAAGGACGCATTAACAGGTCACAGACTCCACTTAATCACAGCTCACAGCTTTGTGTGCCACCATGTCAAGTGTTCTCTTTAATGCACTGCAAGAGAACATTTTCACAGCACTGACCAGCCACTTCATTAGGCACACCTGTTCATCTGCATGTTAACACTGTGCAGCTGTCACGCTCTGCAGAAAATGACTGATGTTAATACGCATCACTAGAAACAATAAGAGGGGCACCAAAGAGATGCCTGTTAATCTGTTAAACTAAACTTTTTGAAAAGAGATCATTTTTATTTTGGGACTGACTCACTGGCCACTTCATTAGGTATACCTGGTATAGTCCACCTTATTGCAAATGTCTAATCGGCCGTGCCAGTGCATATAGTCATGTAGATATCATTCAGATAACCTTCTGAAGTTCAAACTGAGCATCAGAATGAGCATCAAATAACCACAGGCTACCTGAGTGTTGTTGCTGACCATGTCTGTCCACCGTGTCACAAATCATCTCAAACTAGTATCTTGAACATGACGGTAAGTTCACTGTCTTCAAATGGCCTCCACAGTCACTGGATCTCAACCCAAAAGAGCACCTTTGGGATGTGGTTGAACAGAAGATTCACATCATAGCTGTGCAGCCAACAAATCTGCATCAGCTCTGCAATGCTGTCATGTGAGTATGGACCAAAGTATCCCAGGAACGGCAGATCTGGCAAGGTGTACCTAATAAAGTGTCAGATGAGTGTAGTCACTACATCTGCTGTTAACACCAAACACCAGTGGCCACATCACGACGTGCACAGTGTGATCTCTTCCTGTATTCAGCACCTGTCAGTTAGAAACCACGAGGCCCGGCCCACTGAGGGTCCAGATGTTCATAACAGCGTAAAACCATCACATATGACTCTGTTTCAGATCGATACGATCGCAGACAGCACCATGAATACATAAATACCAAAACACTGAAGTTTTAGCAACAGTGATCAATCACCCAGAAGTAAGAAACAAATGATAAAGTTTTCCTGTGTTGGTTGTTTTTTTTTAACTAAGAGGAAAAAATTGGAAAGTTTTCTCCCCACAGAGGCGACTGAGCTCCACAGCAGCTGCTCAGAACTAATAAAAGCACCAAATTAACCCTGACGCCTGTAGAGTCGCGCACACACATATAAAAGCTCAGTCGTGCTGCTGTGTTGTTTTCCTCCCACTGTGTGAGCGTGTGTGTAAAGTCTGGAATATGAGCTTCCATCACGAGTGAAATTATTCGACGTCAACTTAACGTTCCTTCCTCCATCCCTGCTCTGTATTTGCTGTGAGTGAACTGTTTGTCTAAAGCAAAGAGTCGAAGCTATTTGTGCGAGCGGGGGGAAATGACTGAATAATTTTCTCGGCTCTCCCGCCGGCGGCGTCTGATGTCCCAAAAGTGGAAACAATGTTTACCTGGACGGGACGAGGGCTCTCTAAACTGGACCGTTTACACACCGCTGTAGATTCAACAGCTTCCCCTGTTTGAAAGAGAAGAATCCTGTGTGTGATTTCCCTCCTGAAGCTGCTGTGCAAATATCAAAACACTCGACAGACTGCCTGTGCAAATGCATGCTGTTTTATTTATCCTGTTATTGTATTATTTTTGGGCCGGGAGGAGGTCTGGATGAGGAGGTCCAGGGGAGAGAGGGCGGGGGGTCATCCTGCTGAAGCCTTCCATTTATTTCTGTTCTTAATGTTCATATTGTTTTATTTGTTTTACACTTGGCTGTCAGACGACGTTAGCGTGTCTCCTGCCATGCCTAACATCTGTTCACGCTACACTGGGAGGACACATGTTGGCTCCAGAGACATACAAAACACATCCATGGAGACGTGAGCAGACGTGAGACTGTGCTGCTGTCTCATGTAAAACAAAATGTTACTGCACTGTGAAAAAGACAGGAGTCGACATGTTTGCTATTATGCTTTCGTGTAAGAGCACGAGACTAGTGCAAAGTTTAATCAGAGGGTTGCCTCATGAATCACAGCGTGCTGAGGCAGAGCGGGCCTCAAACTGCGCCTAAAGAAATCTCGAGTACGTCAAAAGCAATGCCACTGAAATTCAGTTTACACACGCCTAATTATTGTAATCTGGATTTAATATGTCCGGATTACAAAACAAATAATCTTATTGGATTTATGACAAGGTTTTGAAAATGAACAGCTCATTTATTATTATGTTAATTTGTCCAATTACATTTGAGCCCCGGAAAAATAAAATGACAGCTGTTCGTCAAGTGTTGATGCAGGATCTTTGTTCAACCCCTCGAATTAAAGCGGAGATTCTGCTCTTCATTTGCATTTTAACCGACTCATTTCATCTGCTGTGGTTCTGTACAGAAGCATGAACGTGTGACAGCAACAGTTTCTAGGCCTAACTGTAACAGCACCTGAGAGCTGTGCTTGCTTATTCTTCCTTCTACACTAGAGGGTATATACACTCAGCGGCCACGTTGTAAGGTACACCTGCTCAACTCCTCATTAACACAAATATCTAATCAGCCAACCGCGTGGTAGCACCTTAGTGCATTTAGACATAGAGGCGTGGCCGAGACGACCTGCTGAAGTTCAAACTGAACATCAAAATCAGGAAAAAGATCGTTTAAAAGTGACTCTGAATGTGGTGTGGTCGTTGGTGTCCGACGGGCTGATCTAAGGATTTCATTCATCACGCTTTGTATATGCTTGTGAGCATTGTCACAGTGTGTTATATACTATATTAAATATACTATATATACAAACTCTATAACAAAACTTATAACTGTGGCACACGCTGTGGTACATATGTAGGCTGTGAGTGTGTTATTAAATCCCAGACAGGAAATACAAACAGACTGCTAATTGTGGAGAAAATGTGGACAGACTGGGGAAGTAACTGCAGCGTGCTTTATAGGAAACGTGTCTTTTTATCAGCGTTCATCTTAATGAAGGACGTTATCACGTTCAGTATCTGTGCAGCGAGGTGAGAAAGAATAAGAATAATGAGACAGCAGCTAATGCTCCTCTTAAACTGCTGCATGTGTTTGGAAAACCAAAATGTGCCCTTTGACCTCAGCCCTTCACACCTGAATGTGACATCCTTTGCCAAACATTCAGGGCTACAGCCAGGTGGTTAAAAAATAATAAAGACAGATCAAACAGATGTCAGCCTTGTTCTGTTTGTTGGGCTTTTCTGCAGGATCTTTACCTTCCAGTATAAAGTGCCTTGTAATTTGGTGCTATATAAATACACCGTGTTCCAAATTATTATGCAAATGATGTTTTTATCTGATTTTCCTAAATAGTCGATTCACATCACAGTCAGCATAGTTTTCGATTCATCACCCACTAGAGTATAATTCAAATGTTACTCAACAAAACTCCCAATGAAAACAGTTGTTTTTCAAAAATAAAAAACTTAAAATGATCTGTTCCAAATTATTACTCACACAGAGTTTCAAAAGATTTTATAGGTTGTAGAGAATTGAAAATGGTCATTTGTTGAATTTGCAGCATTAGTAGATCAATTTTACTGAAATCAAAAGCTATTTCAATCAAAAACATCTCAACAGGTCAAGTTACATATTAACATTGGACCTTTTATTTGATAGCAGTTTTACAATTCTTGCATCCATGGAACTTGTGAGTTTTTGGAAAGTTTCTGCTTGAATGTCTTTGCAGGATGTCAGAATAGCCTCCCAGAGCTGCTGTTTGGATGTGAACTCCCTCCCACCCTCATAGTTTTTTGCTTGAGGATGCTCCAAAGGTTCTCAGTAGGATTGAGGTCAGGGAAGAATCGGGGCCACACCATGAGTTCCTCTCCTTTTACGCCAACAGCAGCCAATGATGCAGAGGTATTCCTTGCAGCATGAGATGGTGCATTGTCTTGCATGAAGATGGTTGTGCTGCAGAAGGCACAGTTCTTCTCTTTCTACCATGGAAGAAAGTGGTCAGTCAGAAACTCCAAATCCTTTGCAGAGGTCATTTTCACACCTTCAGGGAGCCTAAAGGGGCCGACCAGCTCTCTCCCCGTGATTCCGGCTCAAAACAAGACTCCACCACCTCCTTGCTGACGACGCAGCCTTGTTGGGACATGGTGGCCGTCCACCAACCATCCACCACTGCATCCATCTGGACCATCCAGGGTTGCACGGCACTCATCAGTGAACAGGACTGTTTGAAAATTAGTCTTCATGTAGCTCTGGGCCCACTGCAGCCGTTTCTGCTTGTGAGCATTGGTTAGGAGTGGCCGAATAGAAGGTTTATGCGCAACTGCAAGTCTCTGGAGGATCAGACACCTTGATGTTCGCAGGGCTCCAGAGGCACCAGCAGCTTCAAATATGTGTTTGCTGCTTTGTAATGGCCTTTTAGCAGCTGCTCTCTTAATCTGATGCATTTGTCTGGCAGAAACCTTCATCATTGTGCCTTTATCTGCACGAACCCATGTGTGCTCTGACTCAGCCACAAATCTCTTAACATTATGGTGATCACACTTAAGTTTTTGTGAAATATCCAAGGTTTTCATTACGTGTCCAAGGCATTCAACTATTTCACGCTTTTCAGTAGCAGAGAGATCCTTTTTCTTTCCCATATTGCTTGAAAATGGTGGTCTGCTTAATAATGTGGAACATCCTTCTTTAGTAGTTTTTCCTTTAATTGGGCTCACCTGGCAAACTAATGATCACAGGTGTCCGAGATTGATTTCAGTGATACAAAGAGTCCTGAGACACAATTCCATCCATGGGTTTAATTGAAAAACAACTTATTTATTCTTTATGACACTTAAACACAATTTGCATAATAATTTGGAACGCGGTGTAAAATTGAATTAAAGTTCTGGAGGCATCTGATTAATTTGGCCTCCACATATTAATATTTCTGCATATGAAATACTTCAAAGTAACTCCACCTGGAGCAGCAGAAACAGCAACATGTTGCTTAAACACTAATTGTTCTGTATAAGTAATCTAAAGGTGTTATATAAAATAACCCAGCATCAGAGACATCAAACATTTTACCAATGATCGCACCAACTAATGACCCGTTTTTAAAAATTATAGATGACATACTGCAGACTTAACTATTTTGCCTTCCAGGATTTCATTAGATTTGCACAAAGCATTTGTAAACTGGCAGATAAATGCAGCTGAGGGTAGAATTAAAAAGGTTGTAGTGGCATAATGCTACAAATTAGCATATAAATAAGAACAGGCTGAAATGGAAGACCAGCACACGGGCTGCATGATGGGGGATGAGCAGCCTCTATTGTCTGAGGAGGCTGAGATCATTCAGTGTGTGTTGCAAAGTGTTGGTGATTTTTTTGCCACTCAGTTTGTGGTGATCACGGCGTACTTTGCTGTGGTCTGCTGGGGAGCTTCATCTGAGCTTTAGACACACACAAGCACCAATAAAGTGATGAAGGCTGGCTCTGTGATGGGCTGCAAACTGGACTCTTTTGCAGGTGTGGTGGAGACGCTTCAGTAATTCTGACCACCCCCTGCAACACTTACGGGACAGACAGCAGAGCACATTTTCAAACAGACTGAATTATCTCTGCTGCCACAAGGACAAATATAGAACATTTCATGCCTCTTATATCTCTCTGCTACTTATCTCTCTTTTGTTACAGCACTTAGATAATAACAATAAGTAAAATAAAATACTAAAATTAAAGTATTTCCTCGTGTTGAAATAATAATAATAATAATAATAATAATACCCTTAGTATCCCTTAAACATAAAGTACTGTGTAAAATTGGTTAAACTATAGCGACACCGTGTGACCAACACGGTCAGCGTCTCCATTAAAGTAACTTTATTCAGTCAACATTTAACACAGTTATTATCATTATTATTATTATTATTATCATTATCATTATCATTATTATTTCCTGTCAGTCATGCGCGGTGATGTTACTCGTAGCCCTTTTGTTTCTGTTTTACATCGTTCGTGACGTGGAGTCTGACGACACTCACAGTGGACGGGACACCGGAGGCGCTGCTCGCACCAGCTGCAGGTCAGAGGAGGAAGACATGGCTCGTCAAAGTAACACCTGCGCCGGTAATTTGGCGTTTCTGTTTGCGCTCGCGCTGATTGCAGCGCGTGTCCCGGCGGAGGCGTCCGAGGAGCAGGCGAAGACGGTGGAGTTCAACGTGAAACCGGGAGGAGTCGTGCACACCTTCTCCGAGGGCATTGTAAGTGCCTCCGCCGAGCGGTGTCTTTATTTCACGCTGTAAAACTCCCGCTTTAAAACGAGCGCTCGTGCAGGGAGACACGGAGCTACCGATAAATCTGGAAACGTAAAATTACATTTTATGAGGATTAAATTTGAATTCAAGCGAATTCACCGCGCAGCTCCCTGTTACTCACTCTAATGTGATTTATCAGTCAGTTATTAACACATTAATAACATAAATAATTATTATTGTGGAGCTGAGGTCTGGTTCTCGTATTACAGTCGGACATAACCGATGTTATAAACAACAGAAGAGAAAAACTACAATCTGCTGGGCAGCGTTAGTCGCTGTCTGATGACGACACAGCCTGTGAGAGGCTGACACGTCGCTGTCACAATGGCACTTTTGATTGGATGAGAGTTTCTTTTCTTTAAAACTTAAAGACTGCTCACTTTAAATTGTAAAAACAAATTTTAACTTTTGTCTGATTGTTAAACTAACTATTGAACTAATTATTTAAAGAATTAATGTTTTTCTTTTTTGATTAATCAAAGAAAAGCTGACGCTTTGACTTGTCATTGGTCACAGCAGGTAAAGCTCAGGTGTCCCTGATAGCTTCAGCGGTGGCTCTGACAAAGAAAACTATTACGTGTCTCTAATATTCTGACGTGGGAGGAGTTTGCAAAGTCACAGTTAAAAAAAGTCAGAGTCATCTTATAAGCTGTTACCTCACATTATTATTTTAAATAGAAAAAACAAAACAAAACACTGACTCGTCCAGCTGTAGCTTGACTTATTATTCGTTATTTCCTCATCGTTGCTGGGAGAGGTGTGACTCTGACTCACTTTCATGCCCTAAACCAGGAATGTCAGACTCCCTCAAACAGCCCACTTTAATCTCAAGTGGACCAGAGTCCAGAGCAGTGGAATTCCCCTTCTCTGTCAGTGGACAGAAGATTAACTGCACATTTATTCCCACAGATATCTGAATATAAGGGAAAAAAGTGCAAATACAGCCTTGCCTCTCATTTCTTTCTACGTAATAGACAAATGCTGCTGATGAGAGGAATCTGTCAGCGAGATTTAAGAAATAAAGGTGTAAACTTATTCTGTACTACAAAGTGAAAAAACTGGAATTTTTCTTTCATTTCATTTTTTCAATCTGTTACTTAATTACTTTAGTATAGTATGAATGGTCCAGAGGAAGGTCTTTATCAGTAGGAAATGTTGCAGTTAGAAGTCCAACATTATTGCATTCATTCACATTTTCCAAAGCAGTTTGGTCTAAAGCTGCATGCACATCTTATCTCCACATCAGGAAGCCCTGTTTACCTCATTTATGTCATTTCAGGACCAATTAAATATATTTAAAACTACTTTCAGGTTGGCCCAGCAGGTAGTGGCACACATTGGATTTACCAGATTCCCGACCCAACCCCAAACGGTTTGTGATTCCCCCTGGTATCGAACCAAGGGCCTTTTTATACGTTAGGTGAATATGTTAACCACTGCATTAGAGAGCTTAATATATTGAATAAGCCATTCAAACTGAAACTGGTGAAAGCTGGTACTAATATGGCAGAAAATAACCACAGGCGTGTCTGTCGTGCTACACTGAGATTTGAATAGAGAGAAATTGTTTTTTTTAGCAGTACCCAGGCTAATTCTAAACAACTGTACCAGGTCACGTAGACCAGACTTTAAACAGTGTTCTTTTAAATGATGATCAACAAGGAAAAGAAACATCCAAAACCAAAAAAGCCAGCGGTAGTTTCTTATGGCTTTTTTAATATGGCTCAACTCTTCCCCCATAAACAACTTCGACACGCTCTGGCATTAAGAAAAGTTTTGAGACCTCAGTACAAAATAAAGAAATAGTTTCTGGGCTTTTCTAAGGGGAGCTGTTTGGCAGAGACCACCCTCGCTAACCTCTGATGCACAGACAGAACAGAGCTTCTTGGGTTCCTCCCTGTTAGTGTTCAGGGTATTATTGGAAAGGATGTGAGTGCGTATATATGCAACCATATTCTATCTTTATTTCTATGTAAGGTTAAACTGAAACTAACCTGAGTGAGATCAGTGGAATGAAGAGTTTCTTGTTTTACAGGAAGATTTTGTAGGTAAATCCAAAACACGGCACTAACACCTGGTTTCATTCTCCTTCTGCAGGGGGAGTATGAATGCTCTTTCACGTACGCCTCCCAAGGAGGAACCAATGAGGTGAGCCCCTCTCCCTCTCTCTCACTGTGCGTCTCCAGCCTCACATTACTGGTTACTGCGGTCTTTATGCTAAAATATTGTCCCTTTTTTCTGTAAAACAGCAATGGCTGATGAGTGTGGGCCTGACTGATGACAACAGACTGTTCTCCTGCTCTGTGTGGAGGTGAGACACACAGATTTTAGAGGACACTGCACTGACTTGCATTGGCTTAATGGAGGCTGCACAACTACTGCTTACCTCACCTTAACCTTAAAGCCTGCCTTCACCCTAAAATGTCCCCATAAGGAAGTCGGGCCCCCATGTTGTGATTGTGTAACCAGATTTAGGTCCTCGTAACTCCAGTAATACCAGGACAGCCCTCACAGGCCAATGAGCAGCCCGCGGAGGTACTCTTCTTCAGTTCGGTGACCCCGATGCTAAGAGCACCCTCACCGCTAATGTGTGCCATCTGTGTGCATCTGCTGAGTCACCTTATTGATTTTGCTTAATCGTGACAGTGGCGGTAAAGACGAGAAGGGGAAACAACACAGCAAACTTATAACCTCTGATTTAAATGAATTTATGCAAACACGTAACACTGACAGCAAATATTTCCTTTTCATTTCCGCCAGGCCTCAGGGGAAGTCGTACCTGTTTTTCACTCAGTTCAAAGCTGAACTGAAGGGAACCAAAATCGAGTATGCCAACGCGTATGTAAGTATAAAGAAACTGTTACTTGAGCTTTTACTGGGCCTGTGTGCATTCATTTGTTTTTGAGCTGTCAACTTATCCCAGTGCTCAACATGGACAAAGCTGAAAAACTTTGTGATTGCTGCATTTTGTTTCTTTGTGCTGCTGAGTTTATTATTTATTACTGTCAGTAGGCTGATCCCATTTCCAGAGGAGGACTGTCCTTCAGTGATGCTTTTAAAACCAGGATTATACTTGCTGTGGACACTGCGGCTCAATATTCATTCCACATGATTTTTTAAAAAGCTGGCTGGAGTTCGCCTGCAGGTGTGGTTGGTTCACTGTAGGGTACTGTTTTTCGGACTAGTCCTTGAAGATGCAAACTATTGAAGGATGTCCACAAGGAGTCTCGCGTCCATCCTCTCATGGCCCAAAGCAGAACAACACTGTGTTAGCTGATTCCATAACAGTGCTTCACTGCCTTTCTGTCAGAATTATTACTAATAAATAACCTCTTTCACTAATCTAGCCCAGCCTGCATAGATGGTAACTAATGGTTACAGCCTAACAGCATATTATTGTTGGACATGCCCAAAACACTTCACCTAAGAGGCGTCCTAATCAAATGGCCGAACCACCTCGGCTGGCTCCTTTCGATGTCAGCTCGATTCTGAGCTCCTCCCAAATGACCAAGCTCCTCATCCCGTCTCCGAGCCGGAGCCCAGACACCATCCGCATTAATGCAGACGCTGCACCAAATCTCCTGCCAATCATGAATTTGCACCAAGAGTTTCTGCTGTCATGTTCACTGTGTTTCTGTCTAAAGAGCCAGAGGTTTCTCAGACATGTGATTTTCTCCAGTCAGGGATTCATTTTCCTGACATCACATGAAAGCACTGTAAGCTCATTCAGCTTGGATTCATCTGGTTTCTTTTTCAAATTCAAGATGAGTCACGCTTAAAGCCAGCGGTTCAGTGCAGGTCTTTCTTCCTTGCACTGAACTTTGCCTGTTGGTAGTCAAACCGCACCACCACCTGTGCAGCGTAGTTGCGATACTGTCGGTGCAACACATCATAACCCCTCACAGACTTTGCCCCTTTGGCTTTTCCCCATTCTGCGGTTGGTTTGACAGGACAAACACAAACAAACCTTTGTAAAAAACTTTCTGCTTTGTATTGCCTCGCTGTTCCAGGCGCCCCTTCAGTGCAGAGATTAAAGCTTCATCAGCACAGTTGTCAGGAAAAACAAGGCGAAACTCTGTTGATGAGCATTTCTGCATAGCCTGCAAATAATAAAACATCCACCTTTATACCAGCAACACATTCATCAGCCTCTGGGACCAAATCTGAGGCAGACGTTTGTGTGCAGCAGCTTCTTATATGCTTTTTCTCGAGCACTAGGGGCTGTAGGATCGTAACAGCTGTCGCCATCTGCACTTTTATCTCGTCTCGTGTGACAAAAAGAGAAAAAATCTCAGAGCTGTATTTAAGTAAACAGTTTGATAATGACGCTAGCGCCTCATTCCTGGATATGTAAATGTCAGTGTCATAGTGTGTGCCACGTCTCCGTACGAACGAGGATTATTGTAAGTCTGACATTTAATGATTCGTGAACAGGATGAGCTGCCTTCAGACTTTTGTCTAATCGGACTCAAAGGCTACGTTCACACTGCAGGTCTTAATGCTCAATTCCGATTTTTTGATCAAATCCGATTTTTTTGTCTGCTTGTTCACACTACACATAAAATGCGACATCAAACGCTCTCCAGTGTGAACGCTTAAAGCGGCCCGCATGCGCAAAAGAAGACGTCACACACAACGCGCTCTGTTTAGACCCAGAGCAAACAATATTGTTTGACTGATTGCCCTTAATATAAAGACTTCGAACTTTATGTTTCCAGATTTTTGCTTTATTTTGTTATTTACATAATAATGCAAATAACCTAATAATGATCCTTTTTGCTGTTTTAGAGGAGCGGTGCTTCAAAGGATAGTTGCAGGTTTCTGTCAGAATCTGCAGATTATACAGTAAAAATAAAATGTTCACATTTCTCCAACGTTGTCTTCCCAACAGTTTCACCGGATGGTAGGAAATCGTTCGCGATGTCCTATCGGGCGCTTCTCCGGCGCTGATAATTGGCGTCTGTCTTGTGTCAGTGACGTAAAAGACGGATTTAATGCGACTTGACCGTTCACACAGCAGTCGCTTTCTAAAACATCGGATACGTATCGGATTCAGTACCACATACGAAAGTGACCCAGATCGGATTTGAAAATATCGGATTTGTGCCGTTCACACTGTCATACCAAGATCGGATACGGGTCGCATAGGGTCAAAAAAATCGGATTTGATGCGCTTTCGCCTGCAGTGTGAACGTAGCCATAGAGAAAGAAGAAGCAGCTTACCATTTTAATATTAATTTAGTTCATAATATCTGAAAAATATTAAAAAACTTCCATCTCGCAGCCGAAGAGTATGTCTTCAAGTTTCTCGGTGTGATCGAATGGCTGTCCAAAGCATTTCACGGTTAATTTTTCAGTGATTACAAAATACAGCAAAGCTGCCAGTTCTCACATTTGGAAAGCTGGAACCAGATAATGTTTTGCAGTGTTCAGTGATTTATCACCTATCAAATATGTTTGATTAACTGCTTCAACTTTAAATGTTGGCACACCGAGCCTTCTGCAAAAAGGGGCGGCACTGGGTCCCTCTACTCCTTAGAAATCAATGAAAAGCGAATGCATAATATGTTGCTTTACTGCAACGATGGTGCCCGTTACATAAGGCGTGCCCCCAGACACAAAGTCGATAAAGTTGCAGCTGCAGGATTTTTGTAGCTTGAAGATTTGGATTTGTCACCCGAGTAGCCGAATGTACCCGACCATAAGGTCCTGGCTAGACCTGAGGGGGTTTGGACATATCATCTTCCCTCCACTTGTATACAACAAACCCATAATGTGTCCTTGACAAACTAACACAAGTCGAGCAGGTCAAAGTAGCATGAAAACTTTATTTCTTCTTGACGTCACACTCGGAATCGAGTCTGTGCACTTTAATGTCTCGTGGAAGGTTAATGTCCGCGCCCGGTCTGAGCTCAGCCACTTTACGGAGGTCTGCCTGTCTGATGTGGTCGTCTGTGAAGTGGAGCGCACCTCGACACGCCTCCTTCCCACAGCAAGGACAGTCCTGACACTTTCTGTCATTAGTGTGAGCGCATGTTTCCTCCTCCCGCTCAGGCTCCGTGCCCTGCAAGCCAAAGACGAACACACAGGGGAAAAAAAAACTTCCCTAAATGATGAGACCGAAATAACTTTGCATACACAAACAAACACACCTGCCACCCCCGCACAGCATTTCCTTGACCTTGGCGTCACGTCCTCCTACTGTCCCGGCCCGTCTGTTCCAAACAAAATTGTTGTCATCTGTGCCGCCTCTCATCCTGTTTCCCTCTCTGTTTCATTGTTTCTTTTTTGTCTCTCTTCCCCTGCTCTCCTCCTCCTCCTCCTCGTCTTCATCGTGGCTGCTGTTTGCGTTTCCAGTCTCAGTCGGCAGCAGGAGGACAGAGTGACGTGCCTTTGAAGCCAGAAGAATTCACCATCGGAGAATCAACAGGTGAGAAATTTATTGTGTTTCCAAGTGTTCAATCAACTCCCTCTGCTTGTCACATCAATCCCTTGCTCTTTCTCTCCATCTGCCTCCCTCCCTCTCCATCATGCTGCAAGTACCCTGCTGATTTCCCTCTAAAGCATATGCTCCAGCTGTGAGTGGGTTGTCATTTGTCCCTGTAGCATTATTTCTTGTTATTCCGTTTCCGCGCAAACTGAGGCTTCGGCTCCAGACTGTGATTAGCAGGATTTGACGAGTCAAGCCGACCAGCAATTTCCTGTGTCTTTTTCAGCAGATTAAATGCTACAGTTACAGACGCTGGAAAACACTTGCAGTCTGGATTTGTTTTGATAGACTGCTTAACAGTGAATTACTTTGGAGAGTGTATTAATTACAAACCTACGAGTAACGTTTAGCATCTATAGGAAAGGAGAGCAACTGAAGCTCAGACGTGCAGATAAAGACATGTTAACATGTCCACCTACAGGCAAAGACAGTCTTTTTTTGCTTATGTTTGTGCCACATGGAGGCAGTGAGTGTTACAGCTGGTGATTTATTATAAGTGGTGTGTGTGTGTGTGTGTGTGTACCTGTCTAGCCTCCTTATTGAGGACCGGTGTTAAGTCACAGATATGAGGACCAACAGATGCTCACTTTTTCACACCCTCCCCTTTTTTTTAGGTTAGGACATGTGTTTGAAGGTTATGGTTAGGCTCTTAATTCCTAATTAAATTGCTTGAAGTCTACATATTACACATTTTCCTTTACATTTGTTTATAAGCTAACAGCTACAACATGCATCAATTATTCAGCCCCCGAATCCAAAAATTTCTTTTAATGCATGACTCCATCAAATTACAAAATAACTGATAATATTTAAGCTTTTAGAGTAAAGGTGGGCAATTAATTTTCCCAGGGGGCCACATGTTAAACTGGGACTGTTGTGTAGGGCCGCACCAATAAGCTTATAAAGATAAAAACCTGTGGCCCCTTGGGAATATTAATTGCCCACCCCTGCTTTACGGGAACTGCTTGCCTGGAATAAAAATATGTTTAATTCCTGTATAAATGTCTTCCCTAGTGTAATAAAGGTTAAATTATCATTTGTATTCATTGTAAGCTAAGCTAGCCACGCTGTTGTTTCTAGCTCTGCGTATAATACACGGACACAAGATTAATGTGGTTAATGTCATTTTTTTCTTTCCACTCTTCGAAAAAGCAAATAAGCATTTTTTAGTGCATCTCTGAAAAATGCTGAAATATAGAATTTTTCAGGTCGAATACATAAAAGATAAAAACCTCAAACACAAACAGCATCTTTAACAGGATCAGCAACATTGCTGTTGGGCTCACTGCCTGCAGGTAGCAGGAATATCTCATTTACACCAGCTCTTACTCTGCTCACCTGTAGGTGGAGCTCATCAAATCTACAGATGTGATGTCGTGTTATTCTCCTTGGGCTTTGTTTGCAGCTGAATGATTGTTTTTGCTCTGTCGTCATCTGTGGCAGCATTTAATGTATTTCCTCTCCTTTTTAACCTCAAGTGACCCACAAGGATGGAAAGTTCAGTGCTCAACTCTCCAAACTGACCGTGATTGGACGGACACAAAAAGACGAGCTGTAACTGGTCAGAAGTGAAGCACTTTGACCAATCAGAGCATCCCGACGAGCTCCGACTCGAGCCTCTGCTTTTCCCTCAGTAAACAATGAAGGATGGATTTCTTCCTGAGTTACAACTAAAAATTGAAGAAGGATAAACCGGATACTGTACTTTGTGTTGGTACAAAAATTACATGATACTTTGTTGCCATAGTGGATCGGAGCTACATGGGACAAAAGGGATCAGTTGAGTAAAAAACAAACCACAAAAAAAAAGTTTGCCCTGAGATAAAGTGCTTGCATAGTTGTTATTTTTCTTATGCTACAAGATTTACAAAGAATTGTGTTCTGATACACTGGGGATGTCTGTGATTGTATAGAGGATGTCTGGGGGCTTTGTTGAGTATAGATAACATATTTAGACTAGGGAAGGATTTATCCATCTTATGTAATCCCGAGAGAAAAGTGAGTATTCCCCAATATCATCACTGCGCGCACATAAACAATTTCCCCAGTCTGGCTCTGCTCTGAGCTGATGTTGAGCGAACTGCCTCATTCTGTCTTCATCTCTCTCCGTTTATCCGTTCCAGATGATTGTAAGCACCACATTTGATCCCCAGCAATCACCAATCAGTTCTCCTTGTGATAAATCTTTGTTTTGTGCTTTTTCCCCTGTTTTTGCCAGAAGCCATAATGCAGCAGATAGCAGCTTTTAAACATGTTAAGAGGATACATGTATTCCTGCTTAAACACTGTCTCTGTAAATGTCTTCAAATCTTAATCATTCTGCAGCAGAAGATGCAAATCGTTCTAAAACAAATTCCCATTAAAAAAATGTATCTAATTTGAGTTTATTGCAACAACTTTTCAGTTACATTGTTCACCACAGAATACTAAAATGTAGGGCGTGCACAGACATTTGGATGATAACACGCGAGGCAAAAGAGATGCCAGCAGGTATCTCTGAGTCCTTCTTGAACCCTTTACTTTCATCTTTCGGTGCCACATGTGTGGATCAGCGAGGATAATGTGCAGGTTTCACAAGGACTTCATTATTTCGTCCCTCCTCCCCCTTCGTGACTCTCCCTGTTCTCTTATGTTGCGAGAACCTTTATCTGCCCGTCATTGATCCAGCCCTCTCAGATCCACGCGAGTCTCCAGAGGATGATTGATTTCAGATTTGAGGATTTTGCTGATTTGATTGTGTGGTTGTGTTACCTGTTATATCTCTGCCATGTTTGGCCTGGGATCGGTTTCCCTCGTCCATCCGGAGGTGATCCTAAGGAACTGAGGAAATGCTTAGCAGGAGCGTTTCCCCTTTTCCTCGTTGTCCGCTGATGTCGATGCGTCGTCTGGAAATAATCACCTCCAGATCCTGGCGTGACAGATTTAAAAAACAAACAAACCCAATGTTACTTATTTTGTACATGTTTTCTTTTTCTACTTGTTGATTGTTCTGATTCATTATGAAATGTGATGGGCGTCTCAATAAAGACATTTTCTGGAGATAACTCAATGTTTGTGTCTTGTTAATGTCAGTCATGATCTCACTGAAGCTCCCACAGCTTGTTAAAGGGTAAACATAAAAAGAGGAAAGATTTGAGTGCCAGCATTGAGGCAATAAATATTCGGAGCACTGTCAAAGCTGGGCAACAGTAAACATGGTGGAAAGCATTTTTATACCCCCATCATGTCCCATCCAGAACAACAGTAATTTTAGTACCAGCACTAATGCATTCCTAATTTAGACTTGGTTTATAAGCAGCATAAATATAGTGTACAGGACATCTGAGGCCCCGAGCAAAACTTTCAATTAAAATAAGCATTATAAGAAATTTTGTTTTAAAATGTATTCTGCTGGCGTAGTAAATTAACATATATTGTCCTCGGATAAATGTTTCCATGAGATAAAGAGCTTCCATTGTTTCTTCTTTATTTCTGGGGAGAAAAGCTTTGGAGCGAGGATCTTCTAAATCCACAGGCACATATGGGAATCTATAGAGCTCTGATCTTTATGGGTTTATAGAGATAGAAAGTCGGTGGGGATTTATTCATTTTATGTTAAGCCAAAGAGAAAAATCTGTAATCTAGATTGTCGGCATACTGGCGCAAGTTTGTTTGAAGCGTAGTGTCAGAACTGAAACCAGCACATTTAGCGCTACTTTTACAGCCGTGACTATGAAACATCTGAAAATCTCAAGTGTGGCAGAGCTCAGATCACAACAAGCTGTGCGATGAAACTCCCACAGAGGCTCTTATTTGTAATTAAAGCATCTTATAGCAAAGCGGGGACATTTTCAGACTCTCGTTTCTAGTTTTGTGGCCTTGCGGGGGGGAAATGAGACACTTTGTTCTCGAGTTGGTTGTTCCATCGAGTAATAGGTCTCTGTTGCACAGTAGCTCTTTGATTATCATCATTTCACTCCGTCTATGGGACTCGGAGCTGCCTCGATGCTGTCATGCAAACCCTGAACACATATCGCTGCTGTTTACCATCTGGCAGCGGTAGAGATGTTTACTTTCAACTTCTCCCTTTACAGTACAACCATCACAAAAAATTAATACACTCTCCTGCAAAGAATTGGCCTAGATTATGATGACGTCAATTAAAGAGCTTTGATCAGAACCCCCCACCCTGGCACCCCGCTGCTGTCCAGACTGAAATACCTCTAACTATTCAAATGTGGTGCAGACACATTGTAATGGTTCACAAAGCCACTGCAAGAGGGTGTGCAGACTGACAGGAGTGAAACATGGAGCAAAATTAAATTCATGTGATTTAAGTACTAATTGACAGAAAGTTGTGGGTTGAGGGGTTCAACTTTCTTGGCTTCTGGAGGATGGTTTGCCATCTTCTTGTGACCCCTTAAAACAAAGCTTGTACACTTGTTGCCTTAAGAGATGTTTGACCAAAAGCAAATCAGTATGATTCTACAACCACCTTTAGCAGCAATAACATGAATTATTTTCTGTACGACTTTATCGGTCTCCCACATCGGTGTGCAGGAATCCTGGCCCGCTGGTCTTTGCAGCGTTGACTCAGCTCATTGAGGTTTGCAGGAACAAGGTCCCACCACAGCATTTCAGTCTCGGTGAGGTCTGGATAACAACTCGGTCACTGCAGCACCTTTGCAGCTATTCTGTTGTAGATTTACTGCTGAGCTTTTTCTGTTGCATGAACATATTTCAGCTAAGCCGTCGCTGTTCGTGGTCGACTCAATAATTGTAAAGTGTCCAGTTTCTGTGGCTGCAAAACGAACCCAAATCATCACGCCTCCACCACTGTGCTCGACAGCGGACGTGCTGCGTTTGGCTTTCTGCAAACGTGGTGCTGTGCATTATTGTCAAGCATTTCCTTTTTGGTCTTGTATGTTCAAAGACATTGGCACCAAATAAGGTCTACTGTTTAGTAAAACTTGCTTGTGGAGATGAGATTACTCGCCTGTCTGTGTGTGCAGGTGTTTCCCCGGGGGTCCAGTAGAGGCCACGGGTTAAATGAGTGTGGGGAATTTCTGTACATGGGTTTTGGAGTGTTTTCATAATGGCGCTAATTAAGATTAAAATATAAAATATTTAATTAGAATTAGAATATTAGAAAGTGTGATTTGTGTTGCAGTTGGAAGGCTTGACTTGCCTTTAATTGTCCAAGGAGTTATTTTGTTTCCACCGTACTCTGCCTCAGCCTTCATCACCACCACAGTCCAGTGGCAAAGGCCAACCTTGTGGTCTGTGGTTTGCTTTCTAAATGTATTGTCATGAACTTTAAGGTGCTAATGGAGGCCTGTAGAGATTGACATGTAGTCTTTGGGTTTGTTTCAATTTCTCTGACCATTGCACAGTATGACATTGGGGTCGATTTGCTGGGATGTTCACTTCTGGTACGACTGGCTGCTGGCTTGAATGTTTCCCACTTGTGAATAATCTTTCTCACGGTAGAATGATGGACCAGATTGTTTGAAAATGGCCTTATGACCCTTTGCAGATTGATCGGCAGCAAGAATTGCTTTTCTTAGATCACTGCTGGTGTATTTCCTCCTTGGCATTGAGTTAACACACACCTGAATGCTTCAGACCTGCAAACTGCCAAAACTTCTGCTTATGATCAGTTGATCAAATGCATTTAATTAGCAGCGCCTGGCTGCTACGTAGCTTCTCAATTCCTATGGAAGCAGTAAGGATGTATTTAGTTTTTCCACCCGACTGCACTTTTTTTTGCACAGCTATAGTGTGGCATTTTTTTTCGCTGTGGACCGCTCATTATTAGGAAAACCATTCAGTTTACCTGCAACACTAACAAGATCTCCACTGACCTCAGCTGCACATAAGATTTTACTCCTTAAAGTTAACGGGTTAGCAGACTAGACTGAGGATGTGATTCTTTCTGAGCATCATGTTGGTGCTCCAGCTTTAAGCATGTAAGCATTGCACTTGTAGCATGATGGTAGACACCTCTGAGGGATAGATCTGGTGATATTTCAGATTATCTGCACAAAAATGACTAATTACTAATAAAACTATCTCAAAATCTGCCTAAAAATGCTTGAATCAGTCACAGAGTATCACTGTGTGATATTCATTATGAACATAATCCCACACATACCATCCTGGTGATGGAAGCGCTCTGTGGAGCACCAATGGTTATTAATTCCTAGCTGTTTGTGAGGATGAGGAACAGCGCTAATGTCAACGCATTAGCGCGGTTCGTTAACGCGTCAGTGCCGTCCAGCGTTAACTCGCTAACGAAGATTTGCCACGTTAATGTAGTTATGGCGTTAACGTCATTTTAACAAGAGTAACGCTGACAGCACTAATATATATATATATATATAAAATGCACTCCTGTTGTCCTAAAGAACCTTTAAAAATCTGCAGTGTTTACCTATTTGGGGTAAATAGCTGAGCCTTTGTACAAAGACTGAAACTAGATGTCTGTTGAAGATGTGTACCTCTGTGCTGAGTGGCACATGCAGGTAACCATTAGGTCACTCTATTGAGAAACAGACTCTTTTTATTGGGCCTGTTGGTCATGAGAGAGAATATAAAATAACCCCAGCTTTATTCTTTCAGAAAAATAAAGAGCCAGCTGAAATAACCCAAAGCAACATTTCAGAGAGGACAACATAAGCTGACCTAAATGAATGAGCCATCGATTTGCTGTGCTGTGTTTATGTAGTTAATCCGGCTGGCATTCCCGTGTCTGCTTTTCTCTCTTTGCTCTCTCGCACCTGCCCCCTATTTCTCTCTCTCTGCATCTCCTGACATTTGGAGGGGAACAGATGGAGATTGTGGCTGGGTCGGTCAAGCCAGAGGCAGCAAAGGAGATGGGATTTTTGTATCACCAGGGGCCCGGTGAAGGGTACAACGAATGGCCAGCTGCCCCCTGTCTCCCCTGACGTGCACCCCAGTGCTAGGCTGGTGACCCAGTCGGAGCGGGGACACTGGGCTCGGGCACTTTCTTGCAAAGTTTTTCATTTTATGACACGTTTTCTTGTCTCTAGATCTGTCACAGATCTCTGACCTCACTTCCCCCGCATGTGTTCTTTAACACTGCAAGCCAAGGTAGCCTGAGCTGCAGTGAGACAGCAATTATCCACCTCAGACGATGCTGATACATGTGAGTGGACCTCTTTGGCTGCATGGGCTGAAGTGCACTAAGGTAATCACTTCTTGCTTTGCCTTGTCATTTTGCAATAATTGCAATTTCTCTCTAATTAGGCCTTTTCAGTCCCTTGCCCTTTAACTGTGCAGTCGGTGGGAGTCTGAGATCCGCAGTGCAAAGTGAACATCTGTATAGAGGCTCTTGTTACCAGAGCAGTTAACCAGACAGATGTTACGATGCCCTGTGTATGTTCAGTGTGTGTACCCGAGAGGTTTGTATAGAAGGAGAGAGTAAGAGGACATTAGCAGAAGCAAGCTGTTCCTCCTGACATACTCACCCCAAGTTGCGTCTGCGCCTTGTCACCTTGGAAACTTGGTCTCAGCTCAGCTTGGCAAGCCTTAAATCACTCTCCACTCTTGCAGACTTGTGGCTGGTGCTGTGAATATGGCTCCATTCGATCAGCCCCCCTCTCCTGCTGCATTGTCTCACACTGTGGTCGAGAGCAGCCTTCTTTTCTCAGGGTACGGAGGAGCTTTGCGGGGCTCCTTCACTTTCTTTGTGTTTTCCGAGAGTCTGTGATGTGGGTAAGGTGGAGGCTTGCGACCTCTGTGGCCTTGTGCTGTGGCGCATACGTGTGACGGTCCCGCTGAGGATGCTCGCCTCTCTGTGTTAGTGGCGGACCCGGTTTCAGTCTCTGAGTCGGTGGGTGGGCAGCTGGCAGACGGCGGCAGGTTGGACGACGGAGAGAGTGGACCAGCAGATGGGAGATCGCTTTGTGTGGTCTGATAAGACCCCACTTTGGTCTGGATGATGACAGACGGGCTAAGAGCAGGGGGTGGGTTAGCCTTCGAAGACAGGGGAGAGGGAGGTGAGATGGGGCTGATCCTGATGGAGGAGGTAGCCCCAGGGGAGTGAGGCTGAGAACCAGAGCTACTGGGGAGATGGAAGTTTATCGTTAGAGGGGAAAGACCAGGAGTGGGAGGCCGAGCAGGGAGGCTTCTTTGGGGGGAGTGAGTGTGGTCGCGGGTCGTGAGGCTACTGGAGTATGGCAGCTTCCCGCCGTGTTTGGGTGAGGCCCCAACACTACCGGTGAGGTGAAGAGTCCGACTCCTCTCCGATAAAAATCCAGAGGTTAGCGGGCGCAGCTGCACATTGGGTGGAGACTGGCTCCTGCTATGATGCTCTCTCCTCAGGGTGCCAGATGAAGACACAGTTTCTGGCTGGTTTGCAGGCTCTGACAGCCTCTGATGTGTGATGCCCACTGTTGTTTCACTGGAGCTCGAGCCTGAACTGTAGCTGCTGTCGCTGGGAGGTTTGGTGCTTTCTCTTCCAGTTCCCTGCTCCTCCTCCTCCTCCTCCTCATTCAGATCAATGGATGATGTTAGATGGTCAATCTGTTGCACCACCTAGAAAGTACACGATTGACAGATAAAGATAGAGTCAGTAAGTTAAGTTTTCCTCGCTCTTCCAGTTTCTGTGATTGAAAAATGTCATCTATAGTTTTTGTTTGCTTTGGGTTTTGGTGCCACTGCTCCAAGACAGGGGATGCGGGACCTGATGGCGAGGTTCCCGTTTAGAGAGACACATATTTAGCAGACTGATCAAATGTTGCACATACAGAGTAAAGTAAAACACTGAGCTTTTTGGGAGTTGCCCACTCTGCTTGGCTGCTGGTCCAGCTGTGTGTGCTGAATGAAAAGAGAGGCGATAGATTGAGAACAGAGCTCTCCATTGTTCCCTTATACAGATCGGTTCACCTCTGGCAGTGAGTAATAGCCTGTGAAAACAGATGATGTCATGGTGATGTCATCGCAGTAATCTTAGACTAAACTCAAAGAGTTTTTGAGCTTTGTCAGAAAGCCTCAGTTACCGGGCAGAGAGGGTTTAATCAAAGACACCACGAGCTGCATTTTCACTTTAACGCTATCAGTGTAGCAGCATCCTCTGTTTAACCTGTCTCTTGTGAGTCGCTCATTTTATAAAAGTGCTGCAATACATAATTTATTATAGAGATAATAACACACTAGAAAAATAACACTTTCATCTGCAAATTGCTGCTTTTTTTTCTCCATAAATTCTGCATAATTGACCACCAAGAGTCAAACTCCTAAAGCAAATCTCTCGATAGCAGCACAAATTTTCATAAGAGTGCAGCTGGAAACAGTTAATATTTGGCATTATGTATGATAGATATTTTAACAAATTACACCTAACAACTATTGGCTTAAATTTGATCATTTCCTCAGTTAGCTGACAAGAGGAAATATTCTTTGCCTGGACAGCAGCGTGAAGCGGAGGGAAGAAGGGGAAAGATTCATAATTCCACAAAGATCTGCAGCTGAATTTCACCTGGGAAAACTGTGTTTAAATGGTTATCAGCTTGATCCCCTAATCCACCAGGATATGCAGTCCTGTGAAACTCTGTCGTTTCTGCTTCCTCAGGAATTAAGAGGTAAATAGCAGCCAGTACTTCTCATATATACATCATTATTTTATCATCAGCAAGTTTGAGCACTTCTATAAAAACAGACATCTTTGCAGTTGTGTTGAACACAATGCTCCAATCTTTCCGGAAGTGGACGTCCCAGAAAACTCACCGTAAGGTCAGACTGTGCAATGCTGAGAGAAACTGCAAAGAACCCAAGAGCTACTTCTCAGAGCCTACAGGCCTCAGCTAGCATGTTACCACAAAACCTCTGGAACAAATTTCTTTGGACAGACAAAACCAAAGTGGAGATGTTTGACCATAGTGCACCAACCCCTCTCATACCAACTGTCAGCACGGTGGTGGCAGGGTGATGATTTTGGCTTTGCAGCCTACAGACCTGGGCACCTTGCAGCCATTGAGTCCACTGTGAACTCCTCTGTATACCAAAGTATTCTTGAGTAAATGTGAGGCCATCTGTCCGACAGCTACAGTTCGGCTGAAATTGAATCACGCGAGGGGCCAATGATCCCAAGCGCAGCGTCAAATCTGCGACAGACCTCATCCAAAATTGAGACAGTGTGGCAGGAGCTTAGGAGAGCTGCACAAAGATGAATTCCTGCAAACCTCGAAGAAATGTTTCATAACATACAGAACTAAGCTAAAGCAGTGCAGCTCAGTCTGGTAAAACAAATCAGATTTGTCCTGCCAGTTTAGTAAAAATCAGACGAGGCACACATGCACGTATCCAAGTGCGTGCAGAGCATCCACACACACAACCCACACAACAAGACTAGAAGAAACAGCCATGTTACACACACACAGCCATACATAGATGGAAGCTGGAGAGATTGGAGGAAATTACACTGGGGAAGATGCTTGACCCATCACGCCACCTGCTCAATGTGCACAGATAAATCCTCGGTCCGTGCTGGATTGTTTTGTTCGCTGTGTTCAATATCCTTGCTGATGTCAGTGGATGACCTGATTTGTCTCTCTCTGTCTTTTTTTTAATGCTGGAGCTGTTTGAGCGAGGCATTTCATATTGCTTTGAAGTACAGCATGTATATGCACATCCAGTGACTCTGGGCAGGTGCTGCTTGTTAATGTCAGAAATCAGATGAGATAAAAGCGCAGAGGACCCTGGTTTTCATGTGCTTCTCCCAAGGGTGTTTATTAGAAACAGTGGGGGGGTTTATTGACCCTGCAGGTCCTCCTGATGAGTACCGAGAGACGTTTGTTGTGGAGCGCCGTTATTTAAGTTGCGTTTAGCTCTTTAAGTTCAATTCTGTTGTTGTTTCTCTTGAAGTTCTGAGTCATAGTTCAGCTTTTTGATCTGTCAAAGCGCCTCAGCAGAGGATCGCTATCATATTCAAGTGCAAGCCCGCTTTTGTGATGTCTTTTCCTCCTCCTGTGTGCGAGAGAGATCTTTAGTGTAATATTTGTTTAGCTTCAGACAAAGGCCTCCACTAATTTCTTTTCGTAGCCGTGATGAATATTAAACAAAGCTGAGGTTTGCTGCTCATGCAGCAGAATGAAAAACACGGCTTTGGAATAAATATGTGACCAAAGTCTTCTCTGGTACCTTATCTCCCTTTTCATCTGTTGTCTCTGTTGTGAAAATTTGGGACTTTTCTATTTCAGCATCTGCTTACTCACCCCCCGGTCCTCTTTCCCTTCTTTGTGTGTGCAGTCGTTGGGGTTTTATTAATAAAGCTCACAGCCAGGATGATGAGGTTACTACCTCGGGTTTAGCTGTGACCCCACAGAGGCAGATCAAATGGCAAGAGGCGAGATTTATGTGTCACTTTTACTGTGTGAGGCAGAGAAACTCAGACGTAAATGGATTATAAAAAGCGTCGGACGCAATCCAGCTGTGCCTGGAGCAGCATCTGTCCGTAAGAAGAGCGAGTGGAGGGAGAGATCCTTCATCTCAACAACCTCTGAACGCATCAGGCAAATGGGGCATGACTAGTGTCTCATTCACCTTTATGAAAATGTGCACACGACTCGAGCTGAAGCGTGCAGACAGACGACAGAGGAAATTTGGAGAAACAGTTGGGAAATTTTGGTGCTGCATTCATGCAAGCCGTGCTGCTGACTTTTTAATGCATGGCAAATTCTTGCTGAGGACGTGCATTTGGAGACCGGCTTGTTATTCATCGGTGCACAGGCCCTCGAGCATGAACATTTTCAGAAAATGAATGTGAAAGGACACGGTAACTTTTCTGTCCTGTTTTGTTTGTATTTCTCACTTCTCAGTCGCTCGAATGAAATGTGATGATTGAGAGGGTGACGTGGTTGAATCTGACACACTGAAAAAGATTTCATCTCATCTTTTTAGTCAGAGTCGAGAAAAATATGTCATGTTACCTCTTTCATTTCCTGATGAACATCCCTCAGGGCTTTGAGAACCTGCTCCAGGTTGACCACCACCCGTTTAATTTGGTTTCGCACCACCTTCCTCCTGCAGCTGGCCTCTTTCCTCTGTGACTCCCCTTCACTCTTTGGTCTGTGCTGGGCCCACGTCTGGTTCTGAGCCAGGAAAGCGGTGCGCTCTGAGGTCGGTCTGGGTTTCTTGGGGCCTTGTAGAGTTGTCGTACAGCTCAGCCCCCTGTGAGGAACCTCGGTGGAGAAGATAACTCCGTTTAGATCCTCCACAGGTGGCTCCCGCAGCGCTGTCAGGTCTCTTTGGCTCTGGGAGCTCCTGCTGTGTTTACTGGTGTAGCTGAAGTTGGAGCTGAATCCATGCTGCCTCTCTATTAGTCCCTGAGTGTCATAGTTCAGCCAGCTGGATGAACGGTGGTCTCTCTGACGGTGGGTGGTGTGGCTGGCGTAGTCCCACACCTTCCCCTCTTTGCCCTCCATACACATAACAACAGGCACGTTAAAGTTTGGCTCCTCAGAGAGCAGCGCAGCAACTGGAGCAGCAGGAGGTCCAAGCAGTGGCCCGTATTTCTTGACTGAGTTGCTACTGCTGTCACTCTGCGACTGATGGGGGCTCAGGTGGCTGCTGTGGTTCCTAACAAAGGTGTGGTTGTCCTGAGCAGCGGAGGAGCTGTTGGCTGGTCCCTGCGGCCCCTCCCCTGGGCTGATCTGTGCGTTGGGGTCTGTGCCAAGCTCTTTAGTCCGGTTCCACCTGGCAGGACTGTCCTCCCTCTGCTTCCCCAGACTCCCTGGCAGGATGTGGTGCCCCCTCAGCACAACTGGCAGCATCCTCGCCTTCCCCACCCCATTGCACCGAAGTTCAGCCTTTTTTCCGCGGTCCTTCCCCTGGATGGAGAAAAAGCCGATCCCTTTGGCTCTCTCCAGCGGGGTCAGGTTGTTTCGGGTCTCTGAGTTGGATTTGTACGGTCCGTTGAGCCCCAGGTCACTGCTGTGACCAGGCTTCAAGCTATTGCGCAGCCACGGGATGAAGTGAGGGGTGTGGGACTTGAAGCCTTTCTGCTCCCCAGGCGCCGGAGCCCCGCTGTCAGAGAACATGGTGATGGATGATGTCCGGCAGCCTGGCAGAATGAAGACGAAATAAAAGGGGAACGGGAGGACTCCTGAGACACCGAGAGCTTCCTCCTCTTCTTCCACGAATCTCCTCCTACCTTTGCCATTAACGGGCTTTATCCGCTCTGATGTTCAGTCTCGTCCCCCCCTTCCCTCTCCCCTCTCTTACTCTGTCTCCAAAACTTTTATCTGCTTTTTCCCTCCTCAGCGTTAGTCCCACTCACCCCACTCCCCTTTTTCCTGCCGAAGCCTGCTTCTGATTGTATCGCCCTTCTTCTTTTCCCTCAGTTTCAGCTTCCCCTCCCACTCTTTGCTCCGCTGTAGTGCTCTTGAGCCCCTCGCCCCCTCGCTGGGCCAGCCGTGGAGATGCCGAGGGCCTCTCTCTCCCTCTGTCGTCTCTCTCTGCCTGCCTGCATCTCACTGGCTCAGTGGCAGTGGAGGCTTCCTGTCTCTACATCTCTCTCTCTCTCTCTCCCTTCCTGTCTCTCTCCCCCCCGCACTGCGCTGCACTGCCTCCTCTCCTCGCTCTTTCTTCCTCCCACTCCCTCTCACTGCTCTAACTCCCTTTCTCTGTTTCCCTCTTCTCTCCTCATCTGTGTCTCCTCTCCCTGCTGCTCTCATCTGAGAACCTCCGATCGTCCTCGGTCTTTACAACTCTCGTCTCTTTCCCTCCTCTCTCCGTGTCACTATTTTTCTCCCCTTGCCCCACCTCCAATTTGCCAGGGAGAGCAGCCGAAGTTCAATCAAGACGCCAGTATTATTAATCCCCCTTTAGCGAATGTGTGCCCACGTGATTCCCCCTGCCTCCGTTCTCATCTGATTACTCCTTCCTCGGCTCAGCCCTTCACAATTAAATGCTGCTTAGGACACCAGAGGGGGTTTAAAGGAAAAGAGGAGGATAACAGCATAAAGGGATGAAGCAGGAATAGTAGGAGGCGGGGGGTGGGGGGGGGGGGGGGGGCACATAATTGCGACCTTCAAGATCTGAGATCAGCAGCAGTTTGACAGAAACTATAAGCTGCCTAGCTACAAACAACAGCCTGCCTGTGGCTCGGCTCTCCCCAGCTTATTGTAACTGTCAGCAAATAGTGTCACGTTACATCCCAGTTGTTTTCTTGTTTTTATTTTCTACCACACATCCAACTTCCATTTGTTCCAATTACGCAGAGACAGCTGCTATTTTCGGGTTTCTCATTTACATTCCAATTCTTGGCTGTCTGGATTAGATTTCTTGTGTCTGACAAGCTCAAAAAAATGCCTCCTAGGTGCCTTTTCACTCAGCTGTGGCTGCATAGATGCGTCCCTCCCTCACTGGCAGCAACCAAAATGAAAAGATGGCAGCAGAGCCACACAAAAGCCCTGACAAGTTTGCTGTCACTCAACAGCGAAACACTCAAAGCATCTGTCATTCTGTTAGTCAGCATTGCAATATACTCCTCCGGTAGTGCCCTGCTGAAACATGACTTCATTCGCTGACATATTTTACTATACAGGTACATGATGGGAGTGAAAATAGAGTCACAGGCTCGGCGTAATCTGCAGGCTAAGAAGATTCCTGCCTGCATGTCGACAGACGGCTGTCAGCCTCTAATGGCCATTAGCCGGGATAAAAAAACCCAAAACAATAAAGAGTGCGAGCGATAGAGCCGCAGTTATTGACCCTTTAGAGCTTCTTACTGCTCATGACATCCTGCTGCACGCAACCAAGTCCTGCTCCGCTTAACAGCTGGAGATTGCATTTTTATTGCACTGGATTTCACTGTGACACAAATGGTTAATCAGTCAGCTTTATTTGCAGTGTATCAAACAAAAAGTAATTTAAAGTGTTGTAAAGATTGATTAGAAGCACAGACAAACACATGAACTCACCAGCCAGTTTATTAGGTACGTTAGACCCTCTTTTGCCTTCGGAGGCGCCTTAACTCTTCAAAGCAAAGGTTGCTGCAGAGTTGTAGGCTCTGCATTCACCACATCCCAGAGGTGCTTTATTCCTCTATTGGGTGTCAAACAAAAGGCCCGCGGGCCAGAATCGTCCCAGAAAAGACTCCAATCTGGCCCACTGGGTGGCTTTGGAAAATATGAAGGAGAGCATAAATTTTTGGACCTTTAACTGCATTTTTATGTGTTTTACAGCTTTTCCCACAGCCATTCATACTACACCAAAGCAGTTAATTTAAAACTTTATGTTTTATTAATACGGGACAGTCAGGACAGGGCAAATTAAAGAACTTTCTTCTGTAATTTTACACATTTCTCATGTAGAAAAACTGACATGTGCTGTTGAAATTGCACTTCTTTATCTTATATTAAGACATCTCAGTGATTAAATGTGTAGTTGACCATCTTTACACTGACAGAAAGTGGAGTTTCACTCGTCCAGCCCACTTGAGATTAGAGTGGGCTTTATGTGTCCCTCGATGAGTGAAATGACTTTGACATCCCTGCTCTGTTGGACTGAGATCTGGTAGCTGTGGAGGACATTCGAGCGCCATGAAATTCGCTATCACATTATCCTGCTGGAAGCGCCCATCAGAAGATGGGTACGCTGCGATCATGAAGGGTTGGACATGGTCAACAATAATAATCTGCTGGTTTTCTACTTGATACAAAGTGGCCCAAAGTGTGCCAAGAAAGTATCCCCAACACCATTACACCACCACTAGCAGCCTGAACCACTGACACAAGGCAGGATGGATCCATGCTTTCATGTTGTTTACACCAAATTTTTCCAAATCCAAGGATTGCAGCGGAAACTGAGACTCGTCTTGTTTTGTCATGTGCGAACTGTAGCCTCAGTTTCCTGCTGCTGCACGCCCTCTGCCTCAAAGTTAGATATATTGTGCATTCAGAGCTGCTTCTCTGCATAACTTGGTTGTAACAAGTGTTTTTTTTGAGCCATCCTATCAGCTCGAAGCAGTCTGGCCAGTCTCTTTTGACCTCTGACATCAAGAAGGCATCTTCACCCAGAGATCTGCCGCTCACTGGAAATTTTCTCTTTTTCAGATTGCTCTCTGTAAACTCTACAGATGGTTGTGTGGGAAAATCCCAGCAGATCAGCAGTTTCTGAAATACTCAGCCTGGCACCAACAACCACGTTCAGTCGCTTAAAACACTAAATTCTTGACCATGTCTACATGTCTAAATGCACCATGTTATTAACCGATTAACGAGCAGTTGAGGAGGTGATGTGGCTGGTAAGTGCTGGGACTGGTTCACCAAATGAATTCGTCAGCACCACTCATGCCCAGATGACCCCAGATAATATTTCACAGGTTTATTGTGCGATGATTTAAACCTATGAAAATGAGCATGACATTTCTGGGGTTTCACTTTTTTTTTGCACATGAAGTTTGCACTAGACAGTGATGAAGTGCAGCACAGTCAGACTAAAAGAGAAGTTTACTATTGCACATTCATTCCAATAAACTCTCTAAGTGGGTTTCTGTGTGTGTTAAAGACCTTGAATTCAGTCCTCTTCAAGGTCTCAGCTTTCCTCCAATCAACCACCCACTTTGTGAGGTCCATAAATAACATGGCAGCCAAACACACAATCATCGCTCATTTTAAAGTCAATGCAGAATAAGTAGCTGTCACAGTTGCTGTCCATTTAAGGCTCGCTGGACAGCCTCTTGAGCGTGGTTGCCTTTATTTTCTCCATTATATTAATACGCTGAATATGTGTCTGAGTGATTGAAGGACAAAAACAAAAAGGGAACGTTGTCCTTTTTTAAACAGGAGGCCTTTTTGTCACCATCATACAGGCAGTCAGAGCATATGGTCTCCTTGTAACCTTGTCTACTGCCTCCTGCAGCGCTCCCTCGCTTGTTTTGAGTCCTGCAGCAGTCCGACTGCCCATCGAGAAGCAGCAGAGCGTGTGCGCACGGATACTTCAGCCTCCTGCATGTGTGTTTGCTAAACTTTACTGCCCCTGCACATACACCAGTGTCCTGGATGATTTTTTTTTATACACACACACTCACAGAGAGGGAGAGAGCACCAAGAAAACCTTACATAACTTGGTGGAAAAGATGGATGTAAAAGCAGTTCTTTGAAAGTCAAAGGCCCCATGTCTGTCAAAATTTCCTGTGCAAAATGGCTTTTAGTCACAGTGTGAATGCCTCGGGGCACTTGGGAACTTTCTATAGCCACCTGGACAGCGGAAACGTGAAGTCTGGGGAGGATTAAACCTGTTCGCATGACTGTATTTGGCTCTGCATTCACACAAAGTGAAAATGAAAAGTTTCTCGAGAACACAATGTTCTTCTTTTTTTGCCGTATTAAATATGGAAGTGAGCAGATGCTGTCTTCCCTGAAGTGTCCAGTGTCGCGCTGGTGATAATCCTAAGGGGTTCCTCATAGAGTTCTGTGTGCGCATGCTCGTGTGTGTGTGTGCGCGTGCGTGTGTGTTTAACAGTGTCTTTTCCGTCCTCTCATGTATATTTTTGTGTTGTTTGCTTTTGGATTCCCCTCCACTGTGCTTTTCATCCTTGAACAACACGTCAGTCAGGTGCTCTCTGAGGACTAGAGCGAGAAAGGAAGAGATAGACGTGGGGACACCAAGAGAGGCAGAGAAAAGAGGCGGCAGACACGGGGAGAGGGAGGGAAAAAAGGGGAGTTTTGAAAGACTTCTAACTTCCAAGCTGACTGTCATAGTTGTGCTTGCCAGAGGGGAGAGCACCTTTAAGCATACTGGATGAGTAACGATGTGGAGGGACTACAAAAGCAAAGTAATACATAATAAGCAGCACTCGCTCGGCTCTGCTCTGCCAGCTAACCTACATGAGATTGGTGGCGAGAAAAAAATTGCAAGTGCTCAAAAGGTCAGCAAAGGCCTCGCGTAAAAGGGGCTTCTCTTTTACGAGCGTGCACACACTGTAATAAGATTAAGAAAGCGTGAAAGCAGTTGTTACAGTGGGATGTTGGCCTTGAGATGAAAAAGCCCCACATATAATGTAGTGTCCAAATCAAAACACGACAAAATATCTTATCTGCCGTCCGTAAGCTCGGTTACATTAACGCAACAATTCACGCGTCTTCGGGCATCTGCTGCTGCGACTACAAACCTGCAGCAAACACACGTTTCCTCCGCTGGTTTTCTTTAAAATGACACAATAAAGGCTATCATCATAGAAATAGGCCGTTGAGTCATTTTGCAGTTTTTTCTTCAGTGCCACTAATCCTTTGACTCCAGTCCCAGTCCCTTTCCTCACTCATTAGGCCTGAAAGGCATTTTATTCTGGCATGGACGATAAAAGAAAATCTAAAAATACGGCTGTGTTGTTGTACGAGGGCAGAGCGTTGCCTGTTGTTTGAACACAATGCCCTTTGGTTTGTTTTGTTGCACCACCCACAACTCAAACATTAGGGTGTTTGTGCCCGCATTGACATGCGGCCAGGTTTTCGCAGTCTTGTGCCAAAACTAACTGCCTGTATCCTTGCAGGGATGGACCGTGAAAATGCTGCTCGGTTCGTCCTTCCTCGCGTTTGTACGTGCAGGCAGCCGAGCAAGGAAATCATCCCTTTTGTCATTTTTGATCGCAGAGAGAAGTGCGATGCCACAGCATCTCAGCTCAGCTGCGTTTAGTTCGGGTTCGGAGTCTATAGCGCAAATCATAACTCGGTAATCTGTGCTCGAACACGAGCGGAAAGAGTAATGGTTCCTCTGTATGCCTCATCGTTTCAGCTCCCTTCTTAGGATGCAGGCCGGCTCCTTTGTAGTCACTTCATTATGTAAAAATGATAATTATGCCCCAATGGAAGCCAGCTTCACCAAAATGTATCAGAGGCCTCATTCACATCCGCTGATAATCACGTCGTGACTGTCGTTTGGAAATTTTAATTTCCAGAAAGTGTTTAAGCGAGACACCCACACTGCAAATGAGAAAATAAGCAAACTTAAATTCCCTCACACCTCCCCCCCCGCCCCCGGAGATACTTTTACCTCTCAGGCAGCAACAGAAATTGATAATTTAAAGGGGCAGCACACCCCAAAATCACATTTACATATTTTCATCCTGGCCTGTAGCCTCACACGTGCATCGACATCATTTGGTGTGAGTTTCCCAGTTTTCAGAAATAGCGACGGCTGCCTTTTTCTTTAATACAGCTGAACTACGTGGCACTTTGCTTGTCAGGCTTAAAGCAACAAAAACCTCAAAGGGCTCAATCTACAGAAACATTTTGGCAAAATGTCTTAAAATGTGTTTCTTTTTCTAACATTGAAGCTTAGACCAAGTTACAGAACAGATTTTGTTTTTGCACATTTACTCCACATGTGCTGCCTCTGTGTGAATGCTGTTGCTCCTTTAACCTTTATTTTCATATTTGGTGACTTTATATTTGAAATGGAAATATCTGAAGAACAGTTAAAAATGAATAATGCGGCAGTCCTTTATATCTTACACCTTATCATATCAGCCCAGCAGAGCGCTTTGCTTCCTTGTGGTCAGTTATATATAGTTAGTCAGGTATAGTATAGTATAGTTGTCAGAATGAGAGGCAGAGCCTTCAGCCATCAGGCCTCGCTGCTGTGGAACCAGCTGCCAGTTTGGATTCAGAAGACGGACACACTCTACTTTTAATTCAAAGCTTAAAACCTTCAAGCATATAGTTTTGGGCTGGATCAGGTGACCCTTAGTTATGCTGTGATAGTCTCTGGCTATCACAGGATATCTTCAGTATTTACTAAACTGTCTCTCTAAACCACATTATGCCTTTTGCTCTTTTCTTCCACTCATCCCCTCGTGGTTGCAGCAGATGGCCGCCTCTCCCCGAGCCTGGTTCTGCTGGATGTTTCTTCCTGTTGGGATTTTCCTCCCACTGTCACCAAGTGGTCGCTCACAGGGGTTCATAATTCTTGGGGTGTTCAAATCTTGCTTTTGCTTTGGTGTTTTAGCCACCCCATGTTTATTTTCTGAAGCAGAAGTTGTATGTTAGTGATATGAAAAAGAGTGGACGCACATATTGGATAATTAGTGCCAAGTAGTGGACTCAGATAATAAAAACTGAATTTCACTCACCAAAATTGAAGCACAAATTTCTTGGATAGTCTGTACCACAGAGAGTAATAATGTTGGTCAGATGGTCCATTAAAAGTGGTCCAACAGTGCAAACACAGTTTAATGATTCAAATTATTGGATAGGCCTAGCAGATGCTGAACTTTGACCAACTCAATTATCCATTTAAATGAGCTGTAAAATACTATGAAATTTAAAAAAAACCCAACAAAAAAAACCCCTAAAATTTCGACTTACCCCCAGCTGCAGAGCCAAAGCTACTGATAAAGGCCAAACTGTATTTTGTACCAGGCTCTCTCATGCTGTAACTTTTAGGATCAGAGTTGGTGGGGGGCGACTCCCTTTTGGAGCCAGCCTCGAGTGGCTGCTAGTGGTACTGCAGTTTTACCTTCATTGCCGAGCTCCCGAGGGTGCCGCTTAATTGACAGCTAACAGTCTGCAAACCTTGTTGTGAGATGTTTATGTAGGAACTACTGTCTTTCCACTCAACTACATCCATCAAGCACAAAGCACGCAGCTCGCTGATATTACAGCTCAGCTGATGGGTGCATCATCAGTGTTTACATCCTGTCAGTCCCAAGGCTCTCCATCTCAAGCTGTCTGCACAGTGATACGGTTGGCGGGTGTATCCAAGTGGAAACTGTTTCTACAATAAACTGCTCATATGATGGTTTGTTTTATGTTTTTTTGAGTCATCAGCCATGATTTCTGGAGAGACACTGCTGCTGCATTTTTCAAATGTATTTCTGGCACTCTGAGCACCGCAAGGCGAGTTCCATCTAGTTTCATTATGTTCAAGAGAGGCAGGCATCTCCAGAACTGGGCGACTCGCACCAAAACAATGTGGCTGGGTAAACAGCACTAGAGGCTGAGAGAAAAATATGTAAATAGGATTTTACTGAGAACTGTCCCTTTAACTTTAAAGATGTTTTTGCTTTACTCGATATCAAAGTTACGGCTTTTAGGAACGGGAAGGAAAATAAGACGTGACTGAGTTGGTCACACATCTCTTTTTAGTCACATCGTAGTGCTCTGAACTCGAGGGTGAATCCACACACACACTCATGTTTAGATAATGACCGTATTAGAGGATAAATGGGCACTTGGTACTGCAGTAGCCTTTCAAGTGTGCTACAGGGAGGATCAGTAGACGTGCTACTGGCCAAATTATCATTCCAAAGTCTGAGAAGTAGCAAAGTCAATGACAGATTAAACTCAAACTGAGTCCACAGAGTGCTACTCATTGTACACTTGAAATTAAGCAGCAGCTGAGTCGAATGTTTAAACTTCCAAAAACAGAAGCACAAAGTCCTCTGGCTTACTCATTTCCTGTTCTACCTTCGACTGTGGCGTGGGCTTATAGGAAGTGGAAAGAAATGACCCCAAGTTGAATTGTTTGTCAGTCAGATGGGTTTGTGTTTGCTTTCATAGTTTCCTAACAATGCTGGGAGCTGGGGCGGGGGGAGGGATTTGGTCGACTAAATCCAGGTCAGCCACAGTCAGATGACCCTCCTGATCGGGTCAGAAACATCCACCATCCACCATTTGGATAAGAAGATGCGTGATTAAGACAGAAATAAAAAGACAGGAAATGTATCATTTTTAAAAAAGCTTTTGTATTAAATTTGTTGTGTCCGGATACAGAGACACGCACAAACACAATCCTATGTACACGAGTGAAAATAAAAACACTCACCACAGTCACAAGAGTAAAAATGCAACAAGAAAAGCACGTTTGAGTAAAATAAGTGCGACGGTTTCGAGGGGCTCGTGCTGCTTTTTGGTGGATTTCAGAATGAGTGAGATTTAAACTCGCCCTGAGATGAGGAGGGATTGGAGAAAATGGCATTTAAAGACAATTAAAGGATTTACTTCAAAGCCTTCCAAAAATGATGACGTTGGGCTTAAATGAATCTAACAAATGAGAAGTCGTCTAACAATTAAACCGGCAAAGAACTAAAATGACAACAGCCGCCACCTCGGCCTTCATTTTCACCAATAATGGGTTAGAACGATCAAGTGCACACCGTTTTCTGAAGTGTTGTTCCGGGGGAAAAAAAAAGAAAAAAAAAGTGCTTTTTAAGTAACACCAGTCCCTTCTTTTCTCTCTCTTTGGCAGAGCTGCTGCAGAAGAAGTTAAAGTTTCAGCAATCCTATCTGGGAATGCACAGCGCTTATTACACGGCTCAATTTCCAATTCTCTCACAGGTACACACACACACACACACACACACACACGCAGAATACAAAATGAGGCCGCAGCACAAAACAATCTCCCAGACAGGCTCAGTGATACAAAAACACACAGACAAAAAAAGGAAAGATGCCCATTATGCAAGGTTGGAGAGGGGTAGTAGTAACTACTCATATACTCCTTTGTAAGGAAGAAACAACATCACTTTCACTCCATTAGAAGGACTGGTATCGCGCAGACAGAGATGTTATCCCCATCTCATCACACGAGGCTGCCGTGTGGTGAAATGGAGTGGCTGCTCGACGGAGGCCGGCTCCCAGCCATTATGCCACCTCGGAGCGGGGAGCTATAATTGCAGTGGGAGAGCACAATCAGGTGCTGTGTTTGTCTCTGCTCTAATCTCCGCGCTCTGCCCGGTGCTCTTCACAGACACGGCGCTGCGGTTTTTCGCCCGGCCTTTCATCTGCCTGCTCACGGGGAGTCTTTTTAGTTGGGATCAGTCAGAATTTGAACTGGAGTTTTAGTGCTTTTAAGGATAAACGTGAGGCTCCCTAACCTGAAACACAGCTGACCCCGGACTACCGGCATCCATTATGGCGAGCAGTTCGACCGAGTTGGCGCTCAATTCCCTTCTGACAAAATGCCAGAGCAATCTTTGCACCTGGTGCCACATTGTGCACCGCCCTCACCACGATTTTTCAGGCTAGATGAGCGTCCAGGCGGCGAGACATTTGAGTCGGCGCAGAGGCAATCAACAACACACAGCACGCTCAAATTCCTTCGAGTTTATATCCCCCCCATGACCCAAATACTTTGCCTTTGTTGTGGTGGCTATAAACCAGGCTATTGGAAGCAAATGTGGGCTTATAAGTGGCTCCAAAACAAAAAGCCACGCTCCTCTACAAAGCAGAGTTCAGTGCATGATGGCGAGAGCCGCAAAATGCTGGCTGAGCAGGATTACTGCTGTCGTTCACATGGTTTCACTACAGTACAGCGCTTGTTTGGGATCGAGTGCAACACTACTTTCAGGAAAAAGCAAACAGACAGTAAAACTTCTTCTTGTCCTTGAAAATTCACTTTCTTCTTCTCCTCGTTGTGCTCCCAGACCCACTTTTGTCCATTTAACAGATACAGCTGGAGGCCTGTGCCTGGTTTCTTGCCTTTTTGAAGCGACAGAGAGAAAGCGAGCCCTTGGAACGAAGATAAAATATGCTATTTAAGGCACAGTTGTCAAGGCTATAGAGATAAGAGCATGAAGTTTTACATTCATTAAAAAGGAAGGCTGGAAAAAGAAATATACTTTGGACAAAGTTGCCGAGCAAATTTCGATGTTACAGTAAACGCAAACACAAACAAACAAAGGAAAAATAAAATTGTTCATGATCGTCGTCTCAAAAAAAGAAGAAATGCTTCATGGGGGGCGGGGGTGAGTCGAGGTAAACGAGCCTAACGCCGAGGCAGAGGTCAGAGGTTGCCTTCGTCGAGCATCTTATTGATCCCGTTACAGATCCTCTGCAGGTGGCCGCGATAAACCTCCGAGGGCCCGTACAGAGTCGCCAGGAAGTCACAGTCGGCGAAGTGATTGAAGACGTGGTTGACTCGCGAGTGGCTCTTGGCTGTCAGGTGGCGCCTGATGGCCTGGTGCAGCAGGTCGCGGCAATCATTCAAAATGGCGCTCATGACGCGGCGGTCAAAGGTGAACTCGATCTGGTGGAAACTGACCGCCGTCATGGCCAGAGTGTGGACCTTCTTCCTGCGAGGAGACAAGAGAGAGGAGATGCTGTCACTTTCTAATTCTGACCAGAGCAGCAGAAGTAAAAATAGAAAGTGCTGCCGCAGGAATTTCTGCAGAAAACTTTCACAACCCCCATATATTAGTTATAGTATTGTCCTGTGCAAAGCTCACATCTCCATGGTAATATAATAACCCTTCTCCGCACTGAGCACTTGTGTCAGCTTTGCGTCCCTCCGAGCTCAGTTTTACTGGAAACACACATAAACTGATGGAAATGTCCATTCCCTTAATTTGCTTCCATCAGCACACAGAAACGTCCTTTAACTGTACTTCTCCCCAGAATCACATCTTTAATGCTTCACAAGGCTTCCAACCTCCTGACCAACAATAGAACATGACTTATATTTCGCTCAGACACAGTCGAGTAACCGATCGTTTATTGCCATAATTTGAACCTCGGCAGCGATGAGGAATCTGCTGTAAGAGTTGCATCGCTTCAATAAAGAAAGAAAAAGAAATCAAAGGTAAAATGTAGCCATCGCTGTTAAAGAACCAGCAGGAGGGATTGATAAACTTCTGATTTTTTACAGATATTATTTCAGCAGATTTGTCTCTGACATACAAAATGGTGCAAAACAAAGTGTTGATAAAATAACCTTCAAATACTGTCCACAACAGAGGATGATCCCCATTCATTTCCTTTAAAGAAATACAACTGGTGCTCATTGTAGCATACGTAGTTGGTGCATATACCAACATGGACCCTAACATACCGTATTTTCCGCACTATAAGACGCACTTAAAATCCTTTAACTTTCTCAAAATTCGACAGTGCGCCTTATGTATGAATTCTGGTTGTGCTTACTGACCTTGGACCGATTTCATGTGGTACACAGCGCTCAAAAATCTGTCAAAAATGTGTTAGTACGACTTTGGTAAGCTACGACAGCTTGATGGATTGTCGGAGCATTACGGCTACCGTAGTCAGGAGCCTCGCGGAGTAATCTGGGTCCTAAACTCCGTCTCCTTCAGGTCCCAAAGTTAAACGAACACTGCAGCATCACTGAGAGTTAAAAACTGTCTAAATTCTTTCATCTTTAATAAAATGACCAGCATTGCTGCTTTACCAGGTGTAACAATTAAGTTTAACATCCAGGCATCCATGAAAACAGGATTTATTACATTTCACCGAGTTAGAAGTTAGCAGGAAGTTAGCTCGCTAGCTTCCACCTAAGCATGATATAGCATGTTCTGACAGAGATTTCTGGAAAGAATATACAGCTCTGCTGTCACTTCCAACATAAATGAAGACAGAAAACTAAACAGCAGTGACGTTTGTAGGGTTACTGAAGTTGGGCTAGCTGGTATATAATGATGTGCTCGCTAGCTACACAGCTATGTTAGCATAGCATGAACAGTGAAGCTGGAGGATGAACGCTAACTTTTTTCCACTCGATAAAAGTTAACGTGAGGGTTCCCGATGGTTAGAGACAAATGCAATCGCATGGCAGGATGCTGTAAACGGACCAAACTTCAGTCAGGAGAACAACTGAGATAATCCATCCACAATAAGAGGTTAGTCATTAATATACTGCAACAACATGGGAACAGAGCAGCTGCCAGAGAATTCAGCATTAATGAATCAATGGTACAGAAGTGGAAGAAACGCAGTTTTTGGCTTTCCCCATATTCCAAAACTGCTTCGTCTCTTCACTATTACCGTCGCTGCATAATTTGCAGATATTGCTTTCAACCACTGCGATGCTTTCGACCAAAACAGGCGCAGCTTGATGACACCATCAACATGTGCTATCGCGGTAGAGCGGTATTGTCAAAATCTCTACCGTTGGCTAAATTCATATAGTTTCTACCATATACCGTTTATACTGCGCACCCCTACAACACAGGATGATCCCCATTCATTTCCTTTAAAGAAATATAACTGGTGCTCATCTGTAGCATACGTAGTTGGTGCATCAACCAGCCTCAACCAACATGGACCCTAACATACTCACATACCAGGAAACTATAACATGGCTTCGAAGGAGAAGCAGCAAAGTTGTGCTTCAATCTAAACTGCCTCGCGTAGACATGAGAGTGATATATGACGATCGTCACCTGAAGTTCTCCACCAGCATCAGCTCCTCACTGTTGAACTGGTTGTTTCTGTAGAGCACTCCCAGCTTCACCACCATCTTGATCAAGTTCTTGATGATCTTCTGGGACTCTTTGCGGTTGCGGGTGTACTCCTTGGTGACGCGGTACAGCTCGTCCAGCACTTCGCTGCTGGTGTCGTCAATGAAGAGGTTGGCCACGCTCTTGGTGGCCATCTTGCTCATCAGCTTCTTCTGCGCCTGCAGGGCCAGGCTCTTGGTGCTGAAGGAGTCCATGGTCAAGTCTGGGTCGAGAAGAGACAGAGAGAACATCCTATCAAGCCACAGTCTTATCGATAAACTCCATCAACGTGAAAACATCTTTAAAGTTTCGTAAAATTGGCACAAATTGAGAAATAAAACAAGAACTGTTTCTTAGATATCCTCTTTGACCTTCTCATATCAAAAGCAAAATGAGCCAAGAATACCACACTGCCAGCACACAATGTGTGAAGATATTGCATATAGCATCCATGCTAATTCTGTTTAAACTGCGGGGCCGAGAACTGTCCGCTTTATCAGATAATGAGCCGTGGCAGCTGTCAAATTAGTCCCAGCAACCCTCTGGCTCGGTGCCTACAAGGTAGTTAGAGAAGAATGTGTCATTACGCGTGTGGGAGTAAAGTCAGTTACATCCCGACCACGCAAAGCGGGCAAAGTAATCCGAACGTCTCATCAGCTGAATGCACTGACGAAACAAGGTGAGCGTGTGTTAAAGTGAGCAGGAGGCAGACAGAGCCCACTCTGCACATGTGTGGATTTATTTATGTATGTCGTTTCTGAGTGTGTGTTTGTGTGGCAAGTGGGGTGACTCAGTGAAAGGCTGCGCCCGTGATAGAGGCTCATAAGGAGGGGGGGGGGAGGGGGGTCATCGGGTCTGCCGGCTTTCAGAGCCACGCTGAGGGGAGGGAGGGAGAGCGTGGCATCGTTTCAGCAGCCTTCTGCGGGTCACTTCTTTAGGCTTGAACAGTCTCCTTTCAAAGAAATAAAGCAACATAAATCAATTTTCCTGAGCACTCCCTCTCCAACTTTCGCAGATCTCCAAGGATAACCTCAGAGTGCACGAGCGTAAACAGGCACCGCAGTTATTTTCCACGCCTGCCTTATAATACCAGAGCAGGGGAAAGAATGAGGGTGAAGGAAGGGGCATCTGTGTTAGAAGTTTCATTTTGTTCGGACACGTTCAACATAGAGGTTCGCACTCTCAGAAATATATAGAAAAAAAACCTCTAAATGAAACTGAATACTGTGTTTGGCTTTACTAAAACAGTAAACAGACATAATCGTTGCAATCTGAGCTTCTCCTCTCTCTATACTTTAGTAGCCGGTCTCATCATGCCTGCATGCTGAGTGCATTTGAGCCTCTCTCTTTGAAACCGTTGGCCCTCATTGTGTTTATAAAGTGAGTATAAGTGATGGTGAGATGGCAGGAGTGCAGTGCAGAGTGTCCACTCAGTGCCTCAAACACCCAAAGAAGCATTTTATTCAAGTTACTGACCTATTTTATGTACACTAATTTAATTTCAGCACAGTGTGAGAGTCTGCTGCAGTTTCTCTCCTCTGCTCGCTGTTTCACTGGGACTCGTGATGGAGGGGTTGGGTGGACGCCACATCATGTAACATATTAATGTAACCCACAAGGGGGAGGTGAGCTAATGGCAGGAATTTATTTCTAAGTCTAAACCTTCATATAATAAAGATCCAGAGGTCCAGATCAGGGTTTGATATTTTTTTAGCCATTCCACTCGAGACAGTAACATTACTCAGTTGGTTTTGGTGTTTATATATCAGATATGACACATGCTGTGCTCATAATAGATCTTTAGGGCTACTGTGAAGAAACCACAGCAAATCTAAGCCGTATTTACATACAGAGCCAAAATACAAAGAGCTACCCGACTGTTAAAATGCACACCTGACGTGCATTTGAAGGGAAACCTGCTGCCGAGAAAGAGTTTTCCTCCTGCAGACTTGATCCAAACCCCAGTGTACAGCATGCTGTGTAGCAGAGATGCACATGTCATTGTTTTCTCCGCCTGTTGGCTGGGCAGGAAGTGGTCACAGCGTGCAGTTAAAAACGTGTCAATCTTTGCACGCTCAGATTAGGAGCTCTTGCAGACGCTGTGGTCACAGTGGCATCGTGATGCGTTTGCACCTTTGGACTGAAAGGGTGAATCTCTCACCTGCTGTTTGATGGATTTCCATGAAATTTGCACTAAATACTCAAAATTCCTGGAGGTACTTTAAAAATGTGTCTTTTTGGGAATATTCATGAAAATATGGTACAAATATTCCTGGTCCCTAAAAGATGACTGCACAACATTTCACAATCTTATACAGCACCGTCATCCATACAAATCTGTATTCATTAGCAGACGCCGCGTTTCTACATCATTATGAACATATAGCCAAACGATTAGTCTTTTGATTTTCTGCCTCATAAATGTATAATATTACTCAAATCTAAAGGCACCGATTTATTTCCAGTGTTTACTGCCGAGTATGTGCCATGAAAGCACGTAAAGAGTCTCCTTTGCTGCAGTTCGGCTGCAATTTATTTCCTAATAATTATGTAAAATTATTCTGCCGTAAACAGAGCACTGTAAACAGACCACAACACAAACACACAGGCGCCTCGGTTTTACATAAATAAATATTCCGATATACAGACAGGTGACAAACTAAACCAATAACGTGAACCGTCACCTACGCGGGGACTGAAAACGGATATGAAATTGTTCTGAGTGATCACCTTTATCCTCCTGATGAGTCATGCACGAGGGGAGTCTGTGAACAGCTTGATGATGAGTATGAAAATGATGTTGGTCATATGCTTGGCCTTTGCAGTCGCTAGATGTCAACAAAATTGAACACCTCCGGAAGATTTTGGACCGACGTGTTAGACGGCGGTCGGCGACCTCGTCGTCAAAACACCAAATGACAAAATATGTTTTAGAAAGGAAACAAGACTTTGAGGGCTGAGCTGTAAATGAAGCTGCAGCGGGTGGCCTGACACGTTAATGACACACTTTCAATTTAACGTAAATCACCCACATAAAGAGACCAACAAAGATTTATCCTATACTGTCATCTACGCTGTAGATATGTCATAAGCCAACCACAAACCCTTCTGAAACCCTCACATAGCTACACCCGAGCGACTGACTGGGTTTCTCCTGCAGACGTTTTTTTGAATGGTCAGGAGAGGATGGAGCGACTCAGAGGCGGAAATCCCATCTTCAACTATTGTTTTACCAGCGACGAGAGTAAACGGTGCCAACAGCGTTTGCCACTGCCGTAGGATCAGTTTGAGGCAGAGTTTCAGTGCAGATGTATGAATTAAGCTCAGCTTGTAGGGATCGAGACTGAAACCTCATTTTGCTACTGAAAAGTGTCCAAAACTACAAAGCACCAAACGTTGGGACTCCACTTTTGGCTCCTTTTTACTTTTAGTTTAAACTTTAATACTTTCAGCCCTTTGAGGCCAAATCTAAAATAAGACAAATCATTTTGTCTCATGAAAAACTGAAGCTAAGAAATCTTTTTGGAATATAATAATATCTTGGATTGTGAAGACTGCTAAAGTTTTATAGAGATAAAGGTCCAGTGTCAAACATCTTGACTTTTCTGGGATGTAAAACCAACAAAAACAGCTAAATTTAGTTCCCATCAAATCACCTGAGAATCAGCTGATTAAAAATGCATCATAACCTTTGACCCCACAGCTGTGCTTGTAAAGCATGAAGGTAAAAATTCTGCATGGCTTCATTAAATATACTGAAAGTGAGCTGATTCTGAAAGGCTCGTGTAGGAGGCAGCGACTGGTTTGTGTTCAGCTAAAACAAATCCAGGTCCGTTTTTGTTGGCTGACTAATCGGCTGATAAACTTATTTTCATCTGATTGTGTAAACTGATCGCGCAGAGCAAAAAATATGACAATGACTCGGCCAAATGTGAGGATTAGTGGGAAAACAATGCACATAAAGATGAGGCAAACATTTTCTACCTCCAGGAAAATAAAGTGGCTTCAATAGTCACACCCTCTATAAATCCTCTGACGAGCCACACGTCGCCGAACGCGTGGCTGCTGCACTGAAACAAATGTCCTGTTCGCATCATGATAAGTGATTACTCTTCACGCCATACGTCTCCACGTTAAAGAGGATTAACTGTAAACAAATACATGAACGGCAAATTGCCTCTCCGTAATAATCCGGATAACGTGCACACAAAGCGTGAGAGGTGCAATTAGTGCAGCAGACGCAGAGCGCTGACACGTCCCTGCTGGGTGACTTGTGACGTTTGCCGTCGTTGGTACTGGAAGGTAGCGCATCTGCTGCCTGCTACAGTGCGTGACTTTCATTCCTCCCTTCCTCTCTCTCTCTGCAATGCCTCTTGAAGAATATCAATAAGACTCCTTGGAGAGAGTGTCAGCAGGATGCTTCCCAGAGAGGAGACACACGAGGAGAGGCACAGACGATGGAGAGAAGAAGAAGAGGGGTGGAGGTTTGTTGTACATCAACCCTGAAACATGAGGGAAATGGGTGTAGGCGTTAGAACGAGGGGTCATTTATATACCGTCTCACACCAAATCTAGTTTTCACACCATCTTGTTCCAGGTGCTGGACATTTAATCCGGCCTCTCGCCGCGCTGATCAAGGATCACTGGCAGATCCCCATCGACCGCTTCACCGCAGTTGTAACTCTAAACTTGCCATGCTACGCTTGTTACAGAAAATCCTGCTCTGATGCAACGCATGTGAAATGGATAAGGATGAGAAAGACACTAATGATCAGAGAGACCCAAACAAACAAAAAATCTGAACTTGAAATCTTTATTTCTATGCAAGTGACAACTGGAAGAAAAGAAACATCACTTTGTCCTGTTGACATGAGTTAATCACAGAGGACGGCCTCAACAGAAGATGCACTTATGAGAACACACGTCTGCATCAGCCTCCTTCCTCTCTCTGCCTTCGCTGATGGATGTATGAGAGTTTCGAAAAGTGCAAATGGATAATGGGCAGACGCTGTTTTCAGGCTCAAGGGTGATTTCATGGCGCTCATTAAGTTACACTTTTGCTGCAGATCTGAGGCGTCGTAGCTGTCGACTCTCCGAGGCCTGCCAACAAGCTGGCGAAAAGAGGAAAGGGAGGAAGGCAAGAAGTGGGAAGGGTGGAGGGTTCGCCTGTCGTACCCGTATACACAAACAATTCAAATGTCTGGCTCTCAGCATTGTCTGCCTCCGATTTCACTCGAGGCTTAAGAGTGACAAAACAGACTCCTGACACTCTTATCTCGAGGACGGAAGGATATCCTCACTCCGGCTCCTAGTCCCCGCCCAAAGCTAAAGGTTTTGCAAAAACATGCTCTCAAGGGACAAGCGATGAAAAGGTTTTTGATTCAAATCCTATTTTTCTTCTGTGACTCTGCAGCACCAAAGCGCTTAGTGCCAAATCTAAATGGCCTGTGAAGCGCGGCGGCGTCCAGGGACAGCCCGCCAACCCCGACACGGCGTCTCCGTAGTATTTAGAGGCAACATTTTAACGGATTTAAGGCAAAACAAGACATGACAGCGGCAAATCCTGCTGAGTATTGTGGCAAAGTGTTCGAGCCACAGTCATCAGTGCACGCAGACAGAGGAACAAACATCTGCTCGCTAACACACGTTACTGATAGGCCGACTTACTGAGCAGCTGAACATGAAACGAAAACAAAGACAGATTGCAGCAGCCGAGAGCTCAGCACTTATAATTGCAGCAGTTAGACAAGTCACAAACTCATATCCTCACTCAGAATGAGCTGCACTCGCTCATATAGACACTGAGCAAAAAACTCAAAGCAAAGATGACTCATGGGAAATGAAACCAGACCCCACAGAGTGTCGGATTGATGTCTCAAGACAATAAGGGAGCCTGGGTAATGAACCCAGGGACGCGCTCGCTCTCTCCCGCCTGCAGGTGCAGACAGGCCTGTCAAGCCTGCGAGGCAGCCTGGCTGAAGGATCATGGTGAAAAGAAGCTGTGAAGACTTAAAAAAAAAAAATGACCTTCCCGTCCCACCCCTACTCCTCAGAGGACTATTAAAGCCGGATAGCCACCTTTATTATCTAGATTTAGTTTCCTTTGTTTGAGTTTCAGGGCAGGTGAAACCGCTGTCTGCAGTGGAGACACGGCAGCTAAAAGCTTCTCCAGGTCATCTGGGAAAAGGGGAATAAGTGGGATGACAACTCCTACTGGCTGTCACTTTCAGTTAGTGTTTCTGTAATGTGGCCACTGTGACCTTTTACACTGATATAGAGAAGACGAGCTGTAAAGACAGCAACAAGATCTTGATGTAGTGGCTACAGCCTCGATGCTCCAAGTAACCAATTAAATGCCACAATTTAAAATACACTTTTTTTTTTTTTTATTCACTATAGTTGGAGTTGATGATGATATAAATAATAACTCATCTGGCAGAATGAAAATGTGTCAACACTAATGATCAGGGGTCTTTTTTTTTCTTTAAGGAGGCCAAAAGTCACAAGGACTAACCAAAAAAAAGAAGTTCATTGGACTTTGAACCAGACTCTGATATGAGCCGATGCTAACATCCTACAGTCGGCACGGTGTCGCCCATATTTGGGTATGTCATTGCTATTTTGAAACCAGATGTGCCAACTGAGAGATGGGTCAGACTCGCAGCACAAATTTGGCTTCCGGAAGTGAAGGACTGTGGGGATGCAACCTAAGAAGGCGCGCTTGTGTGCAGCACACCAAACAAAAAGAAAACCCAACATAACAAAACACAAGCGTGTGTTGCATAGGCCGAATGCTAACTGGCTGGAAAAACAGCATTAAAAGAACAATAAGCAGCTGCAGCGGACACTCAAGTTTCACCTCAGCTCTTTGTATAAGTGCCTGAAGAACAGGCCAAACTAAAGTACGTTTGTTTGTGATACTGCCCCCTGGTGGCAGTAAACAGCTGCAACACAAAGCTGTGCGTAGGTTCTGTGCTGGACCGAAGCATATCCACGCCACTCCTGACTGTGAAACCGCTCATTAGCATTTGTGAGCTGTCAAAGAAAAGTCGTTTACAGAGGTTGTGTAGTTGTTGGTTTTCGCAAATACGGATATTGCCCCCTGGTGGCCATCAACATTAATTAATTTAAACTTAATTGTTGCTTTCACGTTTCAGAGCTGGAATCTGTGTCTATATTTTATACCATCTGTGGTTCCAGTGGTTTTTTAAAAAGAAGATCCTGAACCTAATCAGAAAGTGATACTTGTAGCTGAAAAATAATGTAAAAAATAATTTGTCCCAAAAATCTAATATCTATCAGGCTCTGATTTCAGTGAGCCCAAGGAAAAAAAACAACAACAACAAACAGTTTAGTGCAGAAAATTTCAAATTATGCAACTTCCAAATTTATAAAACAAAGAAAATTTACAAAATCTTCACAGTGGAAACAATCACCGTTTAGCTTAACCTGAGGGCTGATGCATTATTGAGGGCCTAACCCTAAAACTATCACAATATATCATTTTTCAAGGTTCTAAAGAAATTTCCATAAAGCCCCAAAAACTGGAAATCTAATCAAAACTTTTTACATTTTCCCAACAAAGGGGATAATTATTAACATTAGTTCAGCATTATTTGATTTGCACGTGTTGTTTTATGGTCCACACGTGCTACTTGACACAAACATGTTTTTGGCTTTAGGATGAAACATTTAGGATGAAACCAACATGATACGAGCGTGGCATTGCTTTTCCAAAGGGGAGCGTTGTTCAGGATCCAGGCTGCAGCCTCAGCATCCGCTATACTCACCTGTCAATCAAACTAAAGCTGAGGTGTGACAGGTGAGAAAGAGGGGGAAATTGGATACACCTGTAGCTACCGCCCACTCTAACCCGTGGCGTCGTGCCTCACGAGGAAGAGGAGGTCACAGCTACCAAAATACCACCACTTTAATACCTCCTGCCAATCTAGACAGCTTGTTGGATACTGATAAGAGCCAGCATAAAGAGAAAAACCAGTGAAAGATGTGTTTCTACACTGCTTGGCCACCAAAAGTTGCTAAAAAAGCTTTGGCAGAGTCTGTAGAACTTTCCATGACACTTCATCCTCTAAGTGATTGGTTGATGGCAGCAGAAAATGTCACGACTTTCATGCTCTTCAGGGATCACTAGTCACATGGATTGGGGCACTGTGACCCTGAAAAAGACAACTCCATCAGCAGAGAGAAATCTTCACCGCTTCAGGATGGAGGCGATTACTGAAGAGACATAAATCATACTGAATTGTGCACTGCACAACAACAAAAAACAGCCCCATTACCTGCTCTCCACTGCATCACGTGTGTCGATAATTACCTCTGGCATTTCTCACTAACTATTTTTATCTGCTGCAAACACAAAATAATACGTCCAGGTGTATTAAACACAGGAAGACTCTTTCCCGGTTTTAGTTCTCACCTTTCCAAAAGCATAAACCTCGGCGAGCACGGCAGGTGACCTTTACCACATCCTCTACCACTCCAAATCGCTCCTCTCCTGTCATTTCCTGCTGTAGTCGTCCAAGTAAAATAACAGATACCAGAAAAAGACAAAAAGTGCTACAAACAGGATCGATATTTTTATCGTTTTTTTAATAAATAGCAATTTATTCTTAAGAGTTTTTAGTCTTTTATTTGCCTTTTTGGAAAAATTATTTTTTGTTGCTCTCCAACGGATTAAATAGTCCATTCAGATCCAAACCAACTGTAGTGCAAAAGCTGTGCAATCAAAAAGCACTTGATTGCACAACTGACGGCATTCAGCTTTATGAGGCGCTTTTTAATTCAGGATTACTTACTGGTTATTTCCAGTAATCAGCAGTTAATTGTAATATGAGAGCAGCAGTGCAAGGTTAATGGCTTCCCTGCATTTTGTGGTGCATTTTGCATTACGCATTACAGTCGAGCATCAACATAAGGAGTGGAGTCGAGACTTCTCCAACACAGTGGCAACAAAAAATCTGCATGATAACCATCACAAAGCATTTATTGCATGGCTGCCGGACTTGACTGGATGACGACCTGCTGTGTACACACTGTGGCGTGTTATATTTGCTTTCTTGCCTCTGGTTAAACTTCCACAAGTTATTAAAAAAAAAAAAAAAAAAAAAAAAAAAGGGATCCAGTGTACCAGCGTTTCCATTTAAAAGCCTCATAAAACTGCAGAGCTGCAAGAAAAACAAAGTGTCAAGTTTGGGGGGGGAAAAAACCCAAAACATTAACGATGTCATTAAATTGATTTTTTTGTGGGAAATCTTGAATGAAAGGCAAAAAAAAAGGTTTCTCTACACATTCTCCCCAGCTGTATGATATAATCTGTCTCCACTCTGAGATACAATAGACAATCCAGGTTGTTATATAAGGTACATCCGTGCTTTGTGTTATGAGAGTAACCACTCAAATGAGCTCCAATGGAGCCACTCAACTGTTGGGGGAATCAACAGCAGGATTTCAGGACAAGTGAACGCTGCAATTTCATCTTTCATCAACTTTTGCACTGTTTGTCTCGCTCTTCTCTTGAGGTGTTGCATAACAGAGGAGGTGCTGACTGCTAATAGGCGAGCCAGAGCTGGGAACATTGTACGTGCTAACAGCTGTATGTCTGCGTAATGATGCCCTCTCTGCTCGCACTCATCCAGCTCAGCACTGCTGACATGAGGAGCCATAATTGCACGCAGAACACGCGGATGGGGGCACATACATGCAACATGCATGCTTTGAATGGCGAGCCCTCTGCTTCCCACACAGTCATCTCTGAAGACTTGTGCAGATTTGCTGAGAAAGGAAGCAATCAATGCCTTTCGCTCAGAAACCGTACTCCAACCCACCCCCCATTTTTTTTCCTTTTTAACACTTTCCTCAGATCTGCCAGAGCCCGGTCGACAATTAATAATTAACGCATCGGCACATAATGGATCGGGAATTAATAATTCAGTCTGCCGATATGGACTAAAATAGACTAAAGGCTAAGAGCAGTCTGCTGTGGAGCAACAGGTTCAGGCAGACACGTGGGATACGGATAAAGGGTGGGCCGTCAGCGCATACAGTAAGCGACAGCAACTGCGAGCTGCTGGCAATAATTTAGGAACATCAGTCAGTGTTACGCATGTGTAATAAGGCTGGGAATACAGTCGCTGCCGCGCTGCCTGGGGGCCAGCACAGCACTCACTGACAACATTTGTTCTTGCATTAAAATGCATAAGTGGGTAGTTGTTTTAACTTAGAGCCCAGTTAATTTGGACGAACGTGCAAAGAGAAAGACTGGCAACAAATCGAGAGGAAAAAACAGCCCACTTGTTACTTTGCTTTAACTGGCGTGTTTCAGTTTTAATGATGTATTATTTATCATGTTAACACCGCTGCAAATAATGCAGGACATAATCAAGCTGCTCGTGCTGTGACTGATGTCCGGGCCTGTGACATTTTAATTAAGGCCACCATAGGAGTACGACACATTATGACTAATTTGCCTTACCTCAGAGCCCAGAGAGCATAATTTGCTAACTTGATGTTTAATAAAAGGAGCGCCTGGCTGTAAGAACAGCAGGGCTGAGGATTAGTGACAACAGAGGGGTCACCGGCACGAGAGGATAGGATTTTGTCATAACTAATACCGTCCCTCGCTGCCTGTACTTCAAGTAACGTCACGATATTTTCAGGTCATACAGCTCTGGCCTTTCATGCAGAATCACGTACTCTGAGTTCGGGGTTTTAGCGGCCACCTGCGTGCTCAGCTGAGCTTCGCAGCCCAGTAAAAGAAAGGTCAAACACCTCTCTTGTCTTGTTAATGAGTTACCATGGCGTCTCCTCAGCAGGACCAACAGTGTCTCTGGGATTACTGCTGCAATTTCATGCACTGCCCTTAATAACACTGCATGGGGAATGTTGAGCAACGTGACTGCATTGTCCTGCTCTACAAGACACGCAAAGGAGGGGATGTGCACAGATAGAGTTACACTGAAATACAAACAGATGAGGCTTACCAGCGTCTGCTTAATCCTGCTGGGAAAGCATTTTATATTATTGATTGTCTTTCAAAAAAAAAAAAAAAAATCATACAGTATAAAAAAACAATGAACACAAAAGCCACGATTAATGAGGAAAACATATTTATAGTTCTTAAAACCTGCCATGAATTATTCTTGCAGCTGTCTGTGGCAATGGAAGCCACTATGATTACTTTACAGCTATAACTAATGATTATTCTCATTATTGATTGTTACACTGATTAACCAATTCATCTTGCATACAGCAAAACCTCAAAAATAATGATCCCACTTCCCAAACACTCGAGGTGGTTTTGCTTTGTATGACCAGTGCACAACCTGCTGCAGGCATTTCATTTAGAAAATGAAGGCAATCGCTTCAGGGATTTATGGAAAGGTTATGACCTGTTATTGGAAAATAGTCCAGAAAAATGCCCATCATCATTTCTAAAGAGTAAGAGGAGATAAATATAGCCAATTAAATATGCAGTTTAGGAGGATTTAAAGGCACAGTCTCCACCTTTCCCTTTTCAAATACAGCAGGTGTTGAAATGAGGTCCTGCAGTTACTCTCTATTGTTCATTCTTCCTCGGCTCACTTGTTGCAGTTGCCACCAACAACGAAGCTACAAAGGAAGGCCTTGCAACTAAAAGAGAGCAGGTCGAAAAATGCCAAATCATTTTTTGCTTGTGCAAGGAGCGACGGACCTCCAAGTCCTAATCCAAGGCCATATTTCATTTAACATGCCTTCTGAGGCTCAGCGTGGTAATGTGTGCTGCCACTGCACAGTGAAGCTATTCATCCACCCCCTGGCCTTGTCATGGAGAAAAGCTTTACAATGTAAACATAGTAATGTGTTACAAAACATGTCAGTGTTTGGAAACATGTGTGTTAGAGGGTTTTTTCCACAGTTTTGATTTTGATATGCTGAGGATTAGACTGAGGCTAATCCTCAGCATACAAACGACTAAAAGCAGTTCTACATGTCCTCCAGCTGCTTAAAACATCAGGTCAGCATAAGCCTCAGCTGGCTTCGAGCAAAATACAAGAGAGGTACACAAGATATGAATCAAAGAGTTTGATATTTGGGTCAATTTACAGAAATATGAACAATATACGTACAGTATTGTGCAAAAGACTTAAGCCACCCACCATTTCTTTATATTGTGCATTCACAAAGATGCAAATTAGAAAACAGAACGCACAATTCTAATGAACTTGAAAGTCAATATTTGGTATGATCACCTTTATTCTTCAACGCAGCTTACTTAGGATTTATTTAAGTTGTCGTCAGGAATAGTTCTCCAGGCTTCATAAAGGATATCTCAAAGCTCTCTCTTTTAGATGTTGGCTGCCTTTTTTTTTTAATGTCCTCTCATCCCACACTGCTTCAATAATGCTGAGGTCTGAGCACTTGGGAGGCCAATCCACGATGAAGTGTGTTTCGTATCCAAGTATGCCTTTACTCCATTTCCAGAAGGTTCTAGAAGGAGCAAAATCTAATGACAAACTTCTACATTCATGATTCAATCACAGCCTCCACTGTGTGTGCAGGTACTCTCTGTTGCACTGCTTTCCCGACCTTCCCCATAATTGAACCAAAGAATTCGAATCTGTAGTCTTTGCTCCATAAGATCTGTTTGGCTTTTTTAATTTGGCACACCAGCCAACCCGTATACATAACTGTTGCACATCTCTCCTGACCTCCATACGCATCTGTGTACTTCATCATATCGATGAAGAACTGTTACCACTGCAGTTCTTGGAGTTCTTTAAAAATGACTTATTGACAGTCACCTTCCACTGAGACAATTTCTGATGAGGCTTCAGCAAACAGTAGCTGGATCGATTGAAGGCCCAGATGCATCTCTCTGGTCTTTTGTCAGGTATTTGCAGTATTTCCCCCTCACTATTTCTTAATACTGTTGAACTACTGTAGGTAGTTTTTATTTTTAAGTCTGCCACTTCTGCTTTTGCCCTCCACATGCCTCAGACTTTAAGGACTCACTGCAGACCATGTCAAGATATGCCAGGTTTACTGCTAATCGCTCCTGCTGTATCAAAACTACCATTTTAGGCCTTTGAAACTGTGTTTAACAAATGATGTGTTGTTACTTAACAACCTGTGCAAAAAAGTGCCCAAAGATACAATTTAAAATTGGTTCTCTGCCAAGTTGTCTGTCATGTGTAGACACAATACTGGTTTGTCCCTTGATTTTGGTTCCTTTTTTGTGGTTGTATGATTCACAAGTCAGTGCTGAGTGGTTCAACAAAAAGGTACAAGGACTGGGCTTAAAACGCAGCCAGTATCCAAAGGAGAACTGTGACCGTCAGGAGACTAGTTCTCCAGACTACTTTGAAAAAGATTACAAGATGGCACAGGTCCTTGTAAACAAAATGATCAAAACATTAGTGGCAGCTCAGGACTTTTGCACAGTCCCACTAAAGTGTGTACTATATGGTTACTAATAAATGTTAATGTCTTCCCATTAAATCCAGCAAACATGGTTTAAAGCCCCACAAAGGTCTGAAACATGGGCGGCTGGTATAACACACCACCCCCACAGTCAGAGCTTCAGCGGTGCTTTCTCATTACCAATCAATGACTAATAAACGCAGACACATAATCCTAATGATCATCCACATGGTGAAGCACAAACTCTGTTTATCTTTCATTTCTCGCACCGTGTCCACATCTTATTAAACCAACAACCCGTGCAACTCTATTTCACTTCGGAAACAGTCCGTTAGCCGCTAAATCTCTTATCAAACGCTATTTAAAGTATCCCAATCACGCACGAACTGATTGGCCGTTACTTCCGCTGAGCTCGAGCCAAACATGGAGGCTGTCAAACACGTAAAGAAACGCAGAAAACAAAACAGCTCTCATCAAGTCCGTGTTTGTCCGAGGAGGAGTGGAGGGGGGAGCTGGTTTAACCACAGGCCGCTGAGCGCTGGGATGTTTAAAAACTGCTCGACCGTTGAGGTGGGACTCACCTTACTCTCAGCTTCACGGGGACACAGGAGCGGTCAGCCAGCCAGATGACAGCAAGTTAGTACTGTGAGCGAAATGTCTCAAGTCTTCATCCTGGCAGAGGCGATAAAGTCACTTCACAGCATATTTAGGTTTTCTTCCACTTGTTTTGCTGCGTGTGGGCTGTGAAACGTCCCGTCCTCGCTGCTGTTTAATTCAGTTTTTGTTCTGTAACCGTGGACTCGGCACAGATGTGTAAATTATTGAACGCGTGTTTTCTTCCCTCGGCTGCTGCGCGATCAGTTACCACAGTTTGTTGTAACTCGAGTCCTCCCACTCGTAAAAAAAAGTTTCAAACTTGAGAGGCACTTGGAAATCACCAGATTGATGTGGGCTCGGACCAATGGAGGAGCAACGAGGGGGAGTGGTCCAAGCCCAATCAGGCCGAAAGAAAAGGGCCATTTACAGCCAGCACAGTCCCTGCCCCCGTGCAGGGCTTCCAGTAATTATCCTCGTCCAGTTCCCAGTCCCAAGGCTGAAAATTTCCCAGAGGAAACGGTGTTAAGGGAACAATGAGCAGGAACTGTGGGGAGCAGCTTTTCTATCAGGGTCAAAATAATAAATAGTCTATAATGTGTCTTTTTTACATAAACGCAGCCTGCTTTGGTGCTTCTGGTGACAGTTTTTGCAGACAAATGTGCAAAACTGTGCTGAGAGCATGATGTCGGGCCAATGATCCTGATGTGAGAGAGGGGGGAAACTATCAGCGGATGTTTTCAGGACAGGGGAAGTGTTTCCCCGTCTGTCTAATGAGGATACAGAAATTCCCAAGGTCATATCCTTTTTGGATTGTTATGTTAAGACAATAGTTTATTTTATATATATGATGTAGGCCTGATACTCTTGCACTTGCAGTGCTATGCTCAGGAAAACCTTTTTTTTGACAGCCAGGTGTGATTATTGAGGTGTTATCTTACTGAGCTACAAGAACATTTTTGTATAATCTCATTTACTGTAAGATTTGTGCTTCTATGGGATAAGTCTGTCACAATGAGAAAAAATGGAACAGTTGTAGTGGTGAGATTGATCTGGAGCGTCCTCTTGTGGTATAATGTGAGAAATTACTCTGTAAGCTGAAGACCTCTGCAGAAATGCACACAAAGTAAATTGTGTGCTGTTTTTCTTCCATTAGTAGTAAGTGGTGCAGAGAGTGGTCGGGATTATCTGTGATAGAAGGATCCTGAAAAGAGTCCAGGTTGATGCTGCTGTCCTAGCAGACAAAGGACACTAAATCTGCATCATTTTGCTGCACACATTCAAGCATCTCAGCTTCCTTAGGCGATAGGCCATGCTCATATCTTTCTTGTGTACAGCATCTGTGTTGGTCTTCCAGTTCAGCCTATTGCCAGTGTGGATGCGTAGGTGCCTGTACTCCCTGCAACTCATCACCATCCTGTCCCAGGATAGACACGGGTCATGAAGTCAATCGTCATCTCTCCGCTCTTATTTACTTCCAGAAGCAGGTGATTCCTCCCAGACAATTCAGCAAAATCGTCCACTTGTGTTCTGTTGCTTGCTCATCACTAAAATACAATACATCCAACTCCTGCAGAGTCATCAGAGTATTTCTGTAGGTGCCGTGACCCGGAGTTGTACTGACAATCTGAGGTGTACGAGGTGAACAGGAATGGAGAAAGCACGATCCCCTGTGGGGCCCTGCACATCACCTAACCAGGCAGAGCACTGCCCAATCTCACAGACTGTCAGGTAGTCTGTAATCCATATAGTTGGGGCTGTGTGTTCTCCATTTTTACACAGCCTTCAGCTTACATGCTGTTGTACAGCAGGGTTTTAAAAGAATACTGATGTCCATTTATAATAAGTAATAATTATAAGCAGAAGAATGAGTATTTGTATAGCACTTTCTAAAACACACATTTACAAAGTGCTTAACAGTTTGGATAAAATCACACATTAGTGATAAGTGTTCATATTTAAACATGGAAACACACAGTGAGATATGCACATTAGAAGAACAAGGGCTAATGCTAACCTATAAAAATGACTCTTCAGCAGTCATTTAAAACAAACCACTGACTCAGCTGGCCTGATGTCCTCTTCCAAAGCTTAGGAGTTATTACTTTAAAAGTGATTCCCTCTGGATTTAATATAGGTGCATGAAACAGTTAAAGGACCCTGATCAGAAGACTTGAGAGGCTGACTGCTGTTGTAAGGTCTCAGCGGGTCTCTTATGTAGACAGGAGCCTGGCTATGTAGGGCTGTATATGTTATTCCAAAAATCTTTAAATGAATTCTGAAAATCACTGGAAACTGAGGCAGGAAGCAAGAATAGGGGTGATGTGTGAGCACCTGTTACTTCATGTAAGGTGCCTCACTGCTGCGCTCTGGACCATGAAGACAGTCTAGGGAGGCGTGCGAGCAGATAATGCAAGTGTGTACTCAAAAAACTGTTGGGTTTCAGTGAAGGTTTGATTTTTGAGATGTTTCTTAAATGAAAGAAACAAAACTGGCTGAGCTCTGAGATTCAAACTTGCTGTTTATAAATAATACCAAAGTCCTTAATACATGATGTGATATTGCCTGAGAGCAGGATGGTGTAATAACTGACCTGCTTAGAGACGTCTTCAGGCCCAAACCAAATAAAACCGTCAGTTTTAGAAACAACTGAGATGGAGGAAGTTTTTAATCACAGCCGAGCATTCACTGAGGAAGGAGAGGTTGTTTGTCTTGACAGAAAAAATACAGCTGTGTGTCATCAGCAAAGAAATTCTAGGAAGTGCCTTTTAAGCTGTTTAGCAGAATGCGCAGGGGTATATAAAGGAAAGAAAACTGCACCAAGGATTGAGCCCTGAGGAACCCCGCGTGTGAGGGGGGCTGATGAGGACACACAGATAAGTATGATGAGAACCATTTGAACCAGAAATACCAACCCCCTTCCATGATTACTGGTGTCAGAGGCTGCAGATAAGTCAAGGAGAACTAAAGCAGAATATTCACTTTGGTCTAAATGCACAAGAATAAATCACATTAAAATAAGTAAAGGCGCATATAAATGGGTACAGTAAAAGGACTAGATGTTACAATCCCTGATAATGCATTGCTTCAAATGGAGAAAGTCTTGAGGGATGGCGGTTATGAGGAAAGGCAGCCCAGAAACTTCACCAGCGGGATACGTCGTTGTGTGCCTCAGCTTCACAGGGTGTTTTGGTCTTTTACCCAAGCTAATCTGCCATTTTTAACCTTCCTTGGTTAGGTTTAGGGATTAGAGATCTGATTATCATATTAAAATTTGGGACACATCGTCAGTAGTGGACCTTGGATTCATCGGGTGTTTCATTCATTATCACTAGACACCCTCATCTAAGGAGGCCCTGCCAGGGTTGATCAGGCCCCTGAGAGTGTCACTGGTTTATGTTAAATTGTTATTTCTCTTCTACTTTCTTCTGTTTAGTTTTCTACAGTTTATTTTCTTCTATCAATTCACTGCAACTGAGAAGTAATACTTACCTCTTTAATATCTATGAAGCCTCACTTCTTCAAAGGGATAAAAAAAGGTGAAAGAGAGAAGTAAGACAACAGAGACGATAGAAGAGAGCAGAGCTGGAAGGGCTCGTCTATGCTATAAATGGGTACTACTTGTAACAAAGTAAGAAAGTGACGATCACAAAGTGCCTTACAGTAGAAATGTGAAAAAAAACAGAGCATTAACAAAAGAGTTGACTAAATACAAAAATTTTTCAGCATGTACCACAGAGATATACCATCAATCTATGCTCTCCCTCAGAGTTGAACTCCATCTCCCAGAATCCTGGGCAAAACGTAAGAAGGTGACGTATATGTGCTACGTGTCCAGGAAGTTCTGTAGTCAACATGGCGGCGCAGCAGGGAGATGTTGATGAGCTGTTCGATGTGAAAAATGCATATTACATCGGCAGCTATCAGCAGTGCATCAATGAGGCGCAGAAAGTGAAGGTAGGTGACAAACAGTTAACAGCTGAATGTGTCTAAACGAAGCTGTCTGTGTCCCCGCGGCTCTGTGTGAGCCAGCAGTGCTAAATGTGTTAGCTCAAATTTCTCTCACTTAATTCGGTGCTGAAATGCTGCCTGTGTTTTGCCTTTGAAGCCGTCGTCACCAGAAAAGGAGATCGAGAGGGACATGTTTTTGTATAGAGCGTACATTGCTCAGGTGAGTGTCTCAATCAGAGCTCTGTTACTGCGCTCCCACCGCTGTCACACGGAGTGTAGGTGAGACCTGTCCTCGTCCTTTCTGTGTTATTGCAGAGAAAGTATGCTGTTGTCCTGGATGACATCAAGGCCAACTCTCCCCCCGAGCTGCAGGCTGTGAAGATGTTTGCAGAGTATTTGTCGAGTGAGAGCAAAAGGTACCATTTTTACATCCACTTACACTAGTCCACCATGGGAGGGACATAGGACTTGGCGATATGGATAAAACGTATTCTTTTTCTGTAGTTAATACTAGTTGTCACAGTAGTTTTCCAGTCTGTATCAATAGGAGGCTAAAATTCACACTAGTAGTTCGATATGTGCTGTTCTTTGTGGCTCTGTGGAAAGCAGATTCAAGGTTGCCAAGAGAGGAACTGCGATGCTGTGTGAGGGTGTCAAGAGTTTATTTGAGGGTGGTGTATGATGACAGCGAGACTGTTGTGAGGGGTGTGGGAGGAGTGAGAGGTGGTTTCAAGGTGGAGGTGGAATTACATCAGGGTCTGGCTCTGAGCGCCTTTTTGTTTGTGCTGGTGATGGACAGGCTGTCGGATGAGGTAAGACAGGAGTCTCTGTGGACTCTGAGGATTGCAGACAACGTTCTGAACTGTAGTGAGAGGAGAAAATGGGTGGAAGAGAGGTGGAGGTGTGTGTGTGTGTGTGTGTGTGTGTGTGTGTGTGTGCGCGCGCCGGAGAAAAGAGGAATGCATGTCAACAGAAAAAAAGAGACAAATGCATGTCTGTGTAAGAGTGAAAATACAAGGAGGAGAGGTAGTAAAGGTCATTACCTGGGACTATCATCCAAGGCAATGGACAGAGTGGGTAGATATGAGTGTTAGGGGCAATTTGTGACAGAAGAATGGCAGCAAGCTTGAAAGGGAAGGTTTATAAGTTGGCAGTGACCTGCTCTGATGTATGATGTTGAAATGATGGAGCTGGAGGCAGAACGAAGATGTGCATATTTCTCTCTGTAAAAATGAGTACATCAGACGGCTCAGGCTTCTAACTTTGACAAAGACAAAGTTAAAGAGGCAAAGCAGAAATGGTCTGCATGCGCAGAGAAGAGGAGGAGGAGAGTGGATATGCTGGACAAAGGATGTTGATAATATGGTAGGAGGAAGATCTCTGAGAAACGCTGTGCAGAGGGTTGGTGTGATGGGGCAGTTAATTGACCTCGCAACCCCCAAAGGAGCAGCTGAAAGAAGAAGAATTTGATGTGCGATTACTTTTAAAATGCAGAGATTTGCGTTCAGCAGAGACTTCTTAAGTGTTTGAGGGTCTCAGGTTTTCATTCATTCTTGATACAGGCCTGATGAACACCAACGGGTCTTATATCTGTTGGCACGTCACTCCAAACTCAAGGGATTGAATAATGTCCTGTGTGTCCCAAATAAGTGTTGCGTTAATAATACACAAACGATACAATACATAATTCAGTTCCTCTGTGGTTAACAGATTGTATAGATAATATATTGATGGTAGGTCTTGTAGATCTTTTGTTTCACTCTAATATAGTCACAGACTGTGTTTCCTGTTCTCAGTGGAAATTGTGTTTTGTGATGTTACGTTTGCTTTGTTTTTATTCATTTTTAACTGCTTAACAAACCTGACAGAATTTAATAAGGTGTCCATATACAAATTTGAATAAAGAAGACAGAGTGTATTTGAAACAGCTTAATCTTTAGATGGTCGTTGTTTTTTCTTCACAGCTTTTAATGAGGCTTTGTTTTTGTTCAGGGACGTAATCGTTGCCGATTTGGACAAAAAGATGGCAAAGAGTGTGGATGCTGCCAACACCACCTTCCTACTCATGGCTGCCTCCATCTATTACCACGAGATGAATACTGATGCTGCCATCAGGACTCTGCACCAAGGAGAAAGCCTCGAGTGGTAAGAAGGGAGTGAAATTTTTAGCTTAACAAGGTTTGATTTATGATCCGCTCCAAACATTTTTCACCATATTTTACTAATAATCACCACGAAAACAAGAACAGTTTAAATTTTAACTTTCATTTTTATTCATAACCAATATTTGATGGAGATGCTCAGTCATCTGAGCTCATTTTGCATGATTACTGCTTCTGGACTCACTGTGCTGCTTTGACAAATGCGCCTACACGGCTAATATGAAGAAGATGAAGATGAACTACATTTGCATATAGACGTCATCAATCATGTATTATGTTTGACATTTTTATAAATATCACAGATCATTTCTGGGCTGTTTACAATCTGTGAACTCTGTAACTTTGAGCCCTCGTAATTTGTTTTTGGGAAATCTGGTGTTGAAATGTGTCCTGTGTCATCTGTATTCTATGCAGTGGGATCTTCACTCCCTGCAGTTTAAAGAGCGCTGCATGAAACTGACCAAGCCTCACCCTTGTTGTTCTTTTTTTCCATCAGTATGGCCATGACCATTCAGGTGCTCCTGAGCTTGGATCGTGTTGACCTGGCGAGGTATGACATTACTTGGTTTTTTTCATCGAAGAGAAAATTAAACATGATATTAGAGAATTTGCACTACAAGTGGTTGATCAGCTTTTGGAAGCGCACATCTACAGTTCTGTGCAAAAATCTTCAACCAGCTTTCTTGTAATTTTTTTTTTTTTCTTTTTGATGCGGTCTCAAACAATAGTTCTCAAGGTTTTGGGGTTTTTTTTAAAGTTTTTTTTCTCTGGATATTGGCTCGTTTTTAACACTTTATGGCCGGTCGGAGCGGGCACGCTCCATTTTGCCTAACTATTTTAAAAACCACATAAGCTAGCGCAATAATTTTTTTGCATATGAAACCAGAGGAGTCGTACTTACATCTTCGTGGCTCAAGAGTTGGCCGTTCGTCTTGTAATCGGAAGGTTGCCGGTTCGAGCCCCGGCTCTGACAGTCTCGGTCGTTGTGTCCTTGGGCAAGACACTTCACCCGTTGCCTACTGGTGGTGGTCAGAGGGCCCGGTGGCGTCAGTGTCCCACAGCCTCGCCTCTGTCAGTGCGCCCCAGGGTGGCTGTGGCTACAATGTAGCTGCCATCACCAGTGTGTGAATGTGTGAATGACTGAATGTGTAAAGCGCTTTGGGGTCCTTAGGGACTAAGTAAAGCGCTATACAAATACAGGCCATTTACCATCTTATGCATTCAGCTTGTCCTAGGTTACGGTTTACTTCCACATATTGCTTTGCAAAAATTTCATAAAAAGCATTTGGAGCAACAAAAACATAATATTCCAGAAACAGGCTTTGCCGATCTGATCAGCTGTCCATAAAACTTCCTACGTTGGAATAAACGTCAGCACGATTTATCTCATGTCCGCCATTACCTGCCCGAAACCGGAAGTGACGTCATTTTCACAAAAAATGTAGTTTTTTTTTCCCTATAGAGTATTTACAAAGATATGCTTGGTGTATCTCAAAAATAAAACCATGAAGACACTCAAAATAAATTTCCTGTGGTTGGAAAGTATTTTGTGCAACCTTTTTGCTTTTACAGTTTTGAGGGATAAACCTCTGAAATTTCGCTAAATAGAAATATGTGTTAAAAAAAAGAAGATTTTTTTTGTAGTTTATTGCACTTTTTTGCAATTTATGTAGTAACTATGGACTTAATGCATACATATTATTAAAATTTGGGATATATTGGTTGTATTGATGTATAGCGACTTGAAATACTCCCTAAACGGCACTACAGCATGTAAAAATATAAAGATAAGCTCTGGCGGACTTGGTTCTATGGTAGGTCTTAAAGGGTTAATCCAGCTCTTGTACCTGACCATTGTCAAAGGAGTTTAGCATAAAAAAACCCACCAAACTCAAAGGAGGAAACATTGCTGGGTCTACACATAATGAACAACTTGTCAAACACCGACTGGGGGATTTCCAAAGAGTGTTTAGCCAAAAACATGGCGTATCTCAGCATGGTGTGCAGCGTATCCCAAACACAGCCAGTGTGATGAAATCCTCCCAGAGCCTGGATCTCAACATTATTGAAGTAGTGTGGGGTCATCTTGACAGAGAAGAGGAAAAAAGGAGGCCAGCATCCAAAGACGAGGTTTTAATATCCTTCAAGAAGCCTGGAGAACTATTCGTGACGACTACTTACAGAAATTACAAGATTATGGCAGCAGACACGCCCAGTCTCAGGGGTCACATGCTAGCCTACTCCTAGTGCCGGTCCCAAGCCAGGATAAAATGGGAGGGTGGCGTCAGGAAAGGGCATCGTGTGTAAAATCTGTGCAAATCAGCATGCACGTACATCCGCTGTGGTGACCTCTTGGGGAAATAAGAGAGCAGCTACTTCGACTGTGTTTCTACTGTATGTTTGCATGTTTCAATAATAATAGCATAATACAGAGAAATGAGGGGGGGCTCGAGACTTTTGCACAGTACTGTATCAAACAGTTTAAACTCAGCAGACCTGCTGTATGTATTACTAATTCTGTGAATTAGAAAAGCTTGCATTAACAAAAACAGACAGTAAATTGGGGCAGTCATCCTCAAATCACATTTTCTTTTTTCATAGGAAAGAGCTGAAGAAGATGCAGGAGCAGGACGAAGACGCTACCCTAACCCAGCTCGCAACAGCCTGGGTTAACATTGCTGTGGTGAGGGGAGAAACATTCATGTTCCTCTGTGCTAACCCTCAGTACATAATAGCCAAAGTGTGACAGGTGGTAAATGGACTGTTCTGCTTATTAAACAGCTCATATCTCCAGGAGCTCTGCACCCCCATCCTCATTAGAAAAACAATACGATGCATATAAAGCAGCTGGGACTGACTTTTCAGAATCATCACTGACTCACAGTCTGTTTGTTATTCCAGGGTGGAGAGAAGCTGCAGGATGCCTACTACATTTTCCAAGAGATGTCTGACAAGTACTCTTCTACACTGTTGCTCCTCAATGGCCAGGCGGCCTGCTACATGGCTCAGAACAAGTGGGAGGAGGCTGAAGGAGTGCTGCAGGAGGCGCTTGATAAGGTTGGAGGACAATAGGAGTTGGGTTTTTTGTGTGTCTCTGTCTTGTCTCTGCATTTATGCACAATTCACTTAATGCTTTATTAACTTGTTTCTAAGGCAGCTTTTAGATCCATGGTCTTAGAGCTGAGAGTAGTGCCACTTTTTACATAATGAATGAACTCCATGTTAAGGAACCAGGAACATCTTCCTCCTAGTCGTGATCCCAACCAATATGTCTGACAGCCTGCACAGAAGCTTATTTTTGAAGCCCATATTAATTTGTTTTCTGCACTGCTCTGGGGATGAAGAACTCCTAAAGGATAATTTATGGTCTTAGTTGGTACGCTGCCTCCGTCTGTCAGCAGAGCAGGCAGACGGGCCGTCCTCGGACTGGAGCGGACTGCGAATGTGCCAATTCTACCATAAGTTCTGCTTAACACAAGTTTAGTTTGAAAACTTGGGAATTTCTTCACAGTGACTCCACGTTCACTGCATCCTGACCACCAGTGAGTGGTTCAACACGGATAAGAAATGACAGTTGCTGCTGATCCTTTTGTTTGTGATAGCAGCTGTTGCATTTTGTGTTTTGTCACGCTCAGTGAACGTGAATGGTCGTGTGTTTGGATGGGAGGCTGGGTTCCTTTTAGTGGTAACCATATTATAACTGCTGAACCCAGACGACCCTGAGAATAATTAAAAAAACAAAAGCATCTTAGCTTAACTGAAGAAGTAAATGATCTGAGTGTAACAGCAGGGGGCAGCACATACACACTTCCTGCACTTCATCTCTAACAGGATTTGGTTGGACTGTAGCTTCTATTCCCCCATTCAACAAATGTTGTTATTGATCCATTTTCATTAGTTAAACTATTTAATAAAGTCTGTTGTTATAAATTAAAACTACAGCTCACTTTTTAAATCAAAGTCATCTGCATTTTGAATCCATCTGTGAGTGCAGATCGCTTTGATGCCAGTGGCCGGGTTATTCTAGTTCCTTTCTAATTAGTTTTTATTTTATTTTGACTTTCTGTTTTTAGTTCAGTCTGTTTCCTGGGTGTATTTTCTCATTTGAGTTAACATCTTTAGCTTAGCTTAGCTTGTATTAGTTTCTGTGTTAATTTTAGTCTTTTTAATTAAGATTTAGGAAAATTGGCACATGTATTACAATAAAACAAAGAGGTTTACTCAGTCTGGTAGACATCCAGATTGTCAATAAACACATGTTATGAAATCTTAACCAAACTAACAGATACTAACGATTTGCCTGTAATAACCTTGGGTGGTGACGCCTGCTGTGAGTCTGGTCTTGTCATGTTTACAGGTTTACTTATTGATTTTAGAGAGCATTGGTTATCCATTCATGTTGCTGTAATGTTCTAAACCACATGTGTTTTTACTGTAATTCATTTAAATCAGTGTGACATTAAACTGGATCACTGCTACCTGCAACAGGTCAAGCTGAGTCTTTCAGTAAGAAACTTTAAACATGCTGAGAATAAAGCGTCTTCCTCTCTCTCTCTTATCCCTATCAGGACAGCAGCCACCCTGAGACACTGATCAACCTCATAGTGCTGACCCAGCACTTGGGCAAAGCTCCTGAGGTGAGACTTTGAACCCAAAGCTGTCTGTGATTTGGTGATTTAACTATTGTTTTTATTGATATCCTATAGATGAACTCATCGTCTTTCAAAGAGGATTTGAAGCAGCTTTGCCCTCTCACCCTTCATGCTCACATCAAGGATTAAAAAAAGGATGCACTTCTCGTATTAGGAACGTTTTGTTTTGAACCAGGAAAATCCTTTCTGCCATGGAGGAGTTGCGCAATCTGGAGATCAGAGTTCATGAGATAAAGCTCACTTATCTTCCTCACATTATAAGGACTTCAGAGCACACAGATAGCAGCACATTGCTGACATGAAGCTACAAGTCATCATTAGAATGTTTCCGCCTGCAGTAACCGCTGATTAGCACATCTCACTCAAGGTTTCCTGGAGTTATGAGGAAATTTCTTTGCAAACTATACGAAACACAGGGTCTTATCTGGTATTATAGAAAGGAATACACAGGTGAAGCATGTAGAGGTTTTATGGCATTACATTTGCATGACTCTGATATTCTTTACGAGTGTTACATGTTACAGTTTGGTTGCAGACACTTTGGAAAAGTTGTTACACTGTTGGTCACCCTGTGTTGCCTTTCGTCTGTAAACCTGCTTTTTGTGGACTTTAAAACTTTGTTTTTGGCCAACGTTACCTGTTTCTTTTGTTTTTTTCCCCCCTTTGGTACTGTTTGTCTGATGAGTTTATGATGTCCCCAGGTAACCAGTCGATACCTCTCCCAGCTGAAAGATGCACACAGAGCCCACCCGTTCCTCAAAGACTATTTAGCTAAGGTAACATCCTTGTCGTTAATCATTCTGACGAATATAACTGTTTATGTGGCTTGGATGTTATGAAAGTTTTAGTGCCAGGTGTCCTTTGGAGCGAAGCCACTGTGGGTCTTTAGCCCTTGTCCCACACTGGTGTAATTACATAAGAGTGCAGATGTACATAAACATGCTTAAAGTGGGTTACAGTGCTCCTGTGGTGCTTAACTGTTTCCTCTGCTCTTTGTTCTCTTACAGGAGAACGAGTTTGACAGACTAGCCCTGCAGTACGCTCCCACAGCTACAGCATAGAGCATCTGCTCGTACTGAGGAGGCACTCTAACAATGGACGGACTTCAGACCCAGCTTCTCCCTTTCATTTAAACGTGTACTGTGCTTTGGTATTTTTTGCTCTGAAACTTTGGTTATAATATTTAAACCACACTAGATGTCACAATTTCCCGTGGGGACAGACCAACGCCTCTTTCTTTTGCTATCCATTCTTGAAAATTGCATTTCTTTTACAACACATCTGTGTAATGCAAGCATTCCTTTGAAATGATAATAAACGTGTGACACCCCGGCTGTGTGACGGATGTGTGGATTTGTGGGGGGAGCGGAAGGGTTTTGGGGGTGTGCCTGAATGTATTAGAGACGAGGAAATTCAGACATGAACGCGCTTTCTGAATTATCTATGTGATGCAAGTCGTGCACATGACGCGCTTTTTTTCAAACACAAAGACAACGGTAATTACGTCACAGCCCCTCTGCTGCTTTTTTCCTTTCTATTTTTTTTTCTATTTATTTATTTTACCCAGTTTTTCTTTAAGCGTAGCTGGCTTGTCTGTCCGTCTTGGACGCACCAGTGAGCGCGGCTCGTCAAACCGTAGGACACGTTGAGCAGCCAGACGAGGAGGAGGAGGAGGAGAATAAGAGGAGGCGACGGGGCTCTTGGTGGGATGAGAACATCCTCATTCATCCGTTTTTTCAAGCTGGAATAACATCTGAGACTCGGCCGTTTGACGGGAACCTGCTGTTTGAACTCACGAGACGTTATATAAGGCGAATAACGGACCCCGATGAGAGCGCGCGTGAGTGTGACAGCGCAGCAGGGTTTGCCACCATCACCGGAGAAGCGACAGAAGCTTTGGACCTCTTTTTTCACCCCCCTCCCTCTATGTTTGTGCGCTCAAAGGCGATAAATGCTAATTCATTCAAGTTGCTAGCTAGCTTGGAAGCCCCTGCCAATGCTGCTCTATTCACTGCGGTGTGCGTTGCGGTTTCACTTAGCTAGGCGGCTAACCGGGGCGCAGATGAGCTGAGTGCGTAGCGGAATGATTAACAGAAGAAACCTCCTCCAGACTGCCGCTGATGGCTCAGATTAATTGTCTATACTGGCTTCGTAATTTTTCTGCGTGATTCTCAAATCCAGCCGCGCAGTCCGCCGTGTCTGCTCTCATACCTGGCGGGGCCCTGGTATCATTCATAAAACTGTCCTGGACGCAAAAGAATGGGCCCCGGTCTTAAATTGGAAAACAAAGAATTAGGCTACTGAAGAGGTTAAGCTGGTTAGAGAGGCTTGCTCTGGCTTCTTTTTTTAAATACAGCTAGCAAGCTGTTTAAGCAGTCAGTCGCCGAGTCTGGACCGTACTGCTCGCTCGTGTCTTTGCCCATATTTTTCTTGCGTGCTGGTTTTTGCGACTCACCACAATGGGTAGTCTTGCCGGGAGCGCCGGGACGGTTGAAGTGGAGCCCATGCCGGGGTACATAGAGTTCATCACCAGATCCACCGTCGTCATGCTGGACGCATGGAGAGACTGTAGCAGCTGCGGTCTGGAGCTCAGCAAACGGACTTTCCTGGATAACGCATACATTACCTGGACCGAAATCGCCCTGTTTTTCTTTTGCGCCTATTTGTGGACGAAGGTCAGGAGGGGACTGACAGAAAGTCTGTTTAAGGTGGGTGCCATGCAATCCCTAATTTACTCGTCTTAGGGATTCATTCTTCTAATTGAAACAAGTGTGGCCTCCCATCTGTCAGTAGTTATAACGGGAGGCACATGATGCTCTGTGCAGGCAGGTGGGAGTTTACCACCAGAGAGTTTAAGAAGTACTGGAACCTGTTGCAGGTTTAATATGAAGGAACAAGTTAGAGGAAGGGAGAACACCTGAAATCCCTCTCAGATAGCCTAACCACAGTGTCAGAAAATATTAACCTGACTCTCAGGCTACCACAAACACAGCTGCAGCGGTGCGCACAGCTTCCCGTACCACGGGTTCTCATTTTAGTGCCGTTCAAGATGGTGGCAGGTTCAAGTAGGGTAAGAAACTGTCCATATGCTCTCGCAGATGCACATGGTAGCTGCTGCACAGCTTCACAGCACACGCTCTGAATTTGCACGCTGTGTGCAGAGGAGAGGAAGACGGGGACTCCCAGGGGAAGAAATGTGTGCGTGTTAGATAGCCTTATCTACACGTGCTGGGTGAACAGGTCCGATGGATGCAAGCTGTTAGATAAATACATTATTTTATTTTCACTTTATTTTGGAGTATTTTATTAATGCACGAGCTGCACGCCTTGTTTCTGCAAGTTTATTATTATTGTTATCCATCCATCCATTCTCTTCCACTTATCCTTCATCATCATCATCATCATCATCATCATCATTATTATTGTTGTTATTAATATGTAACTCGTCATGTTTCTGGTAATCTGGTCACAGATTACAACTGTTGTGTTGTAAGGGCAACTAACCTATTTGAAACAGTATAATCTCATATTATTAGTAAGTGATGCGGATTTCCTGCCTGCGCCTCCCCTCTCTTCTCTTTCTTTATCACACACACACACACACACACACACCAATCTGCTGTCATAAAGTAGAAAATGGTGATTTTTTTAATGTGTGTGAGCATGTGCACAGAGTGTCTCTAAAAGCAGCCTGACAGCATGTCTTTTACCTCGGTGTGTCTCCCGGTGGTCACAGGCTCAGACTACTCTTTTACTCATCTGAGGCCTGAGCACTTCCATCCAGCTGGTGTTTCCAGGGAGAGGCTCTCTGACCACAGACTGGGCATGTGGTCTCTGGCCAGTTAATCTGCCTGGTGGTGGGGGCAGGGTGTCTACACACGGTAGATGTTGTGATGAGGATGATTCGGCTAGAGTTGCACACACAGGGGCTGAAAGCACTGTGTACAGAGGCAGATGTTGCCTGTGAATGAAGGAGGCCTGTTTTCATTTTTACATTATGTATGTGTGTCAGCATATGTATGTTTGACTCAATGACACATATGTGGAACATAATGGGGGGGGGCTGTAGATGCTGAGTCAAAGCTCAGTGCACTTTTCGAGTTCTTATATCAGGGATGGGTTCAGTGTTTGTTCAGCCATGTGATGCTAATGCAATACAAGTATTACTGCTACTCATCAGAAAAGCTCAGCTGGCTGCCAGAGAAGCCCGACTTCCTTGTGTGATGTCTTTCTTAGCAGAATGGGAATAAGCCTCCCTCTCCTAAAGTTGGATTTGAAGTAAACGCCAGAGCATTAACTTCAACCTGGTAATAGTTACTCACTCTGTGCTGTTGCTCTGGTTTCTGATTTGGAGTAAAGTGGCTAAACTGTTATACATAAACACACTTCATTAATTTCAGAGCTGATGAGACCCTCCGTGCATCAGACACTAGCACAGATGTTAGTGGGAGAAGCACTTTTATTCTGGTGTAACATCTGCAGAAATCTCATTTATCATATTAACAGTGTGTAGCCTGTGTTTTAGTTTGGTTTCTCTGACACATCATAGACCTCAAAGAATGGTTATACCCTCACAGGTCACTTTATTAGGTACTGCAAATATTCACGTGGCAACAGCTGAGTGTATTTAGGCATGTGAACATGGTAAAGATGACGTGCTGAGCATCAGAAAGAGGATGAATGGTGATTTAAGAGACTTTAAGAATGACATTGCTGTTGTGAGAAACTGCTGATCTGATCAGAGGTCAGAGGGTGGGCAGACTGCTTCGAGCTGATAGGAAGGCAAGTGACTGATATACCCACTCATTATAACCAAAGTATGCAGCAGAGCATCTCTGAACGCTCAGCAGGGTGCTGCGAGTGGTGCTGTAATTGTGTGGGGGATATTTTCCTGTCACACGTCGTGTCCCTTATTACCAGCTGAGGAGCATTTACATGCAACACAATACCTCAGTATTGTTGCTGTCCATCTCTTTATGACCACAGTGTGCCCATCTTCCAATGACGGCTTCCAGCAGGAAAACACAACGTGTAAGAAAACTCACATATTGGTTTCTTGAAATGGCCTCCATAGTTTCCATATCTTAATCTAAGAAAGCACCTTTGAAATGTGGTGGAACGACAGATTCACATCATGGATGTGGAGCCAATAAATGTGCAGTCACTGTGTGATGCTATCGTGGCAATATGGATCCAAATCTCAGAGGAATGTTTCCAGGAACGTCTTGAAGCTGTGCCACGAATAAATAAGACGGTTCTTAAGGTAAAAAAAAAAAAGGTGCTGCCTACCACTACCAAGATGTACCCAATAAATTGTCCTGTGTGGGTTAGTTGAAGGATTGTGTCAGTTACAGACATGGACATTTCAGTTTTCTTAGTTTTATTCCCAGAATCTCCTGTAAGGCTTCGCTTTAACGAACACAATCTTAATTGAATTGTTTCCAGTGGAAGATTTTGTGATATTGTTGCTTTTACATTGTATCAAATAATATTTTTAAACTCTTGCTTAGACATTTAAAGGTATCGCCTCGTACTCAAGGACATTTTAATGGCTGTTTTATCTTTGCAAAGTAAATAATTGTTAATTGCAGCCCTGCTTTCCCCTCTGACATTAACACCTGTAGATGATGCTTTGACGAAAAAAACTAAAAATAATTAGTTTTCTGTTTTGTTACTTACAGCACTCCCAGTCCCTTCTGAAGAATGAAAGTTGACCCACTTTAAAAGTCTACAGTTACCAGGCTCTGCATTTTTTCACTGTGGAAATCCCAATTATGAAAGCAGAGCAGACTTGATTTTGATTTGTGTTTGGTCAGCTTGCCTTGCACCGCAGTAACAAAAGCCGAACCTTGTTCCACTTGGATGACTGATAGAAGCACAGAGACACACAGTTAAAAAGAGGCTTTATATTCACAACCTCACAGTCCGGACACATTTAGAGGCAGCGGGTATTCAGGCACGCGGACAAGCACATATCTTTTTATGGTGCGTGAACTTTGTGCCTCAAAAGCAAGGAAATTAGGTCAAGGTTGCAAACCTGGCAGCAATCCTAAGGTGGTGCGTTCGGTGTTTATGTGAACCAAAAAGATACCAAAGCAGCCTCCACACATGCTACTATCATTTCACGTCACCGAGCCCTCAGGTAGCGTTAGGCAAGCGCAGTGGGGGTGGCACCGAAGCACATGTGTGGTCGAGTGTTTTTCAGAAAGTTTCACATTCGGTTTGGTGTACGAGGCACAGCAGCGCCTTATTAGGTTAAATAAAACTTGTTTATAAGGCACTTGAGGTCTGCTGTTGCATAAGATGCTGTAGCGCATCATCATTAGCACCACGACACCGTTTCAAAGGTGCACGGGGCCTGCAAGTGCTGAAAAGCTTTTCTTCTGAGGAAAATGTCACAGATTACTCAGAATAATTACACACTACACCTTCCTCTTTTAATTTTGTACGCTGGTTTTCACAGACATCTTTGGTTCTGTGTTTACGTGGTTTAAACGGATGCTTGTTGTTAGATTGTGCATTACACTTATCAGGGCGTGTGCTTGTGTTTATGAGAACGTAAGGTTTTAAAAACATTTGTTTATGTTTGCATGCATTTTGTCTGTCATTAAGTCCAATTTCTAAACGGGCCACTCCCAACTCGCAGCAGCAAAGGACTGGCGTGGATGACGACCGGTGTGTGAAATCAGTGAAGAGAGAGAGGAAGGGCGATAGAGGAGTGAGCAAAAGAGAGAAGCGGTGATTAGAGGGAATAATAATAAAAACAATAATCAAGAAGTTAATGAAGAAGGAGGCAGGGGAAGGAAGGAAGGAGAGGGGGAAGTGAGCTGAGGGGTGTCATGGCTGAGGCCAAGCCTGCTGACTCAGCAGGCAGCGGCCAATCACTAACACAAATGTGCGTACACACCCACATGCACGCACATGTTTGTAAAAGCACATATGCCTTCCTGCACGCTCATGTACCTGCTGTTCACCATCTATATGCTGCATTAGCATCGTGTGTGTGTTTTAAAAGTGGTAGTACTAAGTGCTCAGTGGTCAAACCGGGAGCAGGAACATTTGTCTCACACACACACACACACACACACACACACACACACACACACACACACACACACACAGCAGTAACTCAAAGAGGAGGACAGCAGTGAGTTTGCCAGCTTCAGCCTTGTTGCAGAGGTCGTCTCCCTTTATCGAGCTGAATGGCTCCTCATCCTCGGCCGCTCTAAACGTGAAAGCAGTCTGAGGTTTGACAAGGTTCCCAACCACAGATCCCAGATCACTTTCCACTAAGCCTCTGCTCATTGTTTTGCATTAGAGCCACAGTGAGAAACCTGAAACTGGACTTGTGGTTGAGGGGAAGCGATATCTATTCAGCCAAAAGTGCCCACTCAGGTGAAACTTGTAGGAAGCGTGTAATTTTGACACTGATTGCAAGCAATCGTTATTTGTTGGGAAGTTTTCCTCTCCTCTCCTCTCCTCTCCTCTCCAATATATCATCACTTTGCATTTAGACAGGCAGCACTTCCCCCATCACCTGTCACACGATCTTTCTCTCCTGTGTGCTCCAGTGTGTCAGACATCATAAATACGCAGCACTTACAGGTGCATTAAAGCACCAGGCTATCCCCGCTGTGTTCTCCACAGAGCATGGCTGCGATTAATCATCATTTGTCACTGCAATGGATTATCAGTATGGATGTTATACATGCACACGCAGTTGTACATGTACATTTTAGTATGAATAATACCAGCGTAACGTGTTCCTGACAGTGCTTACAAATAGTTGAATGTCTGCTCATAGCTCATGTGCTAATAACGGGCTTCATGACTTGCAGACTTGGTCCCGCGCTGGTCCGTTTCAGCCTAGCGTGCACTCAGCTTCATGCCGAATAGCTCCGAATTTCTTTCCTTTGCTTTCCAGATGTTTTCACGTGCTGAGTTTCGAGTACCTGCTTATGTGTTTTTTTTGTTTTGTTTTTTGTCAAGATACTAAAAAACATTTGGACCTCCCACACGCCACCTATCCATCAGTGCCATGCTAATTTAATTTCTCTCCTAAGCAGAGCTAAAACCAGTTCAAACCGCTCTGTTCACCACTTCCCAAAAAGTGGCATTTTCTGCAGGCAGATTCATCACATGTTTGACATTTCATAGCCTGAATTATATAAATAAATAAGTGTCAAATAGATTATTAATGAGTTGTCATTAATTGAGTCCTTAATGTTAACCCCCAGCAGGCTTCAGATTTCTGCAGAAGTTCTTCATATTTATTGAATCATCTTGCAGACGACTCTTTCATATCCCAGGATTTAGTGTGAGCCCTGAGTCTCTGTGATTCCAGACAGAAAAGCACAGCAGATCATTAATTTGATTTGCAGATTAAACTGGGAGTCGTGTGCAGCTTTTAACAGCGCGCACCAGCAGCTACAGAGCAGGGTCATGAATCAGCTCTGTTTGGTGAGTGTCACGGCGTTCCCTCCGGTTGCCTGGAATGTGTCGTGCGGCCTTGACCGCAGCAGAGTTGCCGTGCCGCTGGCCAGCCTTTCCAGCTTTTTTCTCTTCCCCTCTCTTTGTCGCCCATTTGTTTTCCTCCAGACTGACATGGTGGACAGGCTGCCACTGTGCAACAACACGCTGTCACTCGAGGTTTCACACTTGGCAGATGTCCTTCCTCTAACAAGGACACTTTACAAAAGTGTTTGAGAACTCGGCAGTCATGAGAAACCCCAGTTCATTCGGTCTGCTCGTCACTTTGCATACATCGTTTTTCAGAGCCATCTCTGGAGCACTTGCGTGGTTCATTTGTTCACTGTAGTTAGGGGGGAATCTAAGATCCAGGCATTCTTTGGAGCATTTTTGAGATGCAATTAGATCAGTTTCTTTACCCCAGCTTCTCTCCCTCTGTGGGAAACAAACACAGACACAGTCTGTGCTAAATGTGTCCAAAATAGTTTCCTTCTTTAGTCTTTGTCATCCTCTCTTTCAATATCTCTTCCTCATCTCACCTTTCCATCCCTCTGTTGCACTCGTCCTTGGATATCTTCTTCTCTGTCTCTCACCACCCACCGTGTGCTGTTGGATTTTATAGCTACACAGCAAAACTGGAGTTTAGAGCTGGACCTTTATAGGTTCTCACTGACATCTGGCAGTGATTATAGAGGCTGTTCTTACAGGAATAGCCAAGGTGAGTGAGTCAGAGACAGTATGCAGACACTGGCATGTCACGCTTCACCATCCTCTCCAAGACAAATAGTAGCATCACAAACAATATAAACATTAGTGTGTGATAATATTTTTTAAAGTGGATCCATTATGCTAAAGTTTGGCTCCATGGTTTTATTCGTGGATTGAACTTTGCATGATTTACAGCTCAAATTAATACTGTAAGGTCGGGGGGGGGTCCCCTTTCACCGCAGGGCAACCTGCATGTGACAAATAAAGCCTTGATTGATTGATTGATTGATTGATTATTAATCTCCCGCGATGCTTTAGTGGAGCCCATCAGTTCATGCGCTCCTTTTAAGCCAATTTCCTTCTGATTGGCTGCCACGTGCAAATAGAATATTTGAGCAGCAGGTGGGTGGGGCTTCTGTGATGACCTGAGAAGAACATATAAGAATATCCATTTTCCTTAACATCATACAGAGCCAGGAGCAGAAAAAAAAAGTTTCAAACCAACCATTTAAAGAGCTTTGAGCTCTTAGTGATCCCGGGCACAAACTGTGCTCATGTTTAATATAAACATCCGTGTTTAAAGCAGACCTGTTGTATATTTGTCATTACCCCCCTCGCTGTGAGGCAACAGTTCTAACCACACAAGTGCTGTTAAAGCTAACATTCATGCACACACACAGCTGGGGTTTAGAATCGTGCCCAAGGATACTTCAACATGCAATTCAGTTCATTCAGTTTTATTTACACAGCGCCAAATCACAACAACAGTCGCCTCAAGGTGCTGTAAGGTAGACCCTACAATAATACATTCAGAGAAGAAAAAACCAACAATCATATGACCCCCTGTGAGAAGCACTTTGGCGACAGTGGGAAGGAAAAACTTCCTTTTAACAGGAAGAAACCTCCGGCAGAACCAGGCTCAGGGATGGGCGGGGCCATCTGCTGCGACCGGTTGGGGTAAGAGAAGGAAGACCAGAGTAGGTGGGGACTCGATCCAACCGGCCTTCTGATTCACAGATGACCCACTCTTTCTGGCTGCGATCATTTACTGTGACTATAAAATGTGGGAAATTACAATAAATAAATAAATATGGAAAACTATCAACAGAAAACGTTATTAACTACCGAAGCATTTAAAAGCTAAAGTGGGTGTCTGCACAGGTCTGACTGTAGTCATATCACAGTTTGTCTATATCCAAACTAACAATTCAACTAAAGTCGTTATTTCATTTCACCTCCATCGTTTATGTAATGAGGTCTCTCTGTGGTAGCTATAAAAGTTAATAGTGTCTTTTTAATTTTTCAATATCTAGGTGCCGCTTTGAAATACGCCATCCAAGTGTTTTTTAAAATGCTTTTTTCAATGACTTCTGTTAATTTTTTATAAGCCTGGCCTGTGTGTAGAAGCTGTTTGATACTTTATTCATGCGAAATATGTTTACGGTGCTTACATCATAAATTAATCTTGAATAAACAGGAAGAAGTTTACAGTCAGATTTCCACACCGCTCTGGTGCGATTCTTCCTTTGGGGGTTTTGACCCACTCATGTGTTTTTGTCAGTTGCATGGTTGCAATATGTGGCTTGCAAACAACAACTCTTTTCATTAAATCCTGGATACATTATAGCAGCTAAATGAGGCATTAGCACCAGAGCTGCGCTAAATGTTAGCAGCTGAGCTTTTGCCTGGGTATCTTTATGCTCCACACTTGCTTTCACTGCGAATCATTTTACACATCTCAAACGTGACAACAATCAATGATTATAATATGCAGACTGCATAAATAAACTATAAAGGTTTATCAAATTAGAAGGTATAGTAAATCACCACATGATGTTTCCATTGTAGCAGTTAGCTTTCCTCTGTATTTGTTTAAAGATGGTTTAGACCATTGTGGGTAAATGGCTGTGATGCACTAACGAACGCCACCTGCAGCTAAAACATAACGACCATGACAGATACGTTCACGTCCACCTAGAACCGCCTGAGGCAAAGTCTCTTCAAGACCTCTGGTATGTGGCACCGCAGGAAAGAGTCCCATCGTTCTAGTTGCAATTTGCAACGCATCAAACTCTTTCCTCTATATGGCTGCATGACGCCAATAAGCTCGTATCCAATGGGCTCACAACCATATAAAGCAACATAACTTCCAGGTCCGCTAAGTCCTTTGAACCTAGATTCTCTTCTTAATGAGTTAAAAGCGTCCTATAAAAGCCTTTAAGACAACAGCCTTCAGTTCCTGATTGCTTTATGGTCTCAATCATTAGTTTCAGGTCAGGTTAAATAGAATATGAAGTCTGTTTATAATCTATACTCATTTTCTAACAGCTTGTCCATCAGTTACTAACAAATTAGTAGAAAGTTTCACACTCATACATACACCAACGTGTGCTCAGCTCGAGGACTATAATTGGGCTTCACACTGGCTACACCCGTCTGTGCTCACAGCAAGAATCAACTGTTTACTTACCATTGGACATATTTAATCCAGCCTGGTGTGCTGCTGATACATAATCAATGTTGCTCACTTAACCTCTGAATAAAGCTTTGGCTGATCAGTGTAAATTATCCCATTGAAGACACACACACACACACACATGCATTTTACTATTACAGTCCTTGTGCTGTCACAATATGTTCATACTGCATTATGAAAGACAGCCATATGTCTTCTAGCTGTTAGTTTGAGTATCTCGGCTCTTTGCTGTGGATGGATCTGCTCTGCTGCTTTGAGTGTGTATGTTGCTTTCTTTGGTCCTTTGTCCTGTGTTACTTCTAAAAGAAACTGTTGTAGTTTATAGAACAATGTAACAATGCGGGTTTCAGTACTGTTACCATAAATCATATTACAGAGACATATAGTATAATACTATGGCATTTTAAGTCATTAGACACAAATTATAACCATGTGACCATCACAGGCTTTGTTGCTGTTGCCTGTGGCAGAATGAATGAAGTAGACGGTTTGATACTTGTGACACTGTATTTCTGGTTAGCAGTGTTACATTTTGTTCCTGCTATTGGACAGATGTTTAGTGGTTTGTCATTTTTACCGGTTGGATGGACACAGTGCTCTGGTCTATATCAGCTTATAAACTTTGCTGTAACCTGCTTAAATACTCTGGTCTGATTGCAAACAGCAAATATGAAACTTGAACCAGCTCTATCTGCATCACTAGAAACGATACTTAATCGTGAAAAACTGCAGAAGTGGTTATATAATTGTCTACTTGTCATTAGGAACCAGGTAGATGAGGGTCAGTGTTGTACAGGAGGTAAACACTTCACATGCCCGGCTTTGTTTTTCTGAGGCAGGTGTAAAAATAGGACTAACGGATGAGTAAAAACTTGGTTATATAAACATAACAACTGTATAATATAAAAAAGAAACCGTTCAATCCTCTTCCAGTTGAACGTTAGGTCTCAGTCAGCATAGCTGATAATCTGTTAATTAGGAAACATAATGCTGCTTCACATATGTAATGATAAGTTAATGATCATTTGTCAGTTAATCTGAGAACAAGTGTCGGCTTATTGGCTCCACTGGGATCTAATAACAGGCTACACCTCCTCCTAACAGGAGCGTCTGCCTTTTCTCTCCCCATGTCATGTTAAGTTTGACACATTACAATATGTACTGGAATATAAAACACATGCCCCTGCCTTACCCATGTCTTATGTCAATGAAATAATAAATTTACTCAGCAGGAAGTGAAACCACAGGTTTATTTTTGCCTCCGAGGTTTCTGGTAGAACACGCCAAACAGATTCAGAGTTCCTCATGTTTTATAGTGTCTTTTATGGTATGTATGGCATGCAAACCTTTGTTTAAATAACCAAATCAAGTTGATAATCAGTCAAATTCTGTTGACAGTGTTGTCAACTGTTGAAGTTGTTTCCATTTTTCCATGTTGAGTGCACCTTAAAACAATAATCACGATTGTGGCGTACTGAAGCTAGCAGAGTCAAATCTTTCAGAAATGGCTTTTCCATGCCACGCTAATGCACTTCTGCAGCTGTCACTCACGATTTGTGTTCATTTGCTCAGCTGGAGATGCTGATGGGTTATCAGTGCTCGTCCAATCACGTCCTGGCATGCAAATTAGTTGTTTCACTAGACAGAGCCCTGTCTAATCATGTGTTTTTAATCAAATCAAGTAGAAATGTTCAGCATCAGTAAGTCAGCTGTGTTGGACTGAACATCGCGAGCAGCAGTTTAGGAGCATTCACATGAAAGTTGAAAAACCCACCAGTTGCTGTTCGATCCTGTGTTACGCTCGCTTCCTACAGATGTACTTTAGAATTACAGTACATGTTGTTTTCTTTTGAAATAGGAAAATATTTCTGGTGTCCGTCAAAGCCCACATTTGACCTTTCATTTATGGGGCTGAATTCTGAGTTATTAATTGGGTCTTTAGGATTCTCTGTAAATTAAAAAGTGAAAGTTATGTATTCTACAGTATGCAAACAGCAGTTAAAAGCTTCTGGCCATAGGCTGTAGTTTAGGTGTGAAAACCAGCCTGTGAATGCTTGTTTCCTGCTTTTCATTCTGGATTTCCTATGTGTCAACATAGATCAGCATAAATGTTAAAGTACCACGTCAAATGTATGTTTTTAAAACATCTGACTGCCATATCAGGAGTAGTGTGAATTTTTCATGTGTGCATCAAGGCACACATGTTCCTTCCCTTTGTGATTAATCATCCAGTTTTTTTCCATAAAGTCATTCATGCCGTGGTGAGCTGATTCATCTGAGGTTCTTAGAGAACTGAAATCCATCTCTTTCTGTTTAGTCACACACATATTAACAGTTGACTCATTTCCCAGCATCCACGGCTCGCCGTCGGCCTCAGCAGACCTCTGAGTAGGCAGGATATGAATGCATACCTACAACATACAAACTGGAGAGATTAGAAGACGAGCGAGGGCGAGTCTGTCACTGCCCATAGAGAATAGGAGGAGAGAAGGAAGGAAGTGCGAGATGCACCAACAGTGCAGTGCTAGAAACAAATCAGTGACGTTAGTGGTGTTTGTCTTTATCTACTTGTTGGCCCACAACATTTCAACACATCTTTGATATGACTCGACTTCCACATTACTGGTATTTCCTTTGTTGCTGCTTCACATTAAAGGCCATCCACTCTTGAACTATCCAGAAGCTTCTAATGAGAACAATAGGGACTGCTAATAATATAAACTGGTCACATTTGCTACACAGTCTTTACTGATTCAGTGAGCTTGTCCAATACTTCTTACAAATACTTGTTACATTGTAAAGTTAGTGGGTACATGATGCATCTTAGATTAGAGATTAGAATATGCTGTTGACATGAAATTCACTGAAATGGTTTGAATCTTATCTGTCTGATAGATAGTCTTCCTTACATATGGAAGCTAGTCCTGGAGTTCCACAGGGTTCTGTGCTGGGACCAGTATGTTTTACATTATACATGCTTCCTTTAGGCAATATGATTAGAAAACCCTACATATATTTTCATTGCTATGCAGATGATGCCCAGATAGAAATCAATTAGTTAAACTACAGGCGTCTTAAAGACATAAAGACCTGGACGTCTTGTCATTTTCTGACGTTTTTATATTTGCCCTAAAAATCTTAGAAACATTGTATCTAACTACATACTTACTCTGGTTAGTGTTACGGTGGCCTCCTGTAACACTGGGTGTCCTTCAGTGGAGACATTTAGCTACATTACATCTAGGCTGGACTATTTTAATTAATCTTATCTTTACCTTACAGTATTAAGTGTCTTTAGGTGGCTGTTGTTGTGATTTTATGCTATATAATTGAATAGCTGCATCACTGTGTACACTGTAAAATCTAATTAGTTCCCAGAACTCAAAAAAATTATGGAAACTCGTTGCCTCAAAAAAATTGAGTAAAGCTTAGCTAAAAATGACTAAGTTAGGACAACTTATTTACTTTGAGTACTCTGTACAAGCTCATTTGTTAACAGAACTCAAAAAAATTGGATCAAGTTTACGTAAGATGACCAAGTTAGGGCAACTTACTCATTTTGAGTACACTGTACAGTCTTGTTAGTTCCCAGAACTCAAAAAAATTATGGAAACTCGTTGCCTCAAAAAAACTAAGTAAAGCTTACTTAAGATGACTGTTAGGACAACTTATACATTGCAAGTCTGCAGTATTAACAATAACTTGATATTTCTGACTGTACAATACTAATTGTTTACCTACTGACAAACATGTTAAGTTCAACTAAATGAAAAAACAATTTGTGGTAACCTGAATGTGATTAAAAATAATTAACAACACTTTTTGTAATGATGTTAAAATGAGCCCAACTTTTATTTTCAAACACAACAAAGTATAACAGCCAACATACTGGACACTGTTCTGCTGAACAACAAACAATTATATTGCCATCACTGTTATAATCTTACAATGAAACAAAGTCTCAGATGTAATTATTCTGAAAATAAGTTTAGGCCTACCACAAGTTTGTTTTGTACTTACATTACTTATATAATCAAAATAAAATATTTGTTGTTCTGTCACAGGTGCAGTCTCTAATTTAAACAACACATTTGTTTTTCATTCCAACACATGAGCTGGAATGTTGTAATATTTTAAGGATGCTTGTTTCCAGTCCAGGCATTACTGCCTGAATGACTGTCATGGATCGAGATGATCCAAATGTAGGTGCAGAAGAAAGTCTTTAACTTCCCTTAAGTACAGTGGCAGTGGATGTGGGTTGGAGATGCAATGAGCTTGAACCTGCAGGCGACCATCTTCACTGACCACACCATCTGTGACGGAGGACTCATCTCTCCTGGTGTCCTGCAAGCAAACAATCATATTTTTTGGAACATGAACTTAATTGCTTTCTTAAAACATTTTTTTCTGCATTTGGTATAGAACAGACTCCAATTTAGACGATCTCAGGCCCCCTCCCCACCGGAGAGGTGACATTCAATGTCCCAAATTGTCAGTCTGCATAGCCCTGACCACCACCCAACACACAATAATGTCATGAAAGCATCATTTTAAAAAGGGCTATGCAAACATGGCCAATAACTTTCATTCTAATGATGTGCAAAATGATTTTGGGCACAAAACAGATTTTGCTGTTAGAAAACTTGCAGACTTCACTATATACAGTGTCGACCCTCTAAACTAAGTTTGGGGGATGTGATCTTTCAAGAAATGCAGACCAAACTGTTGTTGTTTGTTTACTTACACAGCATGTCTTGTAGAATTAACTGTGGTCACCAGCAACAGCATAGTGCAGTCATATCTCAAGTCTAATAACAGAAGACAGGAAAAGATCAGTAAAGACACAACTTCCCCAAACCAAAGCACAAATAAAACAATAAGTAAAACAGGCTGATCTAAAGTATGATTAAAGTTCAGCCTGATTAATATAAATGTCACTGACAGTTGCTAATATATTGGAAAACCAAAATACTTACCACTGAGTTGATGTCTTTCTGTCCAACAGCAGGAGTGCTGGTCCCGAGCCTCAAAGACAGTAAGAAGCAAGCAGAGGGAGAAAAAACAGAACATTTTTCAGAAACTGATTTGATCCTTAATGGCTGTGCAATCATTGTAACATAGAGTTTGCTTATGTTGTTAAATAAAGGCTAGATTTGACATTAATAGATGCCACAGATGTTCTAAAGCTGCCACAAAGCATGAAAAAAAATATGGACGTCTCCGAAAACGTCGGAGCTTTTTTGCAAATATGTGATGTCTTGATAAATCGAGCAGGCTCCGACGACAAATGCGATCCTCCTTTCCCCCAGACTACCCTTTCTGGGTCACAAAATAACCTTTTAAGATATTTTCAGGCGACAATGTAGCTGTGTAATGCTCAAATATCTACTTAATTTATCAAAATATCACATATTTGCAAAAGTGCTTCCACGTTTTCGGAGAGCTCTGTTATCCACCCCACACATCCCACACCTACACCACCGCTAAGGCTGCACCTCCCGAAGAATTTTGTCTGGGCTCTTATCTCACTTATTTATTTCAAACAATCAACAGAAAATTTCACCACATAGTTTTATGTAAGGGTTTTAAGGCTGTGGTGTTAATTTTTAAGTAACATGAGCCCAGCGGCAGCAGCAACGCTAGGCTAACACTAACTAGCTAGCAAGATTTTAAACCTGGTGCTAAACTAAGAGAAGCCACAAAATCAGTTTGAATAAGAGTAAACATTTACTCACCAAGTCAGTGTATCAGGTAAAGATCGACAGCAATGACAACAATAATATCTTGAGCTGACGCTTCTCCAGGTTTGCTCAACATATTCCATAAAAAATGCACCGTGAACATGCGGACTGATCCGAGAGGGAGGAGGACGGTAGTCACGTGGCATTTTCAAAACACATCTTTCATCCTTCCGCACTGAGAAGCAAAACTTCCAGCTTACTTAGTTTTTCTAAGTTAAGACAACTCAAATAAATTGAGTTTATCAGCGTTTTTGCATAAAAAGTACTGGTAACTTATTTAAATTGAGTTCTAATAACAAATTGATAAAAATTGAGTTCAGCCTATTTAATATTTTTAATTAAACACAATATTACATTTTACAGTGTATACTTAAGTTATGAGTAAAGTCCATATTGCTGTGGTCGCTTTTAGATGGCATGAAAAACAAGAAAATGAAGCTCTGTGAGATGCGTTTAACTTTGTAAAATGGTGTTTTGATCTAAACCATAGACAGTATAAAAGGTGAATGTAGTGACTGTGGTTTAAGACTCCTCAGTTTGAAGTGTGTTGTAGCCTTTTGGCCCCTGCAGTGTTGTTTGAGTGGAGCACTGTTAGCTCATGCTAACAAGCTTGGTTAGTGAGCTGCTGTGTAGAGACGAGCATATCGGCTAATCCGTGCCAAGTAATGGACAAATAGAATACTAGAATATCATTCACCAAAACTAGAGCAAAAACATTTTACATCTCATCAAATTAGTCAGATCGTCCATTAAATAAACTCCAAGACATTTCAAATGTAAAGTGTAGAGGTCGAGTTTAATGACTCCAAGCAGTGGTATAACTTGCTTACTTTTCTACATCCATGGAAAATAGCATAAACAAGATGAGCGTAAGATCAACTCACAACAAATATCACAGACAGGAACAGGAAGTATAAGCATGCAGAGTGTTCTCAACTAATCAAATCAAATCAGCTGCACAGGTCAGGCTTTCTAAACAATGGAGTGTTTTCCAGCTCCTTCTGTCTCTCTGGGCGATAATCTTTATCCCCACTGACAGCTGTCCCCTCTTCACCTTGTTAGGAACAAGCAATGACATGGATGGAGTGAGCGAGATGATTTTGTCTTTAGAGAGCCAAATAACCTGAATCAGGTGAGAAGGTGGGCTGGAAGTGTATTGAAAAGGATATTTGGTAATTTCTCATTAAGGTCAAGCCAGTGGATTCTAACCTACTTAACAGCACGAGAAACTTCTACGAGATGGGGTTGCGTAAATGGTTAATCACAGATAAACAGGCTGTCTTTACTCGCATATATATAGTGTAAAAATCTGGCCATCCCTCGGATTAGCCTTTGCAAATCCTATTTGGCCTCGGTGTGGAAAAAAGATGTAAAGAGCACAGAGGGAATGTGTTACAGAATCCAGTTTGGTGACACTGAGACGGACGCAGTGACGTCAGACTCGCTGAGAGGAATCGAAGCTAGGCAGAAGCAAAGGAATGAAAGAGGTTTAGAGAGAGAGAGTGCAAACCTTATTGAACAGAGCCACGCATGAGCCAGCATCCTGACTCACTGGCCCAGTTTATCTCCTTATGCAACAGGCCACAGTCCATTCACCTTCTCTCATCACTCGCTTCCAGGAAGTGCAGGAAGAGGGAGAGTGAAGAGGGTAATAAGGGGGTCCTGCTACACTTAAGCTGGGAAAAAGTGGGGAGAAAACAGATAAGGAAGTGGAAGCATAATGGAAAGAGATTGTAAGCCACACTGCAGGGCCTTGCCAGCATCCCTGCATGGTTGCTATGGGAACCACCCATTTGTCATCAAGTCCCTCTCACACTTCCTCCATATACACTTGGCTTCTGTAATTTCTGTTTCGTATCTTTTCCATTTCCTTTTCTCCTTCTGTTTTAAAGCCCGGCCTCTCTCTGTGGCAGGGAGAGAAAGGACAGAAGGGGACAGAGAGATGAAGCCTCCAGCTAGAGAACGAGTTCAGCCAGAGTCTGTCTGTCAGAGCGAGAGAGGAAGAGAGGGGGAGAGCTGTTGAGTGGTCGTAGGTCCCAGCTGAGTGTAACTCAAGGCCCTGTCATTTATCCGACAGAGGACGAGCGGATTATCTCGGTGTCCTTGACCCACTATACCCCTGCTCTGTAGGCTGGCACAGAAAACCGAAGGGTAGATGGATAGAGTGGGCGGAGAGGACCCCAAGAGATGGTGGGCTGGGTGGCACACAGCGAGACAAGAAGGGCGCCATTGGCAGACTGTTACATAACCTCACAATCTGCATTTGAAACAAATGTTGTGGGGTTTGGGGTTCTCGAAGGCCTTGACCAGAATATAGAGAGCTCAACATTCCCAGAATGAGTCAGAAGTGAAAATCGTTGGTATTCCCCCAAAAAACACCAGTGACTCAGTCATAAATCTGCTAATAGCCACTCGATGCTGCTGGGTCATATCACTTTGTTGAGAGTGGCATTGTCAAAAAAATAGCCAGCACAGGGGGGCTGCCTTGCTGTGTGCATGTTACAACAAGTACTGAAACCTAATACAAACCAGGAAGGCCAAAGTAATAGATCCCTGCCTGGAAAGCACGTCTACAAAGAAGCAAATGTTTTGTGGTTGTCACTGTAATCGTGTAGGGATTATACAACTCACAGTCACCAAGAAAATACTTGTTCAGAACTAATTGGTCAACCTGGTTTATTATTGGACTTAATATTCTGGCTATAAGGAGCGCCAAAACACAAAAAGCTATAAAAAAGTAACAACCATTGATTTGCTATGCTGTGAGTTAGAGCCTGAGTCATACAGGAGCTCTCTCTCTCTCTCTCTCTCTCTCTGTCTATATATATGTAAGGTGTAGGAGACCAGCTACTATGGAGGCAGAGATTGGCTCTGCACTAGCTGTGCTTAGCTGTGATGTGTACTCTGCTGTATGTAGCGCCAATTTTTGATATTATATTGTATACATAAATATATATAGGCGAATATCTGTATGTCTGAGACAGGCCGATGGCGATCAATCATATTGGTCAAGCTCACTCTCATTCAAGTCCATTCTCATCAAACGGTGGTTCATGTTCCCCGTTTGTCTGTGCAGATATGATCGTGGTAACTCAATCGCACTGACGCCCTGTGGAGGAGGCGGTCTCGATCCAGATGAACTCAAGAGCGGTTTGTTTATGGCGAAACCGTGACCCGACCACAATCTTACCCAACTATCAAAAATACGCTGCAAATTTGAGGGAAATACCTTCTAGCTATGCATTCTGGGATGCAGCAGAGTACACAAGCTGCAGTAACTAGCTGTAAAATGACCCGAGGACTCATTTGGATGAGCGGCGATGTTTGGTCAGATGACCACATTTGTCTTTCATTTATTTACTTTTGTTGCTCTCGCCGCAGACACATCTGGCCAATAAGCAGACTGAACGTTTGTTTTGTAGCAACACATTTGGTTGCTTTGAGTTCATTTGGAGATTTCTTTGTGTGAACAGAAACCAAACCAGACAAAAAAGCTAAGAGTCGTGCAAACTCGTGCATGATTTGGATCAGAGTAAACAAACTGTTAGAAGTCAAAAGGCCCTTAGTTTAAAAGCATTTAGCTCTTTTTTTAGACTTCCTCTGTAAATAGTTTTAGCTACTATCAGTTTTTTCTCTTCTCAGCCTGAACAAGAATAGCAGAAAGAATGAAAAGGACTCAAATCCACAGACTCGTAACACCAGATGGACTCTTTTCACTCATTGGCTAGCTACGTGTCAATCACACAGGAAAGATTGTTGCTGAAATTTAAAAAAGGACCACAATGTCTTATTTAATACAATTTTAAAGGACAGATTCGACCCATAAACTGAGGCCATAAATCAGGGAAGCACGATAGGTCTACTCTTCAGACCCAGACGTCTGTCTTCCACATACAGTCTATGCTCGTGTTATACTCTGATGTGTCCAGGACAGCTTGTTCTGTACAGTTTTGGTACAGTCTGCAGAAACACATCGTAGTATTTGTCACTACACGAGTGTGACAGACCTTTGGTTGTATAAACCAGTGCAGAGTCGCTGCAGTGCAAACACAGCGACAGAAATACTGCAGATGACTCAAAACACATCATGGATGTGATGTGTGTGTATATGTAGTGACAGACAAGTCAGGGCGAAACAGCCAGTAGAGGTGAGTATAGCAGATAGGATCCATATTTTGTAACTTAACTTGGAGATGGATCAGGAATGAGGGCAGTGAGATATGAGCTGGTGTTTTTGCTGCAGCCTGTAGCAGACTCGAGTGATTCAGCCACTGTGAATGTGGGAAGGCTTATTTTTTTGAGTGAATCGAGGGGGTGTGCGTTAGAAGACTGTGGGGGGGGGGGGGGGGGGGCTGTGTGCTGACAGCTGGCTTCTATAAATAAATGTCGCAGGCAGGAGGGAGACGAGGGTAGTGAGAGAGAGAGCTGGGGGTGAGGGGAGGAGACGGATGGGAGGGCTGATGGAGATGTACTGGAGACTTGAAAGAACGTGGACAGTGTCATGACTTACTCAGCACGCACCGTGTGTCGCCGCAGTCTCGACCAGTCAGAAGCCCCAGCTGGGGATCATGTGCTCCGCCCCCCGCGTGCTGGCGTCCTGTTCTTCTAAACATGTGTCACGGTGTCGCGTACAACAAAGTCCGTGGCCGACGCTTTTTTTTAATCTCACATCTGTGTTGCCCCGTCAGCTTCCTTCCCCGTCCTGTGTTGACTCATGCGTGTGACGCAGACAGACGTCAAAACCAGAAAACAGCAGAGACACAAAAAAGAAAAAGCAGAGAAAGAAAGACAAAAAACCTGAAAACCTAAAAAGAGTAAAAGTTAGAAACAGCAGCGTCATGCAGGGAAAGCAGAAACCGGAACGCTTTCTAATCTGCAGCCACGCTTGCTCCATTAATTTGTCATGTGTGTAAAAGGATCAGCGAGCCTGTAGACCAGCAGCTCGGTAACAACTGATTGAGATGCAGCGTATCACTGACACAGGCGGCTTTCACTCTGCTGCCTCCTGTTACTGTTTCATTGCTTTCCAGCGAGTGTGCGTGTCGTTTCGTATACGAGGCGGTGAGCTGACTCTGGTTTCCTGTCTTGGCACAGCTGTGCAACACTGAGCACTTGCCTGTCTGATTAATTTACCTGTTGCACTACTTCACCTATGTGCTGTGCCTTTGTCCACGTCTCTATTAGTTCAAGTGTCACAACTGATTCTTCCCTTTCATTCAAAATGAATAAATTATGCTCATTTTTTGAGTTTCTGCTGCCGCGACAACAAAAGGCCTCACAAAGAGGCAAAAGTGGTGGAAGTGAGGAGGCAGTTAGTTTGGGGGAGGGCAACCAAGAAGATAGCACAGGCTCAAAGTGAGTGGGTGGAGGAGGAGCCATTAGGTACCGCCTACACGGGTTTGTCTGATGAGGAGCCTCTTCACCAACTTCCTCTATTTCTGCTTGAAAGCAAAGCATTAGCAGACTTTTCTGCAGACTGGCGGTCATGTGCTGCTGCTGTAGTCTGCAGACATCGTCGGGCGTGCGCCTGGGTGTCACGGAGAGGCCGACAGATGGAGATAAAGGCATCGAACGTGTCAGTGTTTATGAGTTAAATATTTCCGTGTGTGTAACCATCACTGCACGAAAAGGATGTTTAGGGTTTTTGCAATCTGCCATCTAAACGACAGACTGACAGTCTTAGCGAATCACTGAATCCTTTATATCATCGATATGTAAACCACGGTGTGAACCAACAGAGGCGTGCTGAAGCTCGAGGGCTTCAAAGACTGCAGGACGTTGTTGTTCTCCAAACTGTGCAGCTGACCTCTCTTATCTAACCAAGAGCATTTTGACCCCTGCACATTTTTTTAGTGTTTGTTCAGTTGTTTGTACTTTGGTTTCATTCTTCTTGATGCCAAGAAAACACTGCACTCAGTTGCCAGATTATTAGGAACAATTAAACAAGCGTATGATAGCCCGGCTGTAAATTACAGTTTAATGAATCCTCAACATGCTGGTTTTACTTCTCAGTCTAGTTTGGAAGTGCAGCAGTTAAACTGAGATGTTTCATTATACTGCATACAAATGTGAGTAAATTTAGCACTGGCTGTGTTCGTTTCATGCCGTCCATTCAAGCATAAAAAAGGAACCAAACTATTTACAGACAACTTAACAACTAACTAATTATTTGTTTGTTTTTTTGCTAAAAACCTGGCATATTTTTCCATGATGTGCAGCGTGTCCTTTTTGTGGTAACTGGAGAATAAATGAAGAAGTGACAGGCCTAAAAAAGTATCCACAGCAGTTTGTGGACGTCGTGTCCTTTAGAAATGGGGAGAAAAAGCAAAGACCTGACACAGTCAGTCATGGTCTCATGGTCTCAGTGGATAGTGGCTGTCAAGAAGCCATTCTTAAGATAGGGAAACAGGCAGAAAAGGCTGAGGTTTGCCAAATTACACCAGAACTGGAGTGAAAATGAGTGGAAATAAGTCTAATGGAGTGATGAAACCAAATTTGAGATACGGAGGAGGTGAGGAGAGATGCACACATCTGTAAAACATTTCAGTAAGAGGTGCTGGGGATCCAAATTATGGACGTAGAAAAGTACCATCAGATGGTCCACCATGCAGCACAAACTTAGAAGCGTCTGACTGGCAGCAGCTTCAGTGTCAACATCGCAGTCATCCCAAACACGCTGCCGGTGCAGCAAAAGCAAACAGCAGAAGAGTATCAGTCATGGATCGGCCTCATCCGGTCAGGAAGACGCCTAACAGACTGTGTTAAGAACAAAGGTGGTCATACCAAATTTCCCACACCTGGGACTAATAAAGGTTATCTTATCTTATCTTATCCCAAATTTTGGCTTTGAAGCAAACTGCATTTTTTTTTTACTGCATTTCCATATAGTATTGCACATTTCACTAAATTGCTGTACCTACTACTTATTCACAGCTCGAGACTTTTGCACAGCACTGTACCTGCAAAAGTCTCAAAGCTTCATGAAGCTTCATGCATGAACTGTTTAGTTTTAGCTTACTGGCAGTAAACTTGCAACTCTGTGCAAAATATTTGAAATTAATCATTAATTATTTTTCTCACCACTTGCAATGCAGCGCAAAACAGGATCGATTCTCTAAAATGAATTATGGGCAACTAAACGACTTCATCAGCTCTGCAGCCTCAACGTGTATCAGCCGACTGCGAGCAGAGCGAGCAGTCATGTTTGCCTTCCCAGACTCTCACTGCATGTAGAATAGATTTTTTTAAAAAGCGTCTAAATGAATCAGTTTCCAAGGATCTATCCAAAAGTCTAAAAACAGCTAATTTAATTCTCAGCTCGACTTCCTCTGGTGTTTTTTTCTCACCGTCTCTCTCTCTGCTCTCTCTGCAGCCTCTCGGAGAGTGGTGTAGGCTGCTGCCCAAAGATGCTGCCAAGATGCCAGAGAGCGGGTGGAAGCTGGTCTTCTACACCATGTCCTGGTCCTACAGCACCTACCTGCTCTTCTTCACCTCCTACTCCTATTTCCATGACCCGCCCTCTGTCTTCTACGGTACGATACACAACACTGATTACATGTCTTCTGTAGCATGTGCTAACTGAACCTCTCAGCTCAGAAGCTGAAGCCATTTTAATCTAATGAAACAGCAGGAGCGCTGCCTAATCCTGTGGAGACACTGTGGGGGTAAAATGCCACCTTGAGTCCTCAAATAGGCAGATATTTATAGCAGTGCATGCAGGATGTGGAGCCTTCTGGTTTATGCATATTTGCAGCTTTTAACTGGTCACCTTTTATGGTTCTTTATGATTTATTGTAGTTTTTTTATAAAATGCAAAAGGCGTATTTATTTACTTGTTTATACAGACCAGTATTTGTTAAAATAAAGCTATCTATTAATAATTTATTCACGTTTTCCGAGTTCTGCCCCACCGTTTACAATAAATCAGCTGCAAAATTGTACTTCATGGAGAGCAGCGCCACGGCTGAGACCCTGCGTAGTGCTTATCATTGCATTGCTAATAGAGGATAGATGCACACAGGGGATTTCACGTATAATTCAGTGGTGCCTTTCATAGTCTCTCAGCCTCTTCTATCAGACACAGAGTTGTCAAGGCTCCTGCACCGAGCTCACAAAGGCTAGCTGACGGCGCCAGGTTCGTGTTTAATCGCTGCTTCGCTTTTAATAGCTGTCAGCCTGAGATGTGTGCAGAAGCTTTATTCCACTATAAGGCTGGACTGTTACTAATGGAGGGAGGAAGGGAAAGAGAGATACAGCTACTGTGAGAATTTAGGAAATTAGTCGAAATCAAAGTGCAGTGACGGGACTGAGGAGGGGGGGAGTGTATCGCTGACGCAAAGAGATGAGAAAAGCTTTGGTCCCCAGTAGAGGGGAAAAAGGCTCCAGTTCCCATGCCTCCCCCTTGGCAGCTCCTCTGTTGTGATCCAGCTAGCGGCCCTCCTCTCAATGTTTAATGATGGACGGTCCAATCAATGAACATTACACAAGGCCCTAACGTAACCCCATATCACTGGAGATGAGCCTTACTCAAACACAGGAGGAGAAAGTTTCCGTCCAACATCCGATAGGTTTCAGTGAAATAAGCCAGGCTACATGCATTTAGCCCGTTTCTCACAGCACTTTAAAAACCCTCTGTAAAGCTCTTGGGGATAAACCCGATCGCTGCAGCTACCTCCCATCCTGACTACTACAGCTGACCCTTCTGGTATCCCCGGGAAGTTATTGTCCATGTACAGCAGATTTCTGATTTTTTGCATATTTGTCACACTTAAAATGTTGCAGAGCATCAAATATTAGCCAAAGGTAACCATTTTAAATGTGGATTTCATTTATTAAGGGAAAAAAAATCTTACCTGACCCTGAATAAAGTAATTGCCCACTTTTGTTAAGTCATGAATTAACTGTGAATGAAAGTAGCCACTGCCAGACCTGATAAATCAAGAAATCACTTAAATAAAACCTGCTGACAGAGTCAATTTAGCTAAAAGAGCTCAAAAAGCAACACAAACACAAGTCATTGACATCTATCAGTCTGAAAAGAGTTACAAAGCCATTAATAAGGCTTTAGGACTCCAGAGAACCGCAGTGGTGAGAGCCGTTATCCACAAACGGTGGCGAAGCTTCCCAGAGTGCTCGGCCTACCAAAATCACTCCAAGAGTGCAATGACAGCCCATCCAGGAGGCCACAACAGACCCCAGAACAACCTCTGCAGCCCTCACTCGCCTCAGTTAAGCTCAGTTCATGATTCAACAATAAGAAAGAGAAAAGCTTGTCTCACATTTGACAAAACGAACTCTTGATGGTCCCCAAGACTTTGGGGAAAAAACTGGAGGATGAGACAAAAGTTAAACTTTTTGGCAGGTTTGGGTCCAGCTACATCTGGTTTAAAGCCAACAAAGCATTTCATAGAAGGAAACTGAGTCAAACATGGCGGTGGTGTTGTGATGGTCTGGAGCTGCTTACTCACTGTATTTGATGCAGGCATGAAAATGTCCAGTTCATGCCCTCAAGCTCAACCACACAATGGTCTGAAACACAGCAGCAGGTCCACCTGTGAATGAATAACAGAGAACAGGAGTCAGAGCCTGAACTTCAGTCCAGCTGAGATGGACTGAAGTCCTGCTGAAATACTCCAATGTAACTGAATTAATTCAATTCTGCAAAAGCAGAGTGGGCCGACACTCCTCCACACGATGTGAGCGACTCACAGTCACAGTTACAATTACAGTTACAGTCACAGTTACAGTCACAGTTACAGTAACTGTTACAGTTACAGTCACAGTTACAGTCACTGTTACAGTTACAGTAACTGTTACAGTTACAGTCACAGTTACAGTCACAGTAACTGTTACAGTTACAGTCACAGTTACAGTTACAGTTACAGTAACTGTTACAGTTACAGTCACAGTCACAGTTACAGTTACAATTACAGTCACAGTCACAGTTACAATTACAGTTACAGTCACAGTTACAGTTACAGTCACAGTTACAATTACAGTTACAGTCACAGTTACAGTCACAGTTACAATTACAGTTACAGTTACAGTCACAATTACAGTTACAGTCACAGTTACAGTCACAGTTACAATTACAGTTACAGTTACAGTCACAATTACAGTCACAGTCACAGTTACAATTACAGTTACAGTCACAGTCACAGTTACAATTACAGTTACAGTTACAGTCACAGTTACAATTACAGTTACAGTCACAGTTACAGTTACAGTCACAGTTACAATTACAGTTACAGTTACAGTCACAGTTACAATTACAGTCACAGTCACAGTTACAATTACAGTTACAATTACAGTCACAGTTACAATTACAGTTACAGTTACAGTCACAGTTACAATTACAGTCACAGTCACAGTTACAATTACAGTTACAATTACAGTTACAGTCACAGTTACAGTCACAGTCACAGTTACAATTACAGTTACAGTTACAGTCACAGTTACAATTACAGTCACAGTCACAGTTACAATTACAGTTACAATTACAGTTACAGTCACAGTTACAGTCACAGTCACAGTTACAATTACAATTACAGTTACAGTCACAGTTACAGTCACAGTCACAGTTACAATTACAGTCACAGTTACAGTCACAGTCACAGTTACAATTACAGTTACAGTCACAGTTACAGTCACAGTCACAGTTACAATTACAATTACAGTTACAGTCACAGTTACAGTCACAGTCACAGTTACAATTACAGTTACAGTCACAGTTACAGTTTCGAGGGCAGTGACTCTTTCACACAGAGTCGGTTTGGTAGCGTTTTATATTTACAGCTATCTTTGCTGAAATGCTGAAACATGTAAGACATCAGGAGGGGAACAAAAACGTTTTCACAGCACTGCACGAGCCAACAACGACTCGGCTGAATATGCAACACATTCATCGTCTGCAAACAGACAAACGCTCTCCTTCTTAGAGATGGAGATAATATTTAAATATGTTTAAAAAGTCACTGATTTATGTACTTCTTTGTAAGTGTTTATGGTAAATTTAAGTCATTTTGTTCATTAAAAGGATCCATTTAAAGCCACATCGTTCACCTTAAAAAGGATGTATGAGCTTCTCCTTTTTAAAAAAAAGCCTCCACAGTCGTCTGTTTTATGAAATGTGTTACAAACAGTGTGGCTGAGTCATTCTTCACTCAGTCATCAGCAGATGCTGACAGTGTTTGACTGTAAATGTTTCTCACATCTAGACGCCACCATAATCTGATCTGACAGATACTGTGCCACTATTTTTGGCCACAAATGGTCGACAGTGCGTTAAACCATATTTTGGCAGAGACAAACAAGTACCTCCATCACATGAGCTGGGGGCCTGATGTAAAAGGCACTGTTGGCACGCCTCTGTTCCACCACAGTGATAAAGGCAACTCAGTCGCCTTTTCGCTTTTTATCTTGTGAGAAATTGTGCAAAGCGTTCAATCAAAAACAAGAAGCTGTCTTACGAGAAGGACGTAGATACGATGCATGTGAGGAAGTTCAGAGGTGAACTTCTTCAAGAGGCTGCACGACTCTTTGTGTTTATTGGAAAATGTGCTGTTCACTGCACGTCTCAATCCAAACCGAGGTCATCGTGCATTTATCGATGAACAAAGATGTTGATGACCGGCAGATAGTCATGCGTTTTAGAGGCTTTAGGAGTGCATACATGGTTGACTTGTGCACGGATGTTAGCTCTGGATTTGAATCTCACGGTCAGCTGAGGCCGTTCTGCCTACGTGGTTTCCTCTAAAGACATGCATGTTTGGTTGACCACAGTTTAAGTCTTAAAAGTAGAAAGTGTTACAAAAAAGTGTTTCCAAAAACCCCAAAGCTCATTAAGACTAGAAACCCCCGTATCGCCCAGTGTGTGGTGTTGCTGCCCCCTGTAGACAGAGTATCTTTTTTATTTATGGTCATGTTAAAGATGGCGTAGGCGACAGGAAGGGAAACAGTAAAGTCCAGAATAAAAACAAAATGCTTTACTGTACATCATTCATCAGCTTGTTACTAAATCGCCTTATCTGTCCCTGCAGACTGGAAGAGCGGTATGTCAGTGCCTACAGACATCGCCATCGCCTACCTGATCCAGGGCAGCTTCTACGGCCACTCCATTTATGCTACCATCTATATGGACGCATGGAGGAAGGACTCTGCTGTCATGGTGGTGCACCACATCATCACGCTGGCACTCATCAGCTTCTCCTACGCATTCCGGTACTTTTGTTTTTCCTGGTTTAATCTGTGAGTTTTTTGCACACGTGAGCTCATTTCTTAACACAGAAGCACAAAATCACAGTTCATGAATGATTGTATAGGTTTGGTTGGTTAGTCGAAACACCAGTTTGACTGGAGGGTAGGAGGCAGAGATGAGTGGAAACTAGAGCAGATGTGTTCGTTCACTTCATTTTCCTTTAATTAAGTAAAATGCAGATAATCAGAAAAAAAGTAAATCTGTAAATACGATCACTGACAGCATCGAGGGAACGACATATATCATGTTACAGATGGCCCCGCCCCTCTCTGAGCTTGGCTCTGTCGGAGGTTTCTTCCTGTTAAAAGGAAGTTTTTCCTTCCCACTGTCACCAAAGCTCTTGTTCTAAGGGGCTCAGATGATTACTGGGGCTTTCTCTGTGTTATTGTAGGCCATACAAAATCCTTTTGGGCAACTGTTGTTGTGATTTGGATTTGATTTTATATATACGACTGAATTGTAATTGGACCTCTGACCTCTTCAATGTTTTGAGATGAAAAGGATAAAATGGTATGTGGTATGTCTAAATATCACATTGTACAGACCAAAAGAACAAAGACAACAGAGTGAATGTGTAGAAAATGTCAAAGTCAAGTCTGCCCAGAGAGTGAGCTGTGCTTTCTGCTTGTCACTGAGCTCAGCATCTATCAGGATCCTCGTCCCACAGTCTGTGCTCTCTGTCCTCCAGATACCACAACATCGGGATTCTAGTGTTATTCCTGCACGACATCAACGACATCCAGCTGGAGTTCACCAAGCTCAACGTCTACCTGAAGTCCAGAGGAGGAGGCTATTACCTGCTAAACGACGTGCTGTCCAACTTGGGCTCCGTCAGCTTCAGCATCACTTGGTGAGAGATTTAATATCCGCTCGGCATACGGCTCATTTTCCTCAGCTGCTCGTTCTCCATTTGTTCTCTGTCACGGTGAAGCGTTTTGTGGTCTTGACAGCGTTATAATTATTCTGTCTCGGAGATGCTGAGGACGAGCGGAGATGTACTAAATTGTGTTCCCATTTTCGTCTCTCTCAGGTTCTGGTTCCGTCTGTACTGGTTCCCCCTCAAAGTCATGTATGCCACATGTGTGTCCAGCCTCCAGTCCGTCCCCCACATCCCCTTTTACTTCTTCTTCAATGCGCTTCTCTTCGCCCTGCTTCTCATGAACATCTACTGGTTCTTGGTGAGGACACTGGTTTTGTCAAATGTTTCATTCAAACCCTGAAAGTCTTTCATTTTTGGACACGCCGTCTGATTTCTTTGCATTTCCTGTTTTCCTCCCCTGTTGTGTGCAGTTCATTGTGATGTTTGTAGTGAAGCTGCTGAAAGTAAAGGAGGTGAACGATGTTAGGGAGTACGAGGACGAGGACAGCAGGAAAGAACCTTCGGCAGAAAACAGCACTGATGATGCTGGACATCACAACTCTGCACAGGGGTGAGCCCAACCTTCAGCATGTGTACTTTGGGTCATGTAATGTAGATCTCATTTTAGAGGAAACCAGAGCAGCTGTGCTGATGTTCAGTGGCAGAATTTCCACATTAATAATAAATTATTAGATTTAACACATTAGACTGTAAACAGTCCTGTTTCAACCATCCTCCCTGAGCACTGCCTGAGGCTACAAGACATCCAGACATTACCAAAATACACATTTAATGAAGAAACACATTTCTGTAGCCAAGCCTTACTGGAATATGTCGAGTATACTAAACGAACAAACAAAACGGCGAGCCCAAAGCCATGCGAGCAGCTCTATGATGCTGTGCTTTGTGCTTTGAGCTGACCGATTCATCCACGAGAGGCTGAATCATCAGTGACAGCTTGAGTGGGAAGCAGACAGCAGAAAGCTATACAACATCGAAGCATCAGGTAAACTTGGCCTCAGAAAGATGACATCATATTTACAAGGCTAACGCCCGGACATTCAGGCTGGCGAGTGGATTGGTGCTAGCAGAGAAACTCAGTGGGTTCCTGGAGCCTGTACTCCATGTGCTCGTGGGTTCCCAACCAACCGTGTGAAAGGAGAATTTGGCAAACTGGACATTAGACAGATTTCCCTTTATAATGCTGTTTGATGGGACACAAACACAGAACGCTACCCACTCACTCAGATGCCAAACACACCAGTGGGAGGCAGCGATGCACTAAGCCGTGAGACAAACAAACTGAGGACACTGGATGCTTAAATTGTAGCGGCTCTTAGTAGCCATGCCCTTCCTGCTATTCCAATTTAAGTGGGAACAAAGAATAACGTTATACTAAGGAAGGCTTGAGACTACAAGGTCATAAATTAAGTAAGATGTAGGATCATTTTCTGGTAGACTTAATAGACACTGCTCAGGAGATCGCCCCCTACTGGCCAATAGAAAGACTGCCACGCTGAAAGCTGTGTTCCTCTCCTACATGCAGTCGACTGGAAATAATTAAGGACCAACCAGGTGCTCTAATTAAATACACTTAAGTAACTGATCATCAGCAAATGTGATCACCTGTATAAAACAAGAGTTTTGGGCAGTTTTATGATGTGGATCATTCAGGAGTTAACACAGTTCCACAATATTCCCAGGAGTGGCCGGGACAATGATCTCAAGCACAGCAGGAAAAACTACAGAAAAAAAGCAGTAAAAAAAAAGAATTAAGGTGGTGCTGTGGCTCCGTCAAAGTTCCTTCCCATTACTTCAAGTTAATGCTGGTAAAGGTGGTTCTGTCGGTCTGCATAGCGTCTATTAGCTAGATGCTAATGATCCATTGCAAACAGCATGTATCTTAGCATGCTGATGTTTAGCTAATTTAGCATGTTAGCAAGCTGACACTACAATTAGCGTTTAACATAGCATTGCTAGCATTAAGGTAAGATGTGCTGCTATATATTTAAGCCTTTGTAGGCTACATTGTACAGCTGGTTAGACAAAGAGGAAGCTTTAATGCAGAGATATTAAATTAATTCACTGTGGGACACCGGATGCTGGAGCAGTGACACTCCCCTTCCTGTCAGTGTAAAGACATTTAACTAAACAGTTTCTCCATATAAGAAAAAGAAGTTCAATTTCAACAGTAGTCTCAGTTTTTCTACATGACCAATTTGTCAAGTTACAGAAAAAGTTCTGGTACCTCAAATGAGTCCCAGGTGTTAAAATTACATTTGTTTATAACTGAAATATTACATTTTAAAATCCCTTTCACAGCCCGTGACAGAATTTAAAACCTCTGTTTTCACATCGGTGCCACTGTGTAAACTTGATCTGCTACATGCTGTAATACATATTTGCCTGCAGAGCTCCCTCCCACAGTCCACCGACAGCTGGTTAAGCAGAAGAAATGCGCTTTCATAACCTGTGGAAGCAGTTAGCCTACATCCAAAGTCACCACATGATATGATCATCACAAGCTGTTTCTCTGTGAATCTTGTGTAACCTGTATTTGCAGCCGTGAGCTTTAAACTAAGAAGTGCTGACAAAAAGCAAAGTGAGGTTATAGATTCATGTCGTTATCTGAGGGGCTGCCATGTGCATCCCTGCTGTGTGCTGCTGGTTATCACCGTGGCCTTTGACCACCACGGCTCTAAAACTAGCCTCATTTTGAATACTAACTCAGGTAGGCTGAGTTATCAGACGTGCGCTCCTGTCCCACAGGCAGATGAGTTCATGTAAGAAAGCCCACGGACGTGCTGTTTGGTCCTTATCTGCCTGGCCTTGAACACTTCTGATATGCCCTCTGTCTGCTGATGTCTCACTTCTGCTGATCACCTCAGGATTCTCACTCCTTTCTCTCCCATCTGGCTTTCTTTCCAGGAAACACGTGCAGAACGGGATCACAAAGGAGAAGCATTTATAACAGGCCCTCCGTCACCACCACCTGGCACTAGGCTGCTGGTACACGCAAGACAAAGACGCCCTCCTTCAACGTGGAGCATGTTTTAAAGGAAGAGCATCGTGAAAGGAAAATAAAGGGAAACATCGAGTTAGGGTCCGATGACTTTTTACTCTCTGTATTTGTTTTTAGAACATTTCAAATCATCGCTGTCATTTTGTTTCCAGATTGGTTTAATTGGAGCACTGTGAATGTTATTTCAGCCGACTTTTTGTCTTACTCTTGTTAACTTTACATTTGACAGATTCAGTAGAAACGAGCAGTCTGAATGAGAGCTGGACTGTGATTGTCGCGTACAGTTGTGCAGGGCCTATAGCACCCTGGACAGCACCGCAGCGCCAGGCGAGGAAAGGTTTCGGCCTGTAAATGGTTCTGTAGACATTTAGATATTTAGTAATTCCTAATGAATCGCTTCCTCTGTCTTACACCTCCGCCCGTCCTCTCTGACCTATGATATGAGGAAGAAGGGCAAAAAACAAACACGGCGCGGTGGTGTGAGAAAGCCTGCCTGGCCTTATGGCCGCTTCACCACATGTATTGATTTTCATATCATCGCACAAGTCGGTGGCTGGGACCAGGCGGCTCTGGCTGCCTGCTTTCAATTAGCTTGATTTCAAAAAACCAGGCTGTGTGTGTAGGTGTGTGTGGGTGTGTGTGTGTGTGTAGAAAGTGGATGTTTTTTAATCTTTTGTTTCTCTTGTACTGACCATCAGCAGGCATTAGGAATATCCACCTGTCATTCCTGTACGGAAAGTTTATTTGTTTTGTTTTTTAAATTATTCGTTCCCGTGTGTGTGTGTGTGTGTGTGTGTGTGTGTGTGTGTGTGTGTGTGTGTGTGTGTGTATGTGTCGCAGAGCATCTGTTGCTGACATGAAGGTGTACAAGCTGATTGCTGGTTTAATGACGGCAAATAGCTGGACTTGATTGACTGGGTTTCAGAATCAAAAGATTTCAGGTGGTGGCGGCTAAAAAAAAGGAGCCAATAACAATCATGGAAAGACTGAATGACGAAAAACAAAACGTTATGTATGCGCAGATTATGGAATTCAGAAATGCATGACATCGGAATGATTTTGGAACTGCTATGAAATTATCACGAAACATCCTACAGCTGTGTAATCATGAAGTTTTTACTAACTCGTCCTAAAGGGCATCTGTTTGTTTTCTTTGTGTTTTTTTGAGCAGCGAGGCCACAGAACACACAAATGTCCCAGAAACGTTTCCCCCAGCCTAAGGGAAGATTTTTCTATGATTTGTAATTTGAGCATATTAATAACTTGAACTCGAGTGAAAGGGAACCGTTCCCTCGGTTTTCCCTCGCTGGTTTCCAGCTCGTGCTTTAGTGGGAATGGCCGCTGTAGAAAATAAGGGATATTTCTGTTTTTCCACCTTCTCGATCAAATTCAAGCGCTTGTTTGGATGAACAGCATGCTTGTGCTGCTGGAGCAGGCTGCAGATGTCGTCTGTCCCTATGAGACGATCCGCTTTGCTTTGTTTGTCTTCCACGCTCCTCGCATCGTGTTTGGGGGGGGGGGATAGAGCTAACTTATTTCCTTTTCCTTAGTATCTGTTAGTGCAGGTTATCTGCGTTGATTTATTTTAATTTGCTGCTGTTATTTTTCCTGAGAGAGAGCACTGTTTATATTTCAGATGTGTCGTTGTTTTTCCTGCTGTGTGCGAGTCGCTGATCGTCTGACAGCCCAGGTTGGATATTTTCAGGGACCGGGGGGGGGGGTTGTCCATCTACGTGGCAAACATCTGGATCTAGTCTCCGACCTCTTCCATTTAATCTGAATGCTGGCTTGCACTCGTTTTACTGTAGTTATGACACATCTGTACTGTAGGTGACACGGTTGATCCGACATGTTGCTGTCCTTCTGCTTCAGCTGTGAGGCGAGACTATCCATAGTTTGCTGATGAGCTCAGAATGAAGTCTGCAGTAAACCCTCAACAATCCACGACCTGGATCAGGTGTGACTCACCCCCTAAATCCTGATGTGGCGCTCTCAGAAAGGTCTCTCCCACCGTGTCGTACAGCTGCGCTGATGTCTGTACAAGTAACTGTTCTTGGGGTGGGCAGTATGGTTATGCATAACACTAGCCAACGTGCTAACTGCTTCCACCCTGGTCACTGTCCTTCAGAACCTCATTGTGTTTTTAATCAGCAAGTACAAATTCTGAATATAAAAAATGATCATTATGACAGATTTCACCCATATCGCCCAGCGCCGGCTCAGAGTTGACTAAAACCATCCTGTCAACACTGGCGTACAGCTGAGGTCATGTGAACGGACCTCATCAGCATACACCATAAACATCAGGGCGTGATGTTAGTGTTTACAAACACATCGTTAAACCAGCATAAACGGACCGAGATGTTAGCAGCACAGCACGCTGTACGCTCTCACCTCATCGCCCCCATTCCCTTATATTTAGGGGAGTGATGATAAATCAGTGAAGGACTCCCAGGACCTCCTGTTGCAGGTGATGAAAAGTGAAAGGAGGAGGATATATTTGGTCCCTGTATGCATACAGTCGCCAAAGCATCATAACTGACAGGGCGACCTTACTGATGAGGTCGCATCTGGTGTTTTTGTTGTTGTTCAGGTATGTTGGCTGGTTTGCAGTTACTAAAAATGTTTTAGGGAGTGATGACACAAAGGGTACTTTCCACAGACTCATCAGTGTAACGGCATGTTTGAGAAGTCACCTTATTTAAGAGACTGCAGTAAGCAGATTATTACACGTTGATCTTGGCACCTCAGCTTCGTCCTCTCCCAATAAACAAACAAAAATTACATTCAGATTGTTTCTGGTCAATATGGAAACTTTTTTTCCACCTCTGAAAAAAAAAAAAATGCCAGGTAGAGTTAATGAAAATTTCAATTGCAAAAAAATGAAATAAAAAGAAATTCGGTGGCAGAAACAAACTTTCAGAAACTGCCTCAAACTTTTTGACCCAAAGCTTTGTCATGAATTGATTGTGCCAAAATTTCCACCCGAGCTGATGAGGCGAGTGTCTGTGGGAGCCGGTGATGAGCGAAGAGGAGCGCTGAGTGACAGGGCCAGAAAAAGCCCTGCAGGTATTTTTACGCATTGCACTGTAATTTATTAGTATTATTTTTATTGTTCATCAGTAGATCAAAATTAAAAGGTGCATTTGGCAATTGTTACCAGTGTGACTGAAGGGTGATTAACGAAATCGCTTTAATTTCAAATGTGTTTTAACTTTGTTTTGGACCGTTGATGCACAAAGATGTACAAATGACCCCCGAGGTTTTCAGCTGAACTAAATCTGGCCACTTTCTAAAACACGACTACTTGATAAAAACAAACCTCATACTTGCTTTTTTGTAATACAATTTTAATACCATTCAGCCAATGTTATCGTTTCATTTTTTTCTCATTAAATAAAACATGTGGGTAAAGAATGATTTGAGTGTTTTTCATGTATCATTTATTTTTAATCACAACCGTTTTCACTTTCATTGCAAAGATCAAGTGTTGCAGATGAGGTGAAGCAGATTCAGTGCACGAAACAAAAACAAAGCCATTTAATAAATTATAACTCATATGTACCACACAGTCATTTCCCCCTCCATGGGTCTGCTGATTGGGAGGGGGAGGGGTCACAGGTCATGTGGTAACAGAGAAAATACATTTTTTTTAAAAAAAAGCAAATTAACACTTTTCACCCAAAGCAAAGACGAGGGCAAGGATTTAAAAAATATCTGATTTGGTCAAATCATATTTTTGCAAGTCAGCAAAAGGTCCCATCTACTGATTAGAAAAGGGGAGGGGCATATTGTATTGATTAGATAAGAGAGAAAAAACATGGCTCCGTGTGACATTTTGAAACAAGCTCTCCGAGTAGCTCGTGCCACCAGCGTGACCATTTCTCTAAATCAGTTTGGAGATTTAAAAAAGGCAAATCAGACAAAGACGACACGTCACAGCACCAGGAAACAAACAAATGGCACGAAAAGCAAACAAGGACACGCCAACGTGAAAACTATCACTACACAACTACATTAATGATGTGACAGGGGATTTGTATTATTCAGTTCTCATCTGGGAAAGGTTTACTCATCATTCTGCACTGGGAAAAAGAAAAGGCTTGGAGATACGATCTAAAGACTACTTCACATTTCATTTAGACAGATCGGCGTCATGTCCGTAAACAGTACTCGTGTTTGAGGGTTTCACTCAAAGGAAACGCTCCAGTCGCTCTCGACACAACACTCACATCTCCACTCAGAGTCTACACACTAGACGATTTCAGACACGGCGAACCGTCAGCGACTGATCGTGTGAGCGTTATATTTAGAGAGACTTGGATCCCTGGTGATCAGCCCTCCTGACAAAAGGAAATTCTGGGTTAAACTGTGCGGTCAGCTTCCCACTCTAGCTGCCTGAGACAACACATGACGTCACAACGTTCGTGAAGTACGCCGAGAAGAGGGACGAGGAGCGATCGGTGCAGCGACGTGACATCTCAACCAATCTCATCATGACCTGTGAGATTAACCCCCGTCATTAGAGGTTAAAAACAACATGAGTGACCACACTGAATGAATGACAGAGACGTCTGTGGAGACTGAAATGATTCCTGATTATTCTGGTCCATGAGACCAAACGGGTCAAAGTTGGCAGCAAGACAGGATCTGACATCATTGTTTGTGCATTAGGGACGAAGGAAATGGAAGTGATTCTGCTGGTTTGAAAACCATCGTGACAACAGCAGCTCGGTCCAGCCTCAGTGTCTTATTGGCTAGAGTTTATTGAATTTGAGGAAAAAGGGTACAGTAGGGTCCGGGGCAATAAACGCTGCTGCACGCCTTAGTGGGCCTTGGCCTTGGGTTGAGTGATTCTACGGACAACACTGTACAGGAGTCCGAAGTTCTGCAAAGAGACAAAAGGAACAGGGTTAGTCTCGCGAGCCCAACACTCCCTGCAGACCTCTATAGCCCCACAGTGGACTCATCTTCAGGTACTGGCTGACTAACTACACCTGGTGAGGTGTGGGGTAGTGGTTAGTGTTAGTGTGGGTTAGTGTATGTCTGTAGTTGGCCTTGGGGCTAATCTAGCTGCTCTTGTAGTCGGTACCAGACTAATTGTTTTCCATTTTAATTGATGCTAAATGCCAGTAAATTGTTGTATTCTAAAGGTTATGCAGCAATCTGCCACCAGATGGCGCTTCATTGTTGAGAAGTGCAATAAATCTGTTAATGAATTTCTGATCTCTTTGTTAATACTGTTAGTGTTAGCTTTTAAAAAGGCAAAAGAATAAGATGGTGTGTCCTATACAAAAAGAGGCATTGACAAAACATTAACAGTGATCCTAAGAGTGTGGAGGAGACACCAGGGAACAGGTTACATGAGAAGAGCTAGACAAGGCCACAGGAGGACGCCGTTTTCTTCACCAATGAGAGCTGTTCACACAGAGTAAACGTGAGAGATGTGAAAGTCTCTGGATGTGCTGTGGTGAACTTTATTCCACCTGCAACATAATCCAGTATAACTGGGGCAGCATATTTGTAACCTGCTGGGTAACAGGATGAAAGACCAGCTGTTGGGCCTCACGCGGGTACAGCGGCCCGAGCGTCTCTGCAGATCCTGGATGACAAAGACACTGACCGGCCCACGCAGTCGTTTTAGGACATTATGCAACACTGTGTTCAAATCCACCAAACGGCATCACAGCAGTGATCCGAATCTGAACGAATTCGCCGTCTCATATCCAGACTGTGTCAGGAGTGCAAACAGCAACATCACTGATTCAGCCTGTGATTTAAAACTTTAACTTTTTATGTGACTGTGAATCAAATCAAGCCTTTAACGGTTAAAGTTCGTCTCCGCTGATGTTCGTTACATCATTTTGTACTCAGTCAATTGCCCGACTTGAGTATTTGGTTCCCTGGATCTGATGTGAGAGTTAAGTGTTCCCTTAATGTATCTGAAGAGCGCAGGCCTGAGTCGAAAATATGCCATCATGAATAAAGTGACATGACAGCAGAGGACAGACTTACCTGGATAGCCAAATACACCATCCCCAGGTAGGCTGCGATGCAGACAGCCAGCAGCAGGTCAAAGATAGCGGGCTTCACTCTGAGTGAGAAAAAAGAAAAGAACACAGAGCAGTTTAACATGGGAAAGACAGCAGATAATAATCTTTGGCATTACTACATCATGTTTTAATTTCTGAATTTGATCTCATATGCAACAAAGTTTCAAAAATAATTATGACATCACAGCCTAGAGGCAACATTTAGCTGTGAGCTGCAGAGGTACGAGGAGCCTTAAAGCCCCTCCGTGCAGAGAAAACGAGCTCCCTGAAGCCGTACCTGTAAGCATTCATCGTCTGCTTCAGCTGGTCATAAAACACAAACTCTGGATCCCTGAAGAGGAGAGAATGAAAAGCTGACATGCTGACGAGGAAACAGATCAAAACCTACAAAATATAATCAAATAAACCTTCCTCCCATCACTGCAGATGTGGACTTTTTCCTTTTTTTTACCTCTTGTCAGCTTTGACGTAGTGTCTTTTGACATCCTTGAGGTAGCGTCCCAGGTGATACTCAAGGGTGGACACCACCGTGCTGTCTTTGTCCACCAGCTGAGCAGCTCTGGGCTGCGCCGTGAGCCAGTCCACCACGGCTGACAGCTGCTCCTCCTGCACCTGCTGGTAGCAGACCAACCATATTACAAAAGACATGTGTGAGCTCATCACCTGTGATCGCTGAGAGACTGAAGATGTAATAAATCCAGATTCAGAACTAAAAATGAATGCTCAAGTTATTTGCTGCACTGTGTATGTTTTAGGAAAATAAAATTAATCAGGTTCCAGGCAGGCGTGCGACTCGGATTATGTCTTATAAATTCAGATCATTGAAGCTACAGATGATTTACCAGGACAGACAGGTGACGTACCATCTGCTCAGTGAAAATCTGCAGGTCTCCAGGTGCTCCCTTTGCAGTAAAAAGAATAACAAACAGGTCACATTAGCATCACAGTTTCTATAATCGTCATCTGTTTAAACCTTTTTAAAAATGCTGTTAATACCTTTTCTGTAAGGTTGTAGACGACCCTCGCCAGAGCCTCTGCTACCAGCTTGGTGTTCCTGCTGAGCTTCTTCACATCTACGTGAGGCCTGTAAGACACAAATACAAGTTTGCAGACAGTTAGAGGACAGGAAGTCGTCCGAGGCGAAGAGCAGAAACCAGGGAGAGAAGTGAGACTGATCACAGAGCGTCTGTTTTCACACACAGACAGGCTGAGACGTAGGAAGTCTGAGAAGACGCTCGCTCACAGAGAAAAGACAAATCGATGGCTACAGGAGAGGAAACGACTCTCCTGACTCCTTACAACCTCGTTTAGATGAAACATTATAAACATTATTGACAGCATGGAAAACTCCTGCCTGTCTGTAGAGTAAAAAAGACCATCTAGATGATGACTTTGCTACGATTTTCCTGAATCTTGGTGGAAAATATCATAAAATAAAGAAAATGGAGTAAAAACAAAAAAAGAAATACAGGTTATGTAGATGGTCTGGTGTATCAATGTTAAAGGCAATTTAAAGAAAATGACCATCTCATCATAAAGACCATTTCAGTCACAACCTTCCTGAGCGAAAACAAGAATCTGACCACAGCTCATGACCAGCAGCTGGAATGGAAACACTATTTTTTGGTGATTCAAGAGACTTGCAATAATGAACCCACCCAGCAGGGGGCTCTCCCGCTCCGTGGCGAGAGGAGGGGGACACTGACCGCACGTCCATGATGCTGGAGCGCTGAGCCAGGCGGTGCGAGGGCAGGTGGGACAGAGTGAAGGCGGGCAGGCGGCGGATCCCAAAACGTTCGTGCTCCCACGCGAGCATGTCGTCAGCCAGGTTGATTTTCTTGTGGACCATGGAGAACTTGACCTCTGGATACTGACTCGTAATCACCTGGGAGGACGACACAGAAGAATTTAACCTCTGAAAGAAAGGTGAGACGAGGTGATCCTTCTAAGGTGCTCCAAGACTCTGCCATCATCGAGTCTGTGACTTCTTACCGCCTCCAGCTCTTTCAGCAGGGAATACTGAGGGGTTCCCTCTTTGGGAGGTTTGGACACATGGAGGTGCAGAGAGTCTCCGTTCCCCAAAGTATCCAGACACAACACAAAGGCTACGTTATCCTGCAGCAGACTGGAGTCTGACGAGGAAGACGGGGAAGAAGAGACAACAGATCTAACCAGCTTTTAAACACATTACTACTAAAAATACTACAAACTATATTAAATAATTATAAAATATGTTTTTATATACATTAACTTGATGTTGAAATGTGGATTATGGATGCATGAATACGTCAGGGGTTTGTGTGAGACTGCTGAACGATACCTGTGTGGTCTAAATTGTCCTCCAGCCAGCGTTTGGTGCCCTGGTAGTTAAACTTTCCTCCACCGGACAGAAAGAACAGCAGGTTGTACCTGAACACAGCACGATTCACGATACATGAGAACTCTATATTGCAATATTGGTATATACACTCACTGCAAACATCTAATCAGCCAATCACATGGCAACAAATCAGTCCAATCAGAGATGTAAATGTGACATGGTGTCAGACAGGCCGGGGGGCGGGGCCCAGAGGAGAATGTCTAAAATGCTTCAAGCTTCGAGCTGATGTGATGTTTCGCTCAAGTGTGCAAACGACATGAAAGAATGGATCTGCCCTGCTTTGTGTTATTGGTGGTGATGTAATGGTGATGTAATGGTGTGGGCGGTGTCTTCTAGGCACACTTTTAAGCTTTGAGACATGGCGTCTTATCCTGCTGGAAGCAGCCATCACTGTGGTTGTAAACACGTGGTCAGCAACACTCAGACAGAACGTGGTGTTTAAATGATGCTGAGTTAGCAGCTGGAAATTATGGCGTCTACGGAAAATAAAAAACAAGGTTTTTCTAAAATGACGCATATGTCCAAAGAGTTTTATCTAAAATGCAACGACCACAACTTGAAGCTGAGGCTAAAGTGGAAGAAGCCAAATAACAACAAACAAACTAAATAAATCTCTCGCTCTCCTCCACTGCGTGTCTGTTAGTCTGTCTTTCTCCTCAGACGGACGTCCCTCCCTGAGTCTGGTTGTGCCGAAGGTTTCTTCCTGTTTCTTTTGCATTGTTGCCGAGTGCTTGTTCAAAGTGGGTAATTTGATTGTTATAAAGCGCCGTGAGGCAACTGTTGTTGTGATTCAGGGCTATAGAAATAAAATTCAATCAAATCTAAATCTCCTGAGTGCTTGTGGTCATTCAACAAATAGTCAAAATAACAGAGAAATTCACAGATTTTTCAATAAAACAAGACAACACAGGTTACCAGCCATATACAGTGGCTTGCAAAAGTATTCGGCCCCCTTGAACTTTCCCACATTTTGTCACATTACAGCCACAAACATGAATCAATGTTATTGGAATTCCAGGTGAAAGACCAATACAAAGTGGTGTACACGTGAGAAGTGGAACGAAAATCATACATGATTCCAAACATTTTTTACAAATAAATAACTGCAAAGTGGGGTGTGCGTAATTATTCAGCCCCCTTTGGTCTGAGTGCAGTCAGTTGCCCATAGACATTGCCTGATGAGTGCTAATGACTAAATAGAGTGCACCTGTGTGTAATCTAATGTCAGTACAAATACAGCTGCTCTGTGACGGCCTCAGAGGTTGTCTAAGAGAATATTGGGAGCAACAACACCATGAAGTCCAAAGAACACACCAGACAGGTCAGGGATAAAGTTATTGAGAAATTTAAAGCAGGCTTAGGCTACAAAAAGATTTCCCAAGCCTTGAACATCCCACGGAGCACTGTTCAAGCCATCATTCAGAAATGGAAGGAGTATGGCACAACTGTAAACCTACCAAGACAAGGCCGTCCACCTAAACTCACAGGCCGAACAAGGAGAGCGCTGATCAGAAATGCAGCCAAGAGGCCCATGGTGACTCTGGACGAGCTGCAGAGATCTACAGCTCAGGTGGGGGAATCTGTCCATAGGACAACTATTAGTCATGCACTGCACAAAGTTGGCCTTTATGGAAGAGTGGCAAGAAGAAAGCCATTGTTAACAGAAAACCATAAGAAGTCCCGTTTGCAGTTTGCCACAAGCCATGTGGGGGACACAGCAAACATGTGGAAGAAGGTGCTCTGGGCAGATGAGACCAAAATGGAACTTTTTGGCCAAAATGCAAAACGCTATGTGTGGCGGAAAACTAACACTGCACATCACTCTGAACACACCATCCCCACTGTCACATATGGTGGTGGCAGCATCATGCTCTGGGGGTGCTTCTCTTCAGCAGGGACAGGGAAGCTGGTCAGAGTTGATGGGAAGATGGATGGAGCCAAATACAGGGCAATCTTGGAAGAAAACCTCTTGGAGTCTGCAAAAGACTTGAGACTGGGGCGGAGGTTCACCTTCCAGCAGGACAACGACCCTAAACATAAAGCCAGGGCAACAATGCAATGGTTTAAAACAAAACATATCCATGTGTTAGAATGGCCCAGTCAAAGTCCAGATCTAAATCCAATCCAGAATCTGTGGCAAGATCTGAAAACTGCTGTTCACAAACGCTGTCCATCTAATCTGACTGAGCTGGAGCTGTTTTGCAAAGAAGAATGGGCAAAGATTTCAGTCTGTAGATGTGCAAAGCTGGTAGAGACATACCCTAAAAGACTGGCAGCTGTAACTGCAGCAAAAGGTGGTTCTACAAAGTATTGACTCAGGGGGCTGAATAATTACGCACACCCCACTTTGCAGTTATTTATTTGTAAAAAATGTTTGGAATCATGTATGATTTTCGTTCCACTTCTCACGTGTACACCACTTTGTATTGGTCTTTCACCTGGAATTCCAATAACATTGATTCATGTTTGTGGCTGTAATGTGACAAAATGTGGGAAAGTTCAAGGGGGCCGAATACTTTTGCAAGCCACTGTATCACCCTCACAAAGGCCCGCTCTTTTCCATAATATCATTAAATAAGAATAAAATTACATTGACAGCATGTGTGGCTGGACTAACTACAGTGATGTCAGGAGGGTCCTTAAATTTGGGCACATTCAAATCTATAAAATGAGTGTACTGTGTTTGTGTAAATTACTTTGAGGAGGCATTACCCAATCAGCTGAAGCATGTAAAGACAGTGAGATGCTCAGCACATCTCTTTTACTTTAAATAAGCATCTGATGAAGTTTAGCTGGAGCTAAACGCAGCCCTGCAGTCACATCGTTTTGATTTGGTTGTTGTGTAATAACTCAGCTTCCCATATTTGATCGGACTTGGCTCCAGCAGGGAAAAAATAATGATGAAGCCAATCTCTAGGCTTCAGTTCAGCTCCAATTAAAAACCATTGACGGATGCCATCACTTACTACATCCATCTTATATAAGGCCTACAGTAGTGCCAACGATGCACTTATGGTAAAGTCCACTTTCACGGTCTTTAACAAGCGATTTCTCTCACTTCCTCTGCTGTTAAGTACTTTCAGACATACCATATCAGGATATTACTGACCACTCTGAGTGTTTAACACGGTCAGATGTGGTCGTTATCTCAGCCGAGTGCAAAGATAATTCAATACAGTCCTCAAAAAGCAGCCTAACCATAACAAATGAGACAGACGTAACAAACAGACTCTAGCTTATGTTCACATGAACTACTGAGGTCAGCAATCAATACTACTTCTGTTTTCTCATATACACTTTGCTGCAGATGTATTCACTGACCCATCTAAGTCACTGAATTCAGGTGTTCACATCACTTTCATGGCCACAGGTGTATAAAGTCATGCAGACTGCTCCTATAAACATGTGAAAGAAGGAGTTGCTCTCAGGATCTCAGTGAATTGCCGCGTTGCACCGTGATAGCTGCTAAATATTCCACAGTCAACTGTTAGAGGTAACATAGCAAAGCAGAAGTGATTTGGAACAGCAATCATAGAGCACAGAGGTCGGCGACTTTCTGCAGACTCGATCACTAAAGACCTCCAAACTTCATGTGACCTTCGGCCATGTCCACACTAATACGTTTTTGTTTGAAAACCCATCTTCTTCTCTCCGTTTTGGCCTTCCGTCCACACTGAGACGGCGTTTTTTGAAAACGCCGTTTTCGCGTTGCGGTGTGGACAGCGAAAACGGAGGCTTTCAAAAACCATGACGCATTTTAGTCATTTGATGCAGTCATGTGACCAATTCAACTAAGATGGCGGAGAGCATTGTACAGCAGTTGTTTTGGTTTCCTCTCAACTTTGACAGCCCTATTAAAGATTAATATCAGTGGTACAAGCTCCAGATAAAACTCGGCACTTTTCCTCGACATTTTGCCAGAAAGTAAACAAACGGCAGACGGAAATGACGCAGCTCAATCATCTTAATTTTCATCACCAAGCACAATGCAAAGTGTTGGTGTGAAGCAAACCACCACTGGACTCTGGAGCAGTGGACACTTGTTCTCTGGAGTGACCAATTGCGCAGTTCGATGGACGAGTCTGGATTTTGCGGTTGCCAGGAGAACGGTGACTGCATTGTGCCAAGTTTGGTGGAGGGGGATTACGGTGTGGGGTCGTTGTTTTTAGGAGTTGGGCTCACCCTTTATGTAAGATGTGAGAAGTTCCTATGAAAGGAATTCTTAATGCTTCAGCATATTTTGGACAATTTCATGCTCCCAACTTTGTGGAAACAGAGTCCTGACCTCAACCCGACAGAACACCTTTGGGATGAATTAGAGCGGAGCCAGGCGTTCTCATCCAACATCAGCGTCTGACCTCACAGAAATGCTTCTGGAAGTATGGTTTTGGGGATTTTTGACAAAACTCTTAAACCCCGTGGAAAGCTTTCCCAGAAGAGCGGAAGCTGTTATAGCTGACATCATATTAAACCCTTTGGATTAAGAATGGGATGTCACTCGAGTTCATGTGTGTGTGAACGCAGGGGCAGAACAGACCTTCGGTGCGACGTCTAGCTTGAAGACATCGCACCACGGTGCTACCTGAGACACAAATGATCAGAAAGCATCTTAACGTGGTCGTTGTTACTCACGCAGCGTGCGTCCTCTTGTAGGTGTAGAGTTTGGAGAAGAGTCGGGCCAGTTCCAGTAACATGGACACTCCACTGCCGTTTGAGTCTGCTCCATATGACAGCCACTACACAACAGAGCACAGGCTGATTACTTTGCTGCCCTATTTTCTCGTTTTTGACCAGCTCTCCACAAATATAACCTCTCCTACTTTAGCAAATCCTGGAGATATTTACTGACAAACCACCTGACTGTGTCCAAGTTGTCAGTGATGACTGAGTTAGGAGAAAAGAAGCATACCGGAGCAACACCAAAGGAGTCGTAATGGGCCACCACCACGATGGTGGGGAGGTCCTCTCCTCCAACTCCAGCCAGACGGCCCTGGTGAGCAAACAGATTCAGCCGTTATATCACACTGAGAATAAAAGGGGAAAGAACAGAAAACAATCTCACTGTGTTCGGTTAATTCCACTCTTCTGCTAATCTGCTGATCCTCTGCAGTCAGGCTTTTTTAACACAAAGCTCAAAATGACTGTTTTTAGTCAATATAATGTACCAAAACAGTCGACTGCATCAGCTTTAATCTTCACCATTCACCAGCAGGGACCACGCCTACATTTATTAAAAGAGAATGGAGGATGGAGTGACATGTGCTCCTGAAATTCAGATAAATCATCTCCAATTAGAGTAAAGCAAGTTTAGAGATAAGCATCCCCTACAGTTGTTTCATTAAATACGAGTTTGCGATTACTGAGACAGTCCATGAAACTCTCAGGCAAACACACAGTTTCTATCCATTTGAACATTTTAAACCAAAACATCAACGTGCTCGTCTGTTCAAAGGTTACTCTAATGTAAAGTCCTGCTCCCATCAGTTTGCTGATTTTACAGACTAAGAGTCAAGGACAAATGAATCTGACTGACACTCTCGGAGGAGGAGCGATGCTGTGCACAGACGGACAGATGACAAAGTCTTCAGATGAAATCATTTTGAGCATGTCAATTTTAAATAACATGAATTCATTGTTCATTCATTTGTTTTTTCTTTTTGTTTTTTGTTCTGTATTTTTATTTATATTTACATGTTTAAAACAAAACAAATCAATTTTATTTATACATATATTTATAAAATAATAAAATACATTTTATTAATTTAGAGAGTGTCAATTCACAACAGCAGTCACCTCAAAGACTGTAAGGTAAAGCCCCGACACCGTATTAGAAAGAAACCCCAACAATCACACGACCCCTTATGCACTAACACCTGGCAACAGCGTGAAGGAAAAACACTTTAACAGGAAGAAACTTCTGGCAGAACCAGAGGAAAATGTCATTAAATGTAATGACTAAAACACATGCAGCCTTTAGTACAACTGTTTTTATTAGAATATTTATTTAAGCTAACAGTCAAAATCAATTATGACTTTGTTCATGGCGTTCAGTCTTTTTTGGCAAATTAATGTGCTGAGAGCAAAAGATATGATCATGTGTGCATGTTTTTAGCAGTGTTACAGTTACTGTTCATCATCATCACCTATTTACACACGAGTACCTAAAGTCAAACAGCACCAAGCAGTTTAAAACTGCAGTTTATTGTAAGAACTCTTTGAATTATTTCCCGTCCAGAAACACTGAATCAAGTCAGAGTAATCCCTGCTGAGTAAATCCACAGCTTTTGGCCTGCTCGACTGTTTCTCGTTCAGGAGTTTAAGCCCACCCACATATTCAGAGTCGCACACACAAAACGCTAAACCAACAGTCAGAGCTTCAGGCAGCAGCAGGTTCCACCTCAAAGCAGAGAGAGAAAATAGGTTTTTGTTAAGTATTAGTGTATGGTTTGGCCTGAAGGCTTTTTTATGAAAACAAAAATACTAATTAACACGACTCGCCTTGGCAACATTTAAGAGACCATATGTTATGCAGTGAGGAGAAGCGAGCGCCGCGTCCCCAATGAGTAAATTAAACCGTGTTTCATTTCACTCAGTTGATTTTCCTCGTGTTCACTGTAGGAGGAAAACGCCTTCAAAAGCTCTCAGAGAAACGAGCCAAACAAAAGTTTAAACTGTGACCCTTCGTTATGTAAAACACAGTCGTAACCACCGTACCGTTTTTCCTGTGGATCTCACTGGATAACCTAATACTTTACATCTACCTCACATGAACATACACGTACTCTACAGAGTTTACAATAGTGACTAAGATACAACAACAGTGACTACTGACAATGTGGTGGAAGTGTTACTGGAAGTCAGTAACACACACGTAGCAGACATGAAAACTGTAATCTTACACTGGAGGTCCCTGCAATCTAAATATTCGAGGTGGGGAAAAAAACACGGTACAGCATAGTATTGCAATATTTTGTGTGGCAATACTGTATTAATACAGGGGACATTAAATATAAATATTTTATTAAATGAATTAAAACACAAGAACAAGAGGACTCACCTCATGCACCACAAAGGAACGTCGCTGGGTGCAAATTAATAGTTAAATATGAATCTGGAAACTTTCTGCATGTGAATTTCTGTCTATGTGATTTTTAATGATCAGAAACAAATCGAATGACCGTATTCGATCGCAAACTGATTTCAGTTATGGCAGGATTTAATGACAGCGTTTGTACGCTTGATGATCTCATTTTGCATAAATAATTTTTGAGTTATCTGTTTTATCCAGATAAGATAAAAGTTATTGATAAAGTTTACCTTTAAGCACATCATTTGCAGTTGAAAATAAGCTGATAACTCACATATATGTTATTGCAATATTCAGCATATGACAAAATATAAAAAATAATATTGTATTATGGGGTGTTCCCACCTCTAGTAATGGTGTCATATTTGCTACATGAGGTTTTTAGACTTCTACATCAACGTGACTTTTTTAAACCCCAACCTCACCATATATATTTTTTTTTATATAAACTAACTGTGAGCAACAAACTAAAATATAAGGCAAATTAAAATGCATATAACTAATATCTAATTTCTCCTTTTTTTATTTGTCATAAGGAGCAGTAAACACTCTGGCAATTATCTCATGGATCAGTTTTTACAGAGGTAAGTATGGTTAACATGGCTGTAAAGGAGGCTGTAAAGCAGGAGCATTATCCACCACCAAAGTCTGGCAAGGAACAACACAAGGATGAAATCAGAAAAGATAAATGAACATCCAACCAGTTTGTAATGTGGCTCACCTCTAAACTGGTGATGGCCCAGTCACTGACGGCTTTGCTCTGAGCTCCACTGGTCACCATCTGAAAGCCGTTGGCTGTGGCCGTATGCAGCAGGACTAGAGAAAGCACAAAAAAACATTATAAAAATCTAAAACGTGACGTTTAAAATCATACAAATTGCAGTTTTGTGCACAGTGCAGATCATCAGCAGGTTCTCTACCTTCGGCTGCTGACAAGGAGCCCTGTGAGGACGAGGAGGTCAGGGTCTGTGTGTAGATAGACAGCAGCTCATCATCCTCCATGGCGAAGTAGACGGGGACGATGGTCTCAGTAGCCAACATCTCAGGCTCCAACTCCATGAACTGCTACAGAGAGACACGGTCGAGGACAGCAGAGTTAATAAAAGGGAAGGAAATCTGACTCAACCGCTTCATCTCTGCCAGCGCTGATCTTCTGAGAACAACAAATGATGGGAGGAAGCAGCAAACTGCTTTACACATTTACAGAGCTTTTCTGGAAGTGTAACAAAAATCTGTGCAGATAACAATTCACCAGACATGTTAATTAGTTTAACATAACACATCAAATGCCTACTACTACTATAACTCCCTCCTTTTCCAGAAGATTCCCACACGTGAAGTGGGAGGTTTAAGTAGTCATAACATGTAGAGGATGCTTTACTGAAACAACATTCAGTCCGTCAGGTGTCAGGAAGGTTGCACATGCTCGGGCTTAAATCGGTGCAAAGAAACCCTTCAAAAACAGCTCAAAGAGGTGATGCTGTCAAAAAAACAACTGCCTTCCTATTCCTATCACAACTGAGGTGCCCTTGAGCATGGCACTTATTGCTGTAAAATTATGCTTTAGTTTTGTCTGTGTGCAGACTATTAACAGTAGAGAGGGGAAAAAAATATACTATGCATAAAAAAAAAATGTCAACACTGGGTGTGTCTGCATTTTTGCCTTCCTGCGATGTATACATGTAAGTCACATGTTGTGAAATGTCTTAATACAACCATCACGAGTACCATCAGTACCATCAAGATTTTTCTCTCAAGACCTGATGCCTTACTTGATAATATCTTCTGCAAATTATAAATATAAACTAAGGCTGTGAGCACAAAGTAGCTTAGCTGCTGTTGTAATGCAATAAATTATAGCTACACTAATAAAATCAATGATCATTCACTCAATGGTAGCAGAGCTTTTATTAGGACAGGGTAGGCTTATATGTTTCTCTTTGCTTTAGTGAATTTGTATTTAAAAAATGGCCCACGATTATGTAAAAACAAACACCAGAGTTACCAAAATAAGCCTATAATATACAAATCAGACGGGCTTGTCATAAATGTGCTGCTGCTCTGATTAAAACAAAACCAGCTTCACAGCTTTACTAAATTACAAAGAATGATGGGCCAAGGTGCTACGGTGCAAATGCAATCCCAAAACTTCAGCCTTTGAAGTCTGATCGTGTGGCCTTGACTGGATTCAAACCTAACACAATACCTTTAATATGAAAGCACAATCAACCTGGAAACAGTCAAAGGACTGTGCGCTGAACCTCACCAAGGACCTGATGTTACCTCTTTTTCAGTTCTAGTTGAGCAGGGCACCCTAGCTTTTATTATAGAAAGTGTGTTTTTTTTTTTTTACTTTGTTTTATTTTTAAATGTATTGTTGATTTAGTGACCGTTATGTAGAGCGTATATTTTGCATAACCTGTGGAGCAATTGGGTCAACTTGTTTAAAATGTGCTATAGAAATAAACTCTGACTTCACTATATACTAAACCCACTGTGGAAACCAACACAGCACTGAAGTGAAAATGAAGAAGCACATGATAGTGGATTGTGGTGTTACAGACTGGGATGCTACCTGCACTATGTCTTGCGGCATAGCAGACATGTTCCTTGGCAGGATGATGACCACAGCCCCCGCTGACTGGCGCAGGGCTTTCTGGTACTTATCATAGGAGAAGTCCGCCAGCCGCATGATTACACAGCGACGACTTAGCACCTCTGCCTCCACAGTACGGGCCTCCGTGTTCAGGATGGCATTCCTGGTACCTGAGGACACAAGACACAAGGTTTGGAGCAGCACTGGGTGAGACCTGAAACTAATCTTTCAACACAGGGATGCTGAGGGTGGAAAAAGCTGCTTGGCCCAGACCTTGGAGTGGTGAAGTATTTGTCAAGGCTGACAGCTGCTTTACTTATTTCTGCCACAGAATCCCTTTAAGACACCCTTCATCTCCTCAGTCACTCTTCAGTGTACATGTTATACAGTCCTACAGGTCATTCACTCATCCACCTAGTTATCAATTTGAGGAGGAATGGCCTGCCAGGGTTTTGCGCCTCTCACATTTAAGTTAAAAAAATCATTAAACGCACTAAATGAGGATACGCCTTCAGCTCTAAGCTCTGGTTGCATTATTTAAAGGAGCCTGGCTCCTGCTTGGGCCATAGGAAATGAGCTAGCTTATGCTAAGCTACATTAGCAGCCTGGTGTCATTGAAACTCCGCTACAGGAAATTAGGCGCTTACTGTGTATGACAACGAGGCTAACTGGTGTCGGACACTGAGCCCAGTCTCACCAACTTCACGCAGGAATGTCTGCTTTTTTTGTGACAAGCAGGCGAAAGAAGCAGCCACCTTACCGTACGGCTGTCCCTGTAGGTCGTACTGCTGCATGCGGTACACCGTGAACTCGTGCGACGCCTCGGCCGGGAGCGGAGACACCAGGATCAGCACCGCCGGGATGAAGACGATGAAGGTGAGGGGAAATGAAGATTTAAACATGTTATCGAACACCTCGCTGGCTTCCTCAAACATTGTGGCGACTGTATTGGGCACAAAGCTAAAGATAAAACGACCCGTTCAGCTGTCACCGCTCCCAGAGACTGACAGCCAGCCAACCGCAACCGAAGCCACTTCTGATCAGGCGGGCAGCTGGACGACCTCTGGACGGGAAACCGACGAATCTGACGCCGCTGTTTTTTGTTTTTTCATTAAACCGATTTGCTAAAGTGCCTAGTAAACAATACGAGATATCTTGTTTTTTATTTAGATCAGTCACTCGATAATTTATTATTTTAAACTGAGTTAAATTATGGGTCTTTCAGGGATCGTGTAGGACAACCATAACGGAAGAACTGTAAATTATTTTCTGACACCAGATGGCGCTATGCACCATGGAAACCAGAGGTAATTCTGTCAGGAGAATCCCTGCGTAATCATGCTGAAGCATACAAAAAGACTTCGAGAATCAGTGTCGTGTCTACACATAACACAAAACTTAGCAAAGAGCCGACTTTAAATTGTATCTTTAAGCACTTCAAATCATTTGTTTCTATTTCTTTCGTTGAATCTACAAAAAAAAAGCCAAAGGTAGTTTGACTTACATAAAATTGTATTTTTTGTATCAACAAAGTCATTCCCAAAGACCTTTTAGCTGACAACTTGGCATACCTCAGCATTGTGTGCAGTGTTTCCTTAAAAAAAAAGCTAAGAAAACTGTACAAATGGAGAAGAAAAGAAGGAGTGGGCCTAAAAACTATTTGCAGAAGAAATGAAAGTCATGTCTTTGAATTGGAAAAAAGAAATCCAACCAAGACCTGATACAGGACCTGAACGATGCATCTGGTCATTCATTTGATACTCTTCACTGAAGCCCCATCAGAAATGGTAAATGGACCTGTAATGGCATTTTTCTACCCGAACTGAGCACTCGAAGCATTTTTTACTACAAGTGTCATTCACCCATTCACACACATTCATACAATAGCTTTTTTCTTTATCTAAGCATCTAGTCTAACATTCACACACATACTCAGATGGAAGCAACACAGGGTTATAATTTATTTATGTTTGATATATTAAAATGATTTCCCTTCCTTAAGTGTAGCTTTAGTATCTTGTCCAAGGATACTTTGATATGCAGACTGGAGAATCAAATCACTGACCTTTTAGAGGACCAGTGCTGCTTCCTGAGCCACTGAAGTCCATGTCCGTGGTAACAGAACTTATGGAGTAATGAAACCAAAGTCTGGGATCATCTTGACAGAGAACAGAACAAAAGGCAGCCAACATCCAAAGAAGTGCTTTGAATGCCCTTCAAGAAGCCTTATTTTACTGTATTTTAGTATACGCAAGCACAAGTTTCAATACATTTCTGCAGCTTTTTCCCATTTTTCTACCAAAGTATTAAGAAATGTGGGGTAGCTCAAGACTTTTGCACTGACCTGTAAGTCATATTTGACTGGAAATTAATTTTATAGATTTTTTATGATTTTTATGACTAATTTGAGTATTTAAATTATTTTGGTTTTCATGCCTACAGACAAGCTCAGATGTCTATAATTATAGTGAGGCCTACAATATTGGAGTTTTTGTCCAGTTTTATAAAAAAAAAAAAAAAAGACTTCCTCTGAGACACCCCCCCCCCCAAAAACAAAAAACAAAAAACAAAAACAAAACAAAAACAAACATCTAAATGAAATAAATATGTGAGCAAGCTCTTTTTAGTGTCTTCACGGGAAGGTATAATACATTTATTTAATTCATTAATAACCTTCTGTTCACAGGATCTTACAGACTGCTAATAATTACCCTTGAAAACAATTTCTCCCCCTGATTTCCCTCAGAATGACACCTGATTTGTTGGTGCATTGTTTCTCTTTGCAAACAGATTCTATGATTCAGTTATGTACAGCAATAACGAGCATTTTATAATATTTATATCAAATGAAGGCATCCAGTCAAATCGAATTGTCTATTTTGACTAAAGTTTTATTCAAAAGTCTCTTCATGTTGAGATAATGAGTATTATAATCACTGGCGTTCGTGTTTGGGTGCAGATTTGACAACACAAAAAGATATTTCTAATGAAGTTTTATATAATTAAAAAACAAAAACAATAAAAATTAAAGGCCCCAGTCCAATAGGGAAAGGCTATATTCTCCCTCTTCCCTCCATCGCTCCCTCCTTTTCTCCTGGGGCTTCTCTGCTAAGTGGGAGATTAATGCTGATATGATGTCCTGCCATCCCACTTAATGGACCTTGGCGTCATTATTTCCTGTTGTATGAGTAATCCATGCCCAGGCTGGTGAGAGGGCAGGCAGCAAACAAAGCACAAAACCAATTTAGTGTGGATGTTGAAACTCTCATTGTAATGATTTCGCATTATTGAGAAATGATCATCTGGAGATCCGCTAACACGGCCCGCCGCCCGCTTGAAGGAAAACAAACTGCGGCAGACAAAAGTAGAAAAGGAGAATTGTTCGTGGAGGAAAGTGATGTTCTTGTGTGGCTGGAGCGTGAGTGGCACGGCAGCAGCCGCATCACATGAATCCAGTCGCTCAAAATTCATAACATCCTGTTATCGCGCGGTCACCCGACGCACTCGCGCAGAGAAATGTGTGTGGTCATGTTTTTCTCATGATGTCGCCTTGGCAAAAACATTTTTAAAAAATAATAATTTCCCTCTACTTTGCAGTGAAGCCTGAGCGATACAACAACAGTCCAACACACTCTGCATGAACTGTTCAGTGTCCTCATTTCCTTCCAGTGCTCCTGGGAATGTCCTGAATCAGTCTGGCCCCTGCTCCCGACCCCGAGCCACAGAGAAACACTTTCTCTGTGAAACCACACAAAAGATGCAGTCAGTGTGTGTGTCGGGGTAAGTACGGTGGATTAACGAAAGATTATCTACCGAGCTGTAAGTAAGCAACTTCTGTGTAGCATGCCTGTGTACGTAACAGCCCACCCCCCTTTCCCATTCTCAGAGGATGCTGTCATTTTCTCACCACATGGTCACACTGAAGTGCTTCAACGACAAGGTCAGCACTGCAGAATGCCAAAGATACACTGTAAGGGGGGGCGCTCTCGGGCCAGAGTTCCCCACACAGACACCACTATTACCGCACAATGGTGGTCTGTCTGACTAAACCCTCGGAGCAGCTCGTCTGGGTACATTCAACCCTTAAAACACCACCGGCTGTAATCCCCTTGTTAATGAGCAGAAGCCTGGAAAACAACAAGATCCCATCCGATGGATAAATGTGAGAATAAGTGCAGGGGTCCATGATATCACAGCCCATTCTGAGCCTCATGGAGCTTTAAGAGTAGCTAAAGTCCACCTTCTTATATTAGTCTTACTCATATGTGCAGTCACGCTGTCTACAACCCAACCTTATTCAATGTATAATCACATTTACCTTCTTTATCTCCTATTCATACCCCAAGAGGAGGCTTAACTGAAAGAGTATAATCCTAAAAATCTTTGATAGACTTCCCGTTAGTCTGCATATTGAGCACTTAGTGAAAAAGCTGAAGGTTAGACTGAGTTTATTATGGAAATAGGGTCTTCTTTTAATGTAGCACCTAGGAATACACTTGTACAGGCTTTAATCCTAAATATTCTTGATTATAGTGAAATCATTTACAAGCATTGTCTAACTGTGCATCACACTTCTTTATTTTTCATGTCAAATTAGTTGTCCAGTCATCACTGTGTACTTTGGCTGGTTTCTTGGCTGTCAGTAAGCATAAAGAGACGCCCTTCTTAGCTCTGCAAACGCTGACAAACCGCTGCTGTGATTTGCCTCACATTAGATGGCTCCTCTTTGACTGACTGATCGATTGATCGCTTTATTTTGAACATGTAAGTAAAAATGTAATAAAAATAGGCAGAAAATATGCATTGTAAATATGTAAACGAAGAAAAAAGTCACAGTTTACATTGTTGAAAAGGAGCAGCACACGAATTATGAACTAAGCAGCTCACGTATGCACACATAAGCATACACAACATTCAACATGCAGTTCACAAACTAACCTGACTGGACACATTTGTGTCCCTTTACCTGGTAACAATAATATCATTGTATTTCTTTTCAGCTGTTTTATGTTTGTTTCCAAGCTTAGTTTTTACTTTATTTTATTCTATTGTTAGTGTTGTTTTGAATTTTACCATTTTTGACTGTAAGAACAGAAAATTAGTGTGTTCAACAAATCCAACAATATCAGCAGTTCACAGCTGTTCTTGTCACTTTTACAACAATGTCCTCCGACATTACAAAGAGCAGTCATAAAGTAGTTATAAAACCGTAGCACCAGTAAAGAATGTGAATGATTTCTCATTTATTACGTGCTTCAGACAGTTTGTCTCGAATGTGTTTCATGTGAAATTAGCAGCAAGTACAGAGTGAATGGTTTCTATATTTCTCATATATTGTTGTACATTCTCTGATGGTGTGTTAATTTTCCTCTGGCATATTTACATTGACATGTTCGTTAAGATGTCCCACTTCAGAATAAATAAATTCACATCCTACGTTGACACTATGTTTTGGTATAGTATGATTTTTGTCTTATTTCGATTTAGCGCTGACTTATTTTTTTCAAACCATAAAATATTTTATTAATCTCTGAGGTAAACAAATTCAAAGCTTGCTGTAAATTCTCACCAGATCCAAGATATTTACATTGTTGGCAAATAAGACACTTAACATAAATCATCTACGTGCATAATAAATACCTTTGACCCCAACACTGACTCCTGTGGGACGCCACCCACAATCTCTAAATATTCACATTTCTCTTCTCCCATCTTCACAAATTGTTGCCTGATTGTTCAGTAATTTCTGAACGCTTTCACTTATTTTAAATATTTCCAATTTATTTAATAATATTTCATTATTAATTGTAACAAATGATCATGGAATAACCTTCAGAACAAGCTGAAGCTTCATGCTTCAGTTCAGAGCTCTGATAAAGACGTCTTGTAATTTTGTATTTTGTATTTTGTTATCTGTTTTTTTAAAAATCTTTTTGGTATTTATGTAATAATTGATTGTATAATTTGCAAAGCTTTGTCTTCTTGACCAGGACAAAAGGTTTTAATTGCAGGGACTTCCTAAGCAAATAAAAACTAAGGTAAAAACTTTTTAAATACAGCCAACAACTAAATAATAAATAAGTAGCTCCTTTAAATAAATATGGTATCACAAAACAAGTAAGTTATCAATTAGAACAATTATATAAAAATTTAAAATAGTTCAGTGAATAAAAAATTAAATTTGGGTCCTAATGAATAAAAACTTAAACCAAATAAACACAAACTCGGTTGAAAACAGATAAATAAATCAGTAAAATGAAATCTTCCAAATATAAATTAATAAGATTAAACAAATACCAGGATTCACAGAGCACCTGAATCTAAAATGAAACACTTAATAACCACCAGCGCTGGCAGTGCTGTGCCTTAGGTGCCGCGTTTACTGTCGCATCATATATTTGACTATAAAGACTAAATAATGGCTCTACCTGCTACACCTGGTGGTTCTACTACATGTAGAAAACAGGCCATCCTTCTCTTTTCTCCTCCTGCTGATTTATAGTGATTTGTGGCCTGGTGGATGCAATAATACCCTGATTTCTTTATGTACCAGGCAACTGATTATTGGTCATTTTCATTAGGACCAGTGGAAATAAGACAGAGGAAAAAGGAGAAAATGGTGTATGACAGCTGAGTTGCAGCCACCCAGACCCTGAGCCTCTTCGGTTGCGCAGGGCAACAGTCAGATAATGGATGACGAGGCCTCTCGGAGCCAGCCGTTCCATTAGGTTTTGTTAATGCAGTCAGAGGAGGTTGGCGTGGCTCATCCGCCTTCATATCCACTTTCAGAGACGCTCACTCTTGCTGGCCGGTGGCTTCGACCAATCTCCCCGCCTCTCTCTTTCTCTTCCCATCGTCTCCGTTTCTGCAATTAACTTCCTCTTAAGTCTTTCAGCAGATCAGAGTCTTTGCTTTCTCCTTTTTTCTCTCAGAGTTTCTGCCTTTTTTTAGCCTTTGTTTCCTTTTCTGTGCTGTGAGTCTTAGACAATCACGGGCATTGCTGTTTCAGATTAGCTGATCTTGCAGCATCATTGCACAAGGCGAAAGGGTACATATTGTCTCTGATTTACTACTCTGAGGGATTTGTGGCTGATTCACACTTTTGTAATCCAGATTCTTAGAATATTATTTTTAGACATGTGTGCCTCCCAAATACTATGCAACCGTGTCGGTGTAACATGCGTGTGTGGCAAACTGGGAACTCTGGGCTTGAGCAAGAGGTGCGTGTAGGAACTATTATCTGTACAGTGTGAACTTCACATTTTGGGGGGTGGAACAAAGAGAAATTCATGAATGGAGACATGGGTGTGTCTCTTTGCATATGCTGCATGTGGCAATCACCCTTGTGTGTAATGCTGGAAATGTATATGTACAGTGGGGTTTGTTACTGCCACATTAGAGGGTGAAATTATGTCCCACAACAATCTGTCCACTTTGCAGTGGTCACACAAAATTTTGAGGGGAGGATGTATTTTGTAATTTTCGTGGGTCATGTAATTTTTTTCTTTTGTTATTGTATTTAAAGCTTCCACAATACGAGTCATTCATTTCTTTTTGTTTGGATGGATTCATTTGACTTGAATCAGTTTTTCACTAACAAGCTAAAAATAAAGACGTCAGTTGGGGATGTGTGTCTCACTCATCCTCAGGTTGGTTGTCAAGTGGGAAATGTTTTTGCAGCTTTCCATGTAAAGGCAGTCGTAGTTTTGTTTCTTTTAAGGCAGAATAGTTTGTGTTGAACCACAGATCGATAGCTGGACCAAGCCGACGTGTTGTCTGCCAACACTGATCCGTCACAGGTGATGTGTGTGACCGAGAAACCTTAAAGTGGAGATCTCAGAAACTTTCCTTACCTGGATGATCGAGCGTGCATCAAAGACACTCAGAGTTGCTTCCATGTTGATGTACTTTGTTTTTTGTGGCCCATCTTTACACTGACTTGATGACTGTTTGTCAAATCTAGCATAAAATCAACTTTAAAAGTTGAAGCGATTCAATGACACATCAGTTAAAAATAGTCATGGTATTTAATAAAGGCCACAATATTAAAGTAAATTATCTTAATTTCACTGATTAAAATTCAAAATAATTAATTATTATTGAAGTCCTGGTTATTAAAAGGTGTTTCAGTGATCAGCGCTTCATGCCAGAGTAAAAACTGACGACCCGCTCTGTCCTACATTAGGATGGGAAAGCATCTATCTGGCTGCTCTGTTTTAGTCTCGTTCAACAATTTGCTAGAAATAAATAATACATTTTTAAAATAATAATCAATAGAAACAATTTCTGGAATATGTAGCTCTCAAACGCACGTGAACTCTGCACAGTAACAGTTCAGAACATCGCTCTCACACAGCCGACAGCAGGAAATACGTTGCATCAGCCGAGCTGTTACTACTGAGATTACTTTCTTTGGTTTAACTAAAGGTCCTGCGTGTAGCAATCAGGATGCATGAAGAAAACTTAAAGAAGTCTTATCTTTTAATAAACATGAGAGAGTTGTATGTGTTTTTATTATAGCTCGACTTCACCATGGTAACGCCCTTTATGATTGTATAAATCAGGCCTTCCTTTGAACACCTTCAGCTGGTCCAAAATGCCGCTGCTCGCCTTCTTACCAGAAGTTACCTCATTACACACGACGTAAGCCATTTCACAACGTATGGAAGTACCTTTGCATGTTAGGCTGGTCCGCACTGTGCACATTTTTAAAGTACGTCTTAAAACTCATTTTTGTTCTCTGACTTTTAACAAAGAGTGAGATCTTAGGTATTTTGACTGCTGTATTATACTTGTTGTATTTGTCGATATGAGTTTGTGTATGTGTGGCGTCTCTTATTTTACTGTTCGTTTAAAGTGCAGCACTTCTTTAAAAATGTGTTTTATAAGTAATTGTGGATTTGGTTTTTTAAAGCTTCTGTCTGCTTAGAAAACTGCCTGCTGTTTACCTATGAAGCGCCTTGAGGCGACTTTTGTTGTGATTTGGCGCTATATAAATAAAATTGAATTGAAATTGAATTGTTTAAAATTAGCTTCTATTGGTAGCGACAGTTAACCAAATCAGTAAAGCTGCAAGGCTGTACAGTCTTTCCTAGCTGCTTCACGTTTATCACTTAGAGTTGTCCCATTAATATTATACACTGGCTGGCCGCTTAATTAGGTACATTAAAGCATCAGAACAGGGAAGAAAGGTGATTTAATTAACTTTGAATGTGTTGGTTTGAGTATTTCAGAAACAGCTGATTTGGTGGGATTTTCCCACACAACCATCTCTAAAGTTTAGAATGAGCAGCAGTTATCTGGGTCAAATGATCCTGTTGATGCCACAGGTCAGAGGAGAATTGCCAGACTGCTTTGAGCTGATAGGAAGACAACAGTAAGTGGAATAACCACGTGGTACCACCAAGGTTTGCAGAAGAGCATCTCTAAATGCACAATACTTCGGACCTTGAAGGAGTCGGGCTACAGCAGCAGAAGACCACATGACATGAGTTCACTGTATATAAAAGGCCTCCACAGTCAGCAGATCTCCATCAAATAAAGCACCTTTTGGGATGTGGTGGAACAGGAGATTTGTTGGCTTGCATCCCTGATGTGAAGCCAACAAATCTGCAGCAACTATGTGATGCTATCATGTCAATATGGCCCAAAATCTGTGAGGAATGCTTCTGTGCTATGAAGCATTAAGGCAGCTCTGAAGGCAAATGGGGGTCCAATCTGGTATTCCCTAATGATGTGGCTGGTTACTGAGGTAAATAAAACCTCTGCAGGTTTATCACTGTAAGTTTTAACCATCCCATTACATTATACTGCATATAATGAGCTTGTTTATTGTCAATAGTCATCGTGCAAATGAAGCGATTAATTCAAGTGACAGAAATAATCCTGTAGTCGTTCACATATTAGGAAAATTACATTTAGGATAAAAGTTTTCTCTGCTTTGTTTACCTGTTTATACCACTGACAATTTATTCAGGAAGTGTCCTCCACCCCTCCTAAAACTGATGTTTACACTTGGAGACAGCGCTGCCTCCGACCTTCCCCTCGTCGTTCCTTCGCTGCTTCGTGCTTTTGCATCTCGAACAGAGCGACCCTGATCTCCTCCTCGCTCATGCGTCTCCATCATGTTTTCATCTGCCCGGCTGGTGCATCACAATGGATGCCTGTGCCTGCCGAGCTCCCTCTGACCTTCTCCCTCACCCATCCGCAATTTCGTTGTCTCGCCCAGCTGAGCGGGAAGCTGCCTTTCTGCCAGCCTAATAAATACAAAAACAAATTGCAGCAGGTTGAAAGTATGCAGCGTGGGTCGGAGCTGTTAATGTAATGAACTTGGTTTCATGGAAAATACGAGGCAATTAAACTCCCACGGTGCCTCCCTCTGGCCCAGACAGACAGACTGAAGGGGGGTTGGAGACCCTTGAGGGAGAGAGAGAAAGGTAGAGCGCAGGGAGACGGTTCAGCAGAGAGAATAGAGCCATTTAGACGGCCCACAGGAGTAGGAAGTGTGCTGGCTGTGATTGATCTTAAACGCCAATTAGTCATGAGGCCGCCCCATCCAGAGGTCACATCAGGCCCGTGGGAGCACTGTCCGACCATTGCTCACCCTCCCGCTGTTTGTTTTGGTTGTTTGCCGGCTTGATTGGCCTGATTGCCGTCTGATTGCCGGCGAGGTTTAGGCTGTTTGGATGTCGGGAGAGAAGCAGGAATCAGGACTGGGATCAGAGTGGCATGCGTTCGTGTTTTTAGAGCTCAGTGTCTGGTTATACGTTATCATTACTGTGGGCTGTTGTTGCTTCCAGCAGACACACTGTCACGTGAAGCAGTGTGTCATGGAAAACACTTATTATACCTCTATTACTATCCTTAGATTTTCTTTTTTGGGAGTAGCAGAGGGGGGCGATTTGAGTCATGCAGGATGCTGCATATAGAGAACTGCAGTCTTGGACAAACAAGTTAAAGAAATGTGTGTATATAAGGTTTAGGATCAAAGCAAAGGGGAAGTGAAGCAATCTCAAACAGTTGTGCAAGACACTGAAGAATTTCACAGTGCTATCATCTGATACAGACACAATATTTTCTTCCCAATTAAGAGACTGAGTGAACAGGAATTGTTCATGCTGAGACTTTATTGATTAAGTTTGATATCATTTAGTAGCCAGACCTCAAACCTGATATTTAAGGTTCATGAAGCTTACCGTAAAGACTAAAAACAAAGAGTAGCTGTACTAAATCAGTCCAACTACAGAGTTTAGAGCTACAATGAGCACCTTCTCTGAAATGACGCGTCAAAGCAACAAAGTTGTTTTGGCAGTAATATGCAGTTTAAAATCAGTATATTGATTAACACTATATTTACTCTCAAGTTCTCCTTTATATACTGTTTATATACAGAATAACCAGGTAGCCATCCCTGATTTATTCCATAGTTTATTCCAACATCTTTGGCCGCTTTGTTGTTGTTATTGTATGTGTCATACTGCTAATGTCTGCTTCTTTGGTTGTCTATTCTGTTAAGTGCATTGAGAATAAAAAACAAACAAACATGTGTACACATATAAGGTTGGTTCAGATTATGAACACAAGGACAATATCAGTATCTAGTGTGTGTTAGCATTATGCTTTTTCTCATTTTTGCAGCAATTATTGTAGTTGTCAAACCTTCAGTCCTCCCTGCATTTATTTAAAATAGCAACTGTTCAATATTCTTTAGATCCAAGTTCACATTCAGAAAAAAAAGACAACAAACAAAAGACTGTTATTGTGAATGGGCTGCCTTTTTTTACTCAAACATATTTTTAGTGAGTGATTGTGGATACAGTTTATGACAAAAAGAAAAAAAAAGAAAAGGGAAACACAAAAACTGGTTACATTGAATACAAAACAGAACTTCTCATGTTCGAACATAGGTCAAGAAAACAAACAAACAAAAAAATTAACAAAAAAAACCACAACCCAGGAGGGGCGATTGATACTAACAAACCTTTTCCTTACAAACCAGAGAGAAGTTAGCTGCAACATCACTGAGGTTCATGTTCACATTAACACAGACACACATCAGGCCTCTGTGGAATAAGCAGATCTGTTAGTCAGCAGGAACATCCTTAAATTAGAGAAGTTCGACAGAGAAAGACCCC